>NC_079504.1:82883308-83248007 GCF_030052815.1 Hevea brasiliensis | reverse complement strand
TGATTTGATAAATTGAATTTCGCGATCAAAGTCATTTCATACAAATGATTTATGCTATTAGCAATGAATAATTTGATTTTTGGAATTTGATAAGTATCCTTATTTCCAAATTATTTGCTATAATTTTGCTAAGGTATATTATACTATGTTTTAAATTATAGTTGTGCACCACTGAGTTCACCACTCAGCGATAGCTTTGTATGCTGTCGCAGGTGAAAAGAACATAGAGCATTTGAGTAAACTTCTTTGAAGACACATTCAGATCAGCTCCAGGTATATCATAGGTATACCCATGTATATAGGTTTTGAAGTATGCATGTAATAATATGTATGTAAATTATTTGAGCAGTTGTATAAAAACTCTTGTAAAATAATTTGGTATGTAATTAAATGTAAATTATTGTAAATATAAATTTGAGATTTCATTTACCTGAATAGTTTTGTAATATTAATTTTGAGTCTTGTAATCAATGAAATGTTTCTTTTATGATGAGGTTGGTTTGAAAATAAATTGATTTGATTATTGAGATTGAATTGTGAGATGAAATGAAGTTTATTGGAGTTGTATTTGAGAAATCATATTGGAAGTGTGTTTCTTTCCAGGTTTAAAGAACTGTTGCCTCAAAACACAGCCGGCACTTTGCCGAAAATTTGAAAAAAATTTATAACATCAGATTTTAATCGATGATTTAAATTTCATGAAAATTATTTTAAAATTCCTTGTAGTATATCTAATGGGTTATCGGTAGGCGAAGTACGGTAATTCATTAGGTATACTACAGGATCATGTTACATCTTACGGGGGAGTAGGGTGTGACAAGCTATGGTTTCAAACCATTTATAATGTTTTTCAAGCAATAAGTATCCATCAAATATCATTCAAACAAATTTTCACAATTTAAACAATAACAGACAAATTGTCATAATTTATTTCAATTGAAAATTCAAAAGAAATAACTGTTGTGCACAAACCTCTGATAAATGTCTCTTGGCCCTGACTCAATGTTTCCTTCCCCTTCCCCGAGTCTTTGCTAATTGAAACACATAATTTGAAGTGTTTCAATACTCATTTAAACTGTCTCTAACAATACTGCTTAATAATTAATTTATTGAATTCTATTATTTTCCTTAGTCAACCTAAAATGTTGACCCTCGATGCACTCTAGGTGAATTAGGTTTAATGTTACCAAAATGTCATATTTTATAGCTCTTTAGTGTTGGTATATGTTACCAATTTCATTTCCAAATGTATTGCATTTTATTGCAATTTATCGGATTTTGGTGTACTATTTTGACCTAGCCCGACGACCTAGTTCCCTCGATTTTCGGGTTTCGGTCCAAACTACAAACTTGTAGGTCTATGTCTTATTGTATGCGAGACAAAATTTCAGGTCATTCTGAGTTGTATAGACCAAGATATGGTCAATTTACCAATGCTGGATAGAATGCACTAAAATGATAGGCTTAGGTCATTTTTAGGTCACTTTTGGTTCGGCTAGTTTTGGTACCTGAATTTGTGCAAGCTATTTGGCTTGGTTCTGGTCATTTCTGGGCTTTGGTGTCTTCATAAGAATTGTAGATATATGTCTAAACTATTTATGGTAAAAATTTCAGGTCAATTGGACATGTTTTGAGTAAGTTATGGTAAAAAAACTAACTGCTGCCCAAATGGTCAATTTTCAGGATTTCAAGTCACTAATCCGAATTTAGTCATTTTTTAAGTCACCTTCTAGGCAGAATTTTGGTAAAATTTCTTCATGAAAGTTGGCACATTTTGTGCCTAGTTTCACCTCTAATTGGCCTCATACCAATTGGAGTCACACACTTAAGTTTCTAAGCTAAAACATACATTGTCCTGCTACACACTCTTCATCACATACCAATTACACATTCTATCCTTACCAAGCTAATCCTTTCATGCCATTTCTGGTTTGAACCATACCATTAACATACTTAACAACACATTTTGGTCATTTTGGACAGCTTATAACCATTCTCAATATACACACTATAACACAGAATTTTCAAAGTCCAATTACAATAATTTAACCACATGAACATGCCTCATTTACATGTCCAAATCCAAACAATTATTCACATACACATGCTGCCACCATAAGCAACATAATTCAACAATATTTCATGAACTTAAACACTTCAATCTTCTTCATGAGGCTACCACAAGTTTACACATACCCATCAACTTCCATTTTCACTTTTCAAGCTTACAAATCAAACTTTACACATGGAATTCAACTTCAATACAATTAAACATTTAAATCAATATCCAAACAACCATTTACATGCAAAGAAAAGCTATTCATGGTGAGGTTTCATGGCTACCGAAATGGCTCAACTCCAATAATTCATCAAACATCAAAAATTCCTCCATAAATCAACTACCCACAACCTTGGTTACACTTTTAATGAAACAAGAATTGAAAACACCCACTTACCTCTTTTAGACTTCTTCAAAACCTCACTAAAACTTATCTTTCTTGCTCCAAGTATGCTGCCCAAGGTATGTAGGTAAGGTTTAGTGAAGGAACCTGGTGAAAAATATGGCTAAATCATGGTTGCATGAAGCTTTCTCTCAATTCGCCATGGAGGTTTCTCCCAAGGAAGTTTCGGTTGGTTGGCTCAAGGTTGAAGAAGATAGAATCTTCTGCCCAAAACTGATTAAAGGTCCACTTTGAAGGTGTTAGTGGAGCACTAAGGTAAGTTTACTATTTGTTTAATTCAAGTTTTCACAATTCCCACATTTAACCTCTTTTCTTTTACTATTTAGATTATGTACCACCATTTTAATTTTCATGATATTTTCAAGGTTTAATATCATTTATTTTTTAATGGATATTTAGGTCAAAAGGCATCTCGGGGTGTCAAATGACCACAATGCCCCTATTCGGGATGCATTCCTGATTTTTCGGTAACACCGAGTTTTGTCATTTTCTCGATTTCTTGTTTTTCTTTGTACTAATTAATTAATTTTTCTTTGATATTTATAATGAAATTTATTGTTCAATAGATATTTATTTAAGTCTTAAAAATATTTTCCAGGGTTCCCCGTGGTCCAGGGCTAGTCAACGGTCCACACCGTAATTTCCCGGTGTGGTCACCCATCGCTGCGGTGCTGGCTCGTTTAACTTGGTTTCATTTCATTGCTATTATTTTTCATTTGTTTTTCTTGTATTTTTCTTTATTATATTTCATTATTTTATGTCTCCTCACTACTTTTAAATGTAGTCCTAGGCATCCTAGCTGTCCGAATAACACTGGTCACCGGAACAGTAGAACGCACTACCGAACATAGGGGTGTTACAATTCTCCCTCCCTAAAAATAAATTTCGTCTTGAAATTTTACCTGGCATCAGTCTCTAAACAGCTGTGGGCGCTGTCTTCTCATATCCTCTTCACGTTCCCAAGTAGCTTCCTGGCCTGAATGATGGTTCCACAACACTTTAACCAGGTGTATCTATTTGTTCCTCAACTACTTCATCTCATATGCCAGAATTTCTATGGGTTCTTCCTCATATAAGAGGTCTGGATTTACCTCAATCTCTTCAACTGATAGAATATGAGATGGGTCAGATCTGTACCTCCTTAACATGGACACATGGAAGACACTGTGTATCCTTTCTAGCTCTGGAGGTAATGCTAACAGATATGCCAACGGACCCACTATTTCCAGAACCTCATATGGTCCGATGAAATGAGGACTCAGTTTCCCCTTTCTGCCAAATCTCATAATTCTCTTCCAAGGAGAAACTTTGAGGAATACCTTATCACCCACTGCATATTCAATATCTCTTCTCTTCAGATCAACATAGGACTTCTAACGGTCTGACGTAGCCTTGAGTCGATCTTTGATCAATCTGATTTTTTCCTCTGTCTGCTGAAAAATTTCTAGCCCAATCATCTTTCTTTCACCTACTTCATCCCAACATAGGGTAGTTCTGCACTTCCTGCCATATAAAGCTTCATATGGAGGCATCCCATTGCTTGATTGGTAGCTGTTGTTATAAGCAAACTCAATCAAAGGCAAGTGTGTATCCCAACTACCTTCAAAATCAATCACACAAGCCCGTAGCATATCCTCCAATATCTGAATACCCTCTCGGGTGGTCATGCATGCGTGGGTAGAATCTTTGTCTTTGAAGTTCAATCTTGTTCCTAGGGCTCTCTGAAGACTACCCCAGAATCTAGAAGTGAACCTAGGATCTTTGTCAGATACAGTCGATACTGGCACTCCATGCGGTCTTACAATCTCATTTATGTACAATCTAGCCAATCTCTTCAGGCTATAGTCCATTTGGACTGGTAAAAAGTGAGCAGACTTGGTTAGTCTATCAACTATAACCCATACTACATCATGACTATTCTGTGTCCTCGGAAGTCCCATCACAAAATCCATAGTTGTCCGTTCCCATTTCCACTCTGGTACTGGCAATGGATGTAACAAACCTGCTGGAACTTGATGTTCTGCCTTTACTTGCTGACAAGTTGGGCATTTGGAAACAAATTCAGCTACATCCCTTTTCATACCCATCCAACAGTAATACTCTTTCAGCCCTCTGTACATTTTAGTTCCACTAGGATGCATAGTAAAAGGAGACTCATGTGCTTCCTTCATAATGATCTGTCTCAAGTCAACATCATTAGGAATGCACATTCTGCCCTGATATAATAGTAAACCATTATCTCTCACAAAAAATTCAGGTTTTTTGCCCTGCTGGACTTCTTTCAGTAGCTTCTGATATTTATCTTCACTCTGAGCAGCCATTCTGATCTGATCAATCAACACTGGCTGTATATGCCATGCAACTACTGTCTGTCCCTCATCATTAATCTCCAAACTGGCGTGCTGTGCTTTCAACTCATGTACCATGGACAAATGAGAAACTCTGAGACTTGCCATAGTTTTGCGACTTAAGGCGTTAGCCACCACATTTGCTTTCCCTGGCTGATAGTCTATTAAGCAATCATAGTCTTTAATCAGTTCTAACCATCTCCTTTGCCTCAAGTTCAATTCCTTTTGGGTACCCAAGTACTTCAAGCTCTTGTGATCTTTGTAAATGTAGCATTTCTCCCCATACAAATAGTGTCTCCAGATTTTCAGAGCAAAAATAATAGCTGCTAGCTCCAAGTCATGTGTCGGATAGTTTCTCTCATGCGGTTTTAGCTAGCGTGATGCATAAGCAATGACATTTCGATCTTACATCAGTACACAACCTAACCCATTGTGAGAAGCATCACTATAAACTGTATATTCTTTACCTGGGGTAGGTAAAGTAAGGACTGGAGCTTCAGTCAAACACCTTTTCAACTTATCAAAACTTTGCTGGCATTTATCTGTCCACTGAAATTTTACACCTTTCCAAAGTAGCTTGGTCAGTGGAGAAGCTAACATAGAAAACCCTTTTACAAATCGACGGTAATATCCAGCTAAACCCAGAAAACTGCGAATTTTTATGATATTCCTGGGTGGCTTCCAATTAAGGATAGCTTTTACCTTGCTAGAATCTACCTTGATCCCTTAAGCCAACACAACATGTCCCAAGAAAGAGATTTCTTTCAGCCAAAATTCACATTTCGATAATTTGGCGTATAGCTGTTTCTCCCTTAAAGTCTACAGTACAATTAAAGTCTGCAGTACAATTCACAAACGTCTGTCATGCTCCTCTGTATTCCTCGAATATATCAAAATATCATCAATAAACACCACCACAAATTGGTCGAGATATGGTCTAAAGATAGTGTTCATCAGATCCATAAAAGCAGCTAGAGCATTAGTTAACCCGAATGGCATTACCAGAAACTCATAGTGGCCATATCGAGTTCTGAAAGCAGTTTTTGGAATACTCTGCTCTTGCACTTTCAACTGATAATAACCAGATCACAAATCAATTTTGGAGAATACAGCTGCACCCTTCAACTGATCAAACAGATCATCAATAAGAGGCAATGGATATCTGTTCTTTATTGTCACTTTATTCAATTGTCGGTAGTCATTACATAAGCGAAAAGTGCCATCTTTTTTCTTAATAAACAATACTGGTGCTCCCCAAGGTGACACACTAGGGCGGATGAAGCCCTTTTCAAGTAGTTCTTGCAACTGTACCTTCAACTCCTTCAACTCTGCTGGTGCCATTCTGTATGGTGTTATGGAGATTGGATCCACACCAGGCATAACATTAATCTCAAACTGCACCTCTCTTTCTGGAGGTAATCCTGGCAATTCATCAAGAAACACATCTGGAAAGTCATCTACTGTAGGGATGTCCCTCAATGCTGGACTCCCCACTTGAGTGTCTACCACATGTGCCAAGTATGCTTCACACCCCTTTCTGATCATTTTTCTAGCTAGTACAGCCGAAATGATGTTTGATGGCAATAGCTGCCTCTCCCCGTGTATTACCACTTCAGCATCTTGAGGAGACCAAAAGTGGTATCTTCAATCTCTGATCAATCATGGCGTGATGCCTGGCTAACCAATCCATGCCCAAGATGATATCATAATCTTTGAAGGGCATTTCAATGAGATCAGACAGAAAAGTGTGTCCTTGGATCACCAAAGGATAATCCTTATACATTCTATTGACCCTGACCTCCTGTCCTAGCAGACTTGTTACTAGCAACTCAAAGTCCATTTTCACACACGGAACAACAATGCAATCAATAATGCTAGTACTCACATAGGAATGGGTAGAACCTGGATCAACTAACACAAACACATCTTGATTAAAAGTTGAGAAGGTACCAGCCACAATATCAGATGTCTCAGCCTCTTCTCTCTGTCTCATTGGGTAGACTCTGACTGGAGCACTGCCTTGCTCTGATTAATTCACTATGCCTTGGCTGTCTACTGGACTACCTCTACCCCTGCCTCTACCTTTGCTAGGTGGTTATGAACCTCTGGTGGCAGGATTTTGAACTGACCCTTCAGCAGTAGTAGGAGGTGGCCCAACTCTACGGGCACTGGTGCAATCCTTGGCAAAGTGCCCTATGCCTCCATAGTTATAACAGGCTCCTATGGCCTTGTAGCACACCCCACCATGATTTCTTCCACAAGTTTCACATTTGGCGGGGAGGGTAGGAGCTTTTGGTACTCTGCTGACCAGATGGAGGAGGTTTCTGTCCCAAATATCTTCCCCTACTGGACTTTTTACCACCTCTGTTGTGTCCCCCAAAGTTCTTTCTTTTCCCAGTAGGACCACTGGAACTCTAATCTACTGACTTCCCCTCTTTCTCTTTTTCTGTCTTCTCTGATTTCTTTTTCTCTGGGGCTGTTTTTGACTCAATTCTATCTAATTCCAGTGCTTGAGAAATAAGCTCAGAGAAGTTACTGTGTTTGAATCTGACCACTTGTAATCTGATACTAGGCTTCAAGCCAGTTTCAAACCTCTTACATCTTTCCCTACTGGTAGAAAGTATACTTACTGCATAATGGCTCAAGCGGGAAAATTCCCTTTCATATTCAGCTACCGATCTACTCCCCTGTTTCAGACTTAGAAACTCCTGTAGCTTCTGGTCCACATAGGCATCTGGGACATATTTTTGTCTGAACTCCCGCAAAAAGTCATCCCAAGTTAGTACTGGGGGTTCCAACAAACAATGAAAAATGGTTTTCCACTAGTCATATGCATCCCCCTGTAGCAGATATATTGAATTTTCAAATCTGAGCTCCTCTGTACAATGTAGCTTCTTGAACACCCTATCCATTCTCTCTAACCACTGTTCTGCCTCTAAAGGATCTACTGTCCCCTCAAACTCAGTAGCCCCATATTTAATCAGCTTGTCATACTGCCTAGCTGAAGACTGTGGTTGTACCATTGGTGTCTATAGTGGGACTTGAGTAGGCATATTACTAGCCATCTGTTGGAATATTGTAGCCATCTGCTGTGCAAACTGAGTAGGAAACTGCGGTACTGAGGGGGCTGGTGCGGCTGATCCACTCACATTGTGTAGGGCTGGGGCATCCCCTTGTACTTCAGCCTCTATAGATTGATCGACTAAACGATCCCCTTCTTCCATAGTCAATTTGAGGATCTTAGACCTCTTGAACAAATAACACTAGGAGATTTTCTCCTGTAAGTGCATATTTATAATGTAATGTACTGTATGTATCAAACAATGACATTGAGCAGTTGTACTATGAAGA
Source organism: Hevea brasiliensis (assembly GCF_030052815.1). Classification (NCBI taxonomy): domain Eukaryota; kingdom Viridiplantae; phylum Streptophyta; class Magnoliopsida; order Malpighiales; family Euphorbiaceae; genus Hevea; species Hevea brasiliensis. The sequence continues at coordinate 83,239,846 of NC_079504.1, read as the reverse complement.
AAGAATATTCAAATTACAGGTCAAAACAGAATTTAAAAACTAGCTCTGATACCAATTAAACATGTCACACCCTACCCCTCCGTAAGGCATAACATGATCCCATAGTACACCTAATGAATTACCAACTTCATCTACTGATAACCCATTAAATACACTACAAGGGATTTAAAACCTTTTCTTACTTCTTTTTACAGTGATGAGCACTATTTATAGGTGTTAAAAAATTTTTAACTGAAGTGAAACTAGATAACACATTTGAAGTATTAATAATTTTTGTAAAAATTTTGGCAGAGTGCCATCTGTATTTTGAATAAAACAGTTCTTAAAAAACTTGTAAAAAGCACTTCCAATATTTTGTTCAATCCCCAAACTCTAATATCCAATCAACACAATAAGTTTCTCAACATTTGCCAATTCAAATCCACAATAATTTTCCAGTGTTTTCAAAAGCTGAGATAAACAAAAGCTGAGATAAAAGAAATATATCACAATATTTACAAGCCAAAATAATTTACAAATTTAGTTTACAACTTTAATGTACAATTTTAATTTACAACTGCTCAAAACTAAGAACAATATATACATACAGTGAACATACATTACAATACAAAATGTAAAATATGGTATACTCAATATACTCGATGAACTCTCAATGTAGCACTAGCAGCTGTTAGTAGTATACCCTAGAGCATATCATTTAGTATGTATCTTGTACATATTTTTAATAATAAAAGGCATTTCCACTTTTCCGTTTACATAATATATTTATGTGTAATAGAAAAGGTCCATTGATATTTTGTTAGAAATATTATTCTTAAGTTGTTAAGAATATGAGTGACAATATTTCTAGCACAAAGTATCATAAATAGGTTCACAATCGAGGATACTTCATAATAAGGACATGACTTATCCAGAAAGATTGTATTCATGTTTGTTCCCAAGTTATTTATATGAGATATAAATAAGATGGAATGGTGAGTCTCATGCCATATAACAAACATGATAGGCACTTATAAATGATAAGTAGGGACACTTATGACAAGCACATGGAGTTTACTCTTGTCAATGTTTTGTCATAAATCATATCGATGCATATAATCTTTAGACTGAGATAGCACAGTTATCTTGTATATAGGTAGTTTGAGTTTGATACTTTCATACTTGTACTATGTATGGGTATATGGGCATGTGTTGGCTCTGCTAGTTATATATGGAGGTAGATGTTGATCAAGATGGAATCTGTTCCTCTAAGTAAATAGAGATAAAATCCTATGTTCATTTAATTGTTCTTGATGTTTCAAGTTCTGGCCAGACAGATAGATTTATTGAGAAAAGAGTTTGATGAGAAAAATCTTTTAATCAAGAACTAGAATTAAAGAGAACATAATATTCATAGCAAATGGAGTTTGACATAAACCATGACTTGAGTTGGGATTTTTGTAAGAGAGATTCTAGTGCATGGTAACATATGATTATAGGTTCATTTAAGGTAAACCTTATTACTAATTGGGTGGCCATGGCATGCTATGCTAGGTGTTAACCATGGTCTATGAGGTTCATAAAATGATTTAGAGAAATCATTTATGGTAAGAAAGAGTTATGATATTAAGAGTTGATATCATGTCTCATTGCCAATTAGTGATGAGCCTAGTAAGTCACACACATACACAAGTTATCACCTATTTAAATATGATTTAATTAATTAATTAAAGAGTTTAATTGATTAATTAAATAGATTTGGTTTGCAATTAAATTGCAAAGTCCCTAGCATGACTTGAAACCAAATCTAGATTATTGGATGTGTAGTATAAATTAAATTTATATTTAAAGTGTTTAAATATGAATTTAATTGATGAGAAATTAATTAATAGAGATTAATTAATTAATTTATATTTGATATAAATTCATTAGAAGAAGAAAATAATTATTTTGGGTTAAGAACTCAAAATTAAGACACAGTGGCATTTTGGTCATTTCACTGACACGTGGCACCATGAGATGGTGACACATGGCATAACACATAAGCTTGCCAAATGTTTTTTTAATCATGTAAGATGATTAAAATCAAGATTAAATATAGGTTTGACACTTGGCACAATGTGATTGGGTCACTTAAACCTAGAGCTAATCAAAAGGTGACATGTGGCTAGGGTTTAATGTGTTAACCTAGCTATTTAAGTGTGGTTATGAAAAGAAAATATAACCAGCAGCCTCCTCTCATATGTCACGCCACTTTGAGCCTCTCCAGCTATTTCTCTTCATCTCTCATCAATTCAAAGAGATTAGCCATCAATCTCTTGAATTAAGAACACTAGAAATTATTTCTAGTGTCCTGCTTACATCTTTAATCTCTTAAAAGGCTGAATTTCTAATTAATAGAAAAGGCTTTAGAAGCTGTTCAAGGGCTGCCATAGGTGTTCTTGGTGTGGACAAGCTAGAGGGACAACATCCGTGTCCTCAAGACGAATCTCAAAGACATCAAGAGGTTAGTGTAATCGTTCTTGATTTAATCTAGGGTTCTAAAATTAATCTGATTAATTTTAAAATCTTAAATGGCAAATACAGATCCAAAAACATATTAAAAGAGTTTTAATATGTTGTTTATCATTGAAATCAAATAGATAAAAATAAATCTTGCATGGTGCATGTGACCCTAGGTGAAAATTTTTGAATTCAATGGTATAATCTTGTGTTTTTCACGCCTGCCTTCTCACGCCTCACATCTGTTTACTGCGTGATAAAGAATAAAGCTATCGCTGAGCCAATGTCTCAGTGGTGCACAACATTAACAAAATGCAACTTTAAATTATAAATCATAAGTCGTATAAATAGTGGATACTTAAAACCATAGTTAAATTTAAAGACAATGAATGTCATAAAAAATTAAACTCCATTTCACAATGTCACAATAAATATCAATAAATCACACACACAGCTTAATCATGTTCCAAAGTCCAATTCGTCCCAAAAGCCGATGGTTAGTGAGGAATAACATAGCTAGCTAGCAATAATATGTGTACTCATTCTATTCATCCTCAACAGGCACACACCTCAACACTTCAGCCAGAGAGGGAATTCAAAGTCAATTCATCCCACTAGACAAGCTAGCGAGGAATTCAATCAATATACATGATAGCTGTGGTTTCAAACCATTTACATTGTTTTTCAAGCAATAAGTATCCATCAAATATCATTCAAACAAATTTTCACAATTTAAACCATAATAGACAAATTGTTATAATTTATTTCAATTGAAAATTTAAAAGAAATAACTGTTGTGCACAAACCTCTGATAAATGTCTCTTGGCCCCGACTCAGTGTTTTCTTCCCCTTCCTTGAGTCTTTGCTAACTGAAACACACAATTTGAAGTGTTTCATTACTCATTTAAACTATCTCTAATAATAAAGCTTAATAATTAATTTATTGAATTCTATTATCTTCCTTAGTCAACCTAAAATGTTGACCCTCGATGCACTCTAGGTGAATTAGGTTTAATGTTACCAAAATGTCACATTTTATAGCCCTTTAGTATTGGTATATATTACCAATTTCATTTCCAAGTGTATTGCATTTTATTGCAATTTATCGGATTTTGGTGTACTATTTTGACCTAGCTCGACGACCTAGTTCCCTCAGTTTTCAGGTTTCGGTCTAAACTACAAACTTGTAGGTCTATGTCTTATTGCATGCAGGAAAAAATTTCAGATCATTCTGAGTTGTATAGACCAAGATCTGGTCAATTTACCAATGCTGGACAGAATGCACTAAAATGGTAGTCTTAGGTCATTTTTAGGTCACTTTTGGTTCGGCTAGTTTTGGTACCTAAACTTGTGTAGGCCATTTGGTTTGGTTCTAGTAATTTATGGGCTTTGGTGTCTTCATAAGAATTGTAGATATATGCCTAAACTATTCATGGTAAAAATTTCAGATCAATTGGACCTGTTTTGAGTAAGTTATGGTTAAAACACTAACTGCTGCCCAAATGGTCAATTTTCAGGCTTTTAAGTCACTAATCCGGATTTGGTCATTTTTCAAGTCACCTTCTAGGCAGAATTTTGGTAAACTTTCTTCATGAAAGTTGGCACATTTCATGCCTAGTTTCACCTTCAATTGGCCTAATACCAATTGGAGTCACACACTTAAGGTTCTAAGCTAAAACATACACTGCCTTGTTACACACTTTTCATCACATACCAATTACACATTCTATCCTTACCAAGCTAATCCTTTCATGCCAATTCTGGTTTGTACCATACCATTAACATACTTAACAATACATTTTGGTCATTTTGGACAGCTTGTAACTATTCTTAATATACACACTATAATACAGAATTTTCAAAGTCTAATTACAATAATTTAAGCACATGAACATACCTCATTTACATGTCCAAATCTAAACAATTATTCACATACACATGCTGCCATCATAAGCAACATAATTCAATAATATTTCATGAACTTAAACACTTCAATCTTCTTTATGAGGCTACCACAAGTTTACACATACCTATCAACTTCCACTTTCACTTTTCAAGCTAACAAATCAAATTTTACACGTGGAATTTAACTTCAATACAATTAAACATTTAAATCAACATCCAAACAACCATTTACCTGCAAGGACAAGCTATTCATGGTGAGGTTTCATGGCTGCCGAAATGGCTCAAATCCAATAATTCATCAAACATCAAAAATTCCTCCATAAATCAACTACCCACAACCTTGGTTACACTTTTAATGAAACAAGAATTGAAAACACCCACTTACCTCTTTTGAACTTCTTCAAAACCTCACCAAAACTTATCTTTCTTGCTCCAAGTATTTGGCCCAAGGTATGTAGGTAAGGTTTAGTGAAGGAACCTAGTGAAAAATATGGCTAAATCATGGTTGCATGAAGCTTTCTCTCAATCGGCCATAGAGGTTTCTCCCAAGGAAGTTTCGTCTGGTTGGCTCAAGGTTGAAGAAGATAGAATCTTCTGCCCAAAACTGATTAAAGGTCCACTTTGAAGGTGTTAGTGGAGCACTAAGGTAAGTTTACTATTTGTTTAATCCAAGTTTTCACAATTCCCACATTTAACCTCTTTTCTTTTACTATATAGATTTTGTACCACCATTTTAATTTTCATGATATTTTTAAGGTTTAATATCATTTATTTTTTAATGGACATTTAGGTCAAAAGGCATCTCGGGGTGTCAAATGACCACAATGCCCCTATTCGGATTGCATTCCCAATTTTTTGGTAACACCGAGTTTTGTCATTTTCTTGATTTCTCATTTTTCTTTGATATTTCTAATGATATTTATCCTTCAATAGATGTTTATTTAAGTCTTAAAAATATTTTTCAGGGTTCCCCGCGGTCCAGGGCTAGTCAACGGTCCGCACCGGACGGTGCTGGCTCGTTTAACTTGGTTTCATTTCATTGCTATTATTTTTCCTTTTGTTTTTCTTGAGTTTTCCTTTCTTGCATTTCATTATTTTATGTCTCCTCACTACTTTTAAATGTAGTTCTAGGTATCCTAGCTGTCCGAACAACATTGGTCACTGGAATAGCAGAACGCACTACCGAACATAGAGGTGTTACAGATTTCAGTGGGTACCATAATCAAAATAAGTTTAAGATATTAGTGGATTTGAAAGAAATAAGATTGAGGAATAAAATAATTAAAGTTAAGTTATGGAATGTAAAAAAAAAAAAAGAATACAAAGGAAAATAATTACTAAAACAACAACAAGAAAAGACTAAAATATTCTAAACTAAACTGAAGGTTACATCAAATGATTAAGAGATTTGATAAGAACAGAGTAAAACTAAGTTCTCACCCGTAGGATCATACGAGGTCCTAGAAAAAGTAGATCCACTAGCACACAGATTTCCTTACCTCTAAAATTGAAATGAATTTGAATCTAACTTATGACAGAAGTTCATAAGAAACTGGGCATACCAGGTAAGCAATCGATGAGTAAATAGCAAAGGTTAAAGTGCTACGGACCATTATTCCGATTATGAAGCTACGTAAAAATGGGAGAAAAATATGAGAAAACAACACGTATGACTATTTGAGGACTGATAGTGGACACAATTACGAGGACGAAATTTATTTTAAGGGGGGGAGAATTGTAACACCCTTATTTGCATAGCCTGGTAAATTACACTATTCCGGAGACCAATGTCAGTCCGGATAATTAAAAGGATTAGAACTATGTTCAAGACACCTAGAGAAGCCTTGAACATAAATAATTAGTAATTGTCAAATAGTTAAGTATAAATAAGAAAAACAGAATATACAAAGTTAAGTGAGCCGAAAGTCACAATGACGGGTGACCTTCTCGGGAACGACTGCGAGGTCGATTTAAACTCAAATTTCGAATAGTAAAATGTGACGTCGCGGTCCTTAGGACTATTACGAACACAGTGGAAAAGAAAAAAATCATGAAAAAGAATTGTTAAGCCGGTCAAATAATTAGGTCAGGGATCCAAAAGAAATATTGAATTATTTACAAACCGGATCAAACCGGCTAGGGGCTATTTGGTCAATTCACCCCTAGAGCTGACTCCTGACTAACTGTCCAATAAAATCGAAAAAAAGAAAATTTTGGGATCAAGAATTAAATTAAAGAACTATGGAAAAAGAAAGGAAAAAGAAAAGAAAAGAAAAATTGAATTATGACATCATCATGGATGACACATGCATGACCCAATAAATGATAATTTTTAATTTAAGAAACTTTGAGATAATTTTGACTTAAAAGACAATTAAAAAAAAGTGAAGTGATGAAAATTTCAAAATATAATTGAATTATGACCTCATGCATGACATAATTAAACTTTTAAAAATTAATTAATTAATTATGGGATAATTATCTTATTATAAGAAGACAAAAATTAAAAAGAAAAAGCATTTTTTCTTCTTCCCTGCAACTTTAGCCGGCTCCCATTTTCTCCTCTCTCTTTCTCTTTTCAATTTCCTCCATTAATGGTCATTTAAGCTTCTTAAACCCTATTATTTCTTCATAAATTTCATACTCATCAAAGTAAGGTTTTGCTCTTTAGCTTTGATAGAGAGATTGAAAACAAGAAAAATAAAAAAAGAAGTGAAGATTTGGAGTTAGAAATTCTGCTCAACAAGTAAGTTCATCTTTTCAACTTAATTTGAGTAAAATTCCTAGAAATGAGCTTGAAAAAGTTAATTGGTAATGTTTATATACTTTGATTTAGTGAGATGTAACAAATAGTGAATTAGGGTTCTTAACCTAGGGTTTGGGAGACAAAATTTGGAGAAATTATCAAATGGTGTGTTTGACCTTGTTTGAGCTGAAAAATGGTCATATGTGACCAATTGTAGTGTGTAGGAAGTGTTGGATTTGAGTTTAAATTCGGATTGGTTATAGGCATTCTGTAGGCAACAGGACCAAGGTCCTTTTTAGATACCAAAACTGAAAATTTACCAACCCAATTGGTGTGAGGCTAATTGAGAATGAAACTAGACACAAAATGACACATTTTTCATTTAGGAATCATGCCCAAAAAGTGACCATAGCACAGTGAACAAATTAGCCAAATCTGGAAATCGGTGTTCTGACCTGTACAAAAATGATAAATGAATAGTGTTTGTTCATTTGGCCATAACTTGGGTTAGGCAGATCCAAATGGCCTGCAATTTTACCAGTAGAAAGCTGAGATATAGACCTACAACTTTCATGAGGACCACAAACCCAAATTATTCCCTTAACCGAGTCATTTAGCCACCCAAAATTAATGACCTAAAACTGTCAGAACCAGTTTTGGTGTCTAGAAAATCTGGGTTAGGCCAATCTGGCCAGTCATGTTCAAATGGCTATAACTTGAGCTACAAAACTCCAAATGGAGTGATTTAAAAAGGGAAATAAAGTTAAGACAATAAGGAATAATTTCTATGAAGAAAACTTAGCCAAATTCTAACAGCAACATGACCAATGGAACAGTGCAAAATAGGTCACCAAAATTGAAAATTTGAAAGTTTGCCTAAAAGACTTAAGTTTTGAGAAAATGACTAAAACCAACAAGTTAGGTAACCAAAATGTGGTATGTGGGTATAATTGGATTTTCCATGCCTATTAAGCATAAGAAAGTCAATATTTTGACTTGAATAGTACCATGAATAGTAACCTCAACATGAAAATTTTCAAGAATGTAAGTTTAAGCATATTAGAGCTAGAATTGAACATATATAAATTAATTATTGGAATTATTGTGAGATAAAATATTGAAACACTATAAATTTCGTGTTTCAGCTGAAAAAAGACCTGGAAAAGGATAGGCCAAACTGAGTCAAGGCCTAGAGGTGACTCACATCAGGTTTGTGCACAATAAACCTTAATTTATCGTTTTCTCATAGAAAATTTGTTTAGTTATGCATTGTGAAATTATTGTGTTAATTATGGATTTTGAGAACTACTGTGTTGCCAATTTGGGAATGAAAATTTGACTTTGGAAATTGATTGTGTTTTGTATAAAATATTTGAATAACTTAATTTAAATTATTTTTAATTCACACTTGGCATGACAATATTAATATGTTCCTCCTCCACTTGTGGGGTGAGTTTGATATTTGACTATATTCCTCCTTCTCTGGCTTCCCAGTCTGAGGGGTGAGTTTGGATGAGTACTCATTAGCTAGCTAGCCACCTCCCTCATTGATTTCAATTAGTGGGGTGAGTTTGCTTTGTCGTGGTGTACAACATGGCATGTTTGGAAATTTTGTGTTCTGGCCTAAGTTGTGTTATTGATTGGCAACACTGTATTTATTAAATTGTTTGATTAAATTTGTATTATATTATGCTTTGAAAATTATGATTTGTTATAATGTGATTTGAAAAATTGTGAAATGTGATTATGAGATTTTTGAATTATAATTTGTTCATAAATGTTTTATGTTATGCATTTTCTACTTTATTGTGTACCACTGAGTATTTTTATACTCAGCGATAGCTTTCTTTGCTGTCGCAGATAAGAGCAAGTAAAAAGCAGCAGGGTGAGTTGCTGAATGGGCAAGGCCTTCACCGATCTTTTTGTTTGGGTATTTAATTATACCATGTAGTTATTTGATGTAAATATTATAATGTCTTATGTGTCAATGTAAAGTTGAGCTGTTGTATAATAAATTGTAATAATGATATTTTAAATTTTCTTTTTTGTAAATTAATATCTGTATTTATAAATTTAGTACTATTTGTAAAATTGAAATGAATTTGTGAAGTATTTCCAGATGACAAATTTTTAGTTGAGTTGTGGAATTAAATTGAATTGTGTTGACTTGAGTTGATTTGGGTTGGGAGTTGTGAAAAAAATTATTGGAAGTGTTTTTTTTAGGTATTTGAAGAACTGTTTTCTCAAAATACAGACGACACTCTGCATAAATTTTTATAAAATTTGTGAAAAAATAAAATGGGATAAAAATCTTAACTAGTTTTCAAACTTCAATTAAATGTTTTTAATTCCTACCAAAATGCTCACCACTTCCAAAAAGTAAGAAAATTGTTTTAAAATCCCTTGTAGGATACTTAATGAGTTTTCGGTAGGTAAAGTCGGTAGTTCATTAGGTATTCTATAGGATCATGTTATGCCTTACAGAGGGGTAAGGTGTGATATATTTTAGTGGTATCAGAGCATGATTTTGCAATGAATTTTGACTATGTATGTGAATATTTCTTTGATAAGTACAACTGCTCAAGTGTCTTTAATTGATACATATGACATATTTACATCATGAATATGCACTAACGGAGGTCAACCTCCTTGTGTTTGTTATCAGAGAGTAGAAAATTTCTGAAAAACGGAATGGAAGAGGGAGATCATTCCGTAGAGCAATCTGTCGAGGCTGAGGCCCAAGGAGAAGCCCCAGCACTCCAGAATGTGAGTGGGTCAGCCACTCCAGCTCCTCCTTAAGCACCGTAGTTCCCTGCTTAGTTTGCACAACAGATGGCGGGAAATGTGCCACCACAAGCTTAGATGCAAGCACCTGCAACACAATCACAGCCTCTGGCTCTGCAATATGAGAAGTTAATGAAATTTGGGGCTACAGAATTCAAAGGAACAGTGGATCTACTGGAGCCAGAATGGAACGGGTTTTCAAAAAGCTGTAGTGTGTAGAAGAGTTGAAGTTCGAATATTTTGTATCACTTCTGCAAGGGAATGCATATGAGTAGTGGAAGACCATCCCCCACAGCCTGGTAGAGCCACTACTCCTCACATGGGTAGACTTTTCAAGAGAATTTCGGCAAAAGTGGGTCCCTAATACTTATGTAGACATGAAGCTATAAGAGTTTTTAAGTTTGAAGCAAGGGGACAGAACTGTAGTAGAGTATGGCGGGATTTCTCTCGACTAAGCCACTATGCCAGAAGCTTGGTCACCACCAAACCCAGAGACCGGTGTAAGAGGTTTAAGGCTGGGTTGAGGCCAGCTTGAGAATGCAAGTGGTAGGGTTCCGACACCAGAATTTTTCTGAATTGATTTCACAAGCCTTGGAACTGGAAAGGATAGAATCAAAAGGGGCAGTGAAAAAGAGTACAGAAGAGAAAGAGAAAACAGAAAAAGTTACTGGTCAAACTACAGAAAGTAGTTCAGGGAAGAGAAAACATTTTGGAGGATCTAGCTCATGCGAATCGAGTAGAGGTAGATCTTCTCGACAAAAACTGCCCCGATCCGATCAGCAAACTCAGCAGACACGCAGAAATACGTTGTCGGATCGACTTTGTGAGACTTGTGGTAAACCACATAGTGGAGTATGTTATAGAGCTATAGGAGCATGTTTTAATTGTGGAGGGACTGGTCATTTTGCTAAAGATTGCGTAAGTCCACGCCGTTATGGATCATTTACCACGTCAGGAGGATCAGCCCAAGTTTCTACCCCAAAGAGTTCACTAGCAGTTGGTAAAGGCAGAGGGCAGAGGCAGAGGTAGGGTTAGTACACCTAGAAGTTAGAGTACTGTGAATCAACCAGGACAAGGTGATGCTCTAGTGAGAGTATACACTATGCGACAGAGGGACGAGGATGAGACTTCTGACATTGTGACTGGTATTTTCTCAATTCTTAATTAAGATATGTATATGTATAAAAATAAATTTTGATGTATTAGTGATTTGTCTTTTAGGATAAGAATTACGATAATAAGCGTGATTGAAATTAATTTTCAAAAAGTTTCTAGTGAGAGACATCTCCTAGACTACGATAAACTATAAAGTTAATTAGTAAGCCTAATTAAGTAAGGCAAGAGGACCAAAAAGAAAGTTATAGTAATATAGTTACCTTAGATACGGGTAAGGGTATTACTGCTGATAGATGTCAGTGGGTACCATAATCAAAATAAGTTTAAGATATTAGTGGATTTGAAAGAAATAAGATTGAGGAATAAAATAATTAAAGTTAAGTTGTGGAATGTAAAAAAAAAAAAATAAGAAGACTACAAAGGAAAATAATTGCTAAAATAACAGCAAGAAAAGACTAAAATATTCTACACTAAATTGAAGGTTACATCAAATAATTAAGAGATTTGATAAGAAAAGAGTAAAACTAAGTTCTCACCCGTAGGATCATACGAGGTCCTAGAAAAAGTATATCCACTAGCACACAGATTTGCTTACCCCTAAAATTGAAATGAATTTGAATCTAACTTATGATAGAAGTTCATAAGAAACTGGGCATATGAGGTAAGCAATCGATGAGTAAATAGCGTTGGTTAAAGTGCTACGGACCATTATTCTGATTATGAAGCTACGTAGAAATGGGAGAAAAACATGAGAAAACAACACGTATGACTATTTGAGGACAGATAGTGGACCCAATTTTAAGGACAAAATTTATTTTAAGGGGGGGAGAATTGTAACACTCCTATTTGCATAGCCTGGTAAATTGCACTGTTCCGGAAACCGGTGTCGGTCCGAACAATTAAGAGGATTAGAACTATGTTTAAGACACCTAGAGAAGCCTTGAACACAAATAATTAGTAATTGTCAAATAGTTAAGTATAAATAAGAAAAACAGAACATAAAAAGTTAAGTGAGCCGAGAGTCACAGCGATGGATGACCTTCTCTAGAATGACTACGAGGTCGATTTAAACTAAAATTTCGAACCGTAAAATGTGACGTCGCGATCCTTAGGGCTATTACAAACACAGTGGAAAAGAGAAAATCACTAAAAAGAATTGTTAAGCCGGTCAAATAATTAGGTCAGGGATTCGAAAGAAATATTGAATTATTTACAAACCGGATCGAACCAGTGAGGGGCAATTTGGTCAATTCACTCCTAGAGTTGACTCATGACCTAACTGTCCAATAAAATCAGAAAAAAGAAAATTTTGGGATCAAGAATTAAATTAAAGAACTATGGAAAAAGAAAGAAAAAAGAAAAGAAAGGAAAATTTAAATTATGACATCATCATGGATGACACATGCATGACCCAATAAATGATAATTTTTAATTTAAGAAACTTTGAGATAATTTTGACTTAAAAGACAATTAAAAAAAATGAAATGATGAAAATTTCAAAATATAATTGAATTATGACCTCATGCATGACATAATTAAACTTTTAAAAATTAATTAATTAATTATGGGACAATTATCTTATTATAAGAAGACAAAAATTAAAAGGAAAAAGCATTTTTTCTTCTTCCCTACAACTTTAGCTAGCTCCCATTTTCTCTTTTCTCTTTCTCTTTTCAATTTCCTCCATTAATGGTCATTTAAGCTTCTTAAACCCTATTATTTCTTCATAAATTTCATACTCACCAAAGTAAGGTCTTGCTCTTTAGCTTTGATAGAGAGATTGGAAACAAGAGAAATAAAAAAAGAAGTGAAGATTTGGAGTTACAAATTCTGCTCAACAAGTAAGTTCATCTTTTCAACTTAATTTGAGTAAAATGCCTAAAAATGAGCTTGAATAAGTTGATTGGTAATGTTTATATACTTTGATTTAGTGAGATATAACAAACAGTGAATTAGGGTTCTTGACCTAGGGTTTGGGAGACAAAATTTAGAAAAATGGTCAAATGGTGTGTTTGACCTTATTTGAGCTGAAAAATGGTCATATGTGACCAATTATGCTGTGTAGGAGGTGTTGGAATTGAGTTTAAATTTGGATTGGTTATAGGCATTCTGCAGGCAACAGGACCAAGGTCCCTTTTAGGTACCAAAACTGAAAATTTAGCAACCCAATTGGTGTGAGCTAATTGGGAATGAAACTAGACACAAAATGACACATTTTTCATTTAAGAATCATGCCCAAAAAGTGACCATAGCATAGTAAACAAATTAGCCAAATCTGGAAACGGGCGTTCTGACTTGTATAAAAATGACCAAATGAACAGTGTTTTTTCATTTGGCCATAACTTGGGCTAGGCAGATCTAAATGCCCTGCAATTTTACCAGTAGAAAGCTGAGATATAGACCTACAACTTTCATGAGGAACACAAACCTAAATTATTCCTTTAACTGAGTCATTTAGCCACCCAAACTTAGTGACCTAAAACTGCCAGAACCAGTTTTGGTGCCTAGAAAATCTGGGTTAGGCCAATCCAGTTAGCCATGTTCAAATGGCTATAACTTGAGCTACAAAACTCCAAATGGAGTGATTCAAAAAGGAAAATAAAGTTAAGACAATAAGGAACAATTTCTATGAAGAAAACTTGGCCAAATTCTAACAATAACATGACCAATGGAACAGTGTAAAATAAGTCATCAAAACTGAAAATTTGAAAGTTTGCCTAAAAGACTTAAGTTTTGAGAAAATGACCACAACCAATAAGTTAGGTAACCAAAATGTGGTATGTGGGTATAATTAGATTTCCTATACCTATTAAGCATAAGAAAGTCAATATTTTGACTTGAATAGTACCATAAATAGTAACCTCAACATGAAAATTTTCAAGAATGTAAGTTTAAGCATATTAGAGCTAGAATTGAACATATATAAATTAATTATTAGAATTATTATGAGATAAGATACTAAAACACTATAAATTTCGTGTTTCAGTTGAAAAAGACCTAGAAAAGGATAGGGCAAACTGAATCAAGGCCTAAAGGCGATTTACATCAGGTTTGTGCACAATAAACCTTAATTTATCATTTTCTCATAGAAAATTTTTTTAGTTATGCATTATGAAATTATTGTGTTAATTATGGGTTTTGAGAACTACTGTGTTGCCAATTTGGGAATGAAAATTTGACTTTGGAAATTGATTGTGTTTTGCATAAAATATTTGAATAACTTGATTTAAATTGTTTTTAATTCACAGGGCATGGCAATATTAATATGTTGCTCCTCCACTTATGAGGTGAGTTTGATGTTTGATTATATTCCCCCCTCTCTGGCTTCCCAGTCTGAGGGGTGAGTTTGGATGAGTACTTATTAGCTAGCTAGCCACCTCCCTCATTGATTTCGATTAGTGGGGTGAGTTTGCCTTGTCGTGGTATACAACACGGCATGTTTGAAAATTTTGTGTTCTAGCCTAAGTTGTGTTATTGATTGGCAACACTGTGTTTATTAAATTGTTTTGTTAAATTTGTGTTATATTGAGCTTTGAAAATTATGATTTGTTATAATGTGATTTGAAAAATTGTGAAATGCGATTATGAGAATTTTGAATTATAATTTGTTTATAAATGTTTTATGTTATGCATTTTATACTTTATTGTGTACCCCTGAGTATTTTTATACTCAGTGATAGCTTTCTTTGCTGTCGCAGATAAGAGCAAGGAAAAAACAGTAGGGTGAGCTACTGAATTGGCAAGGCCTTCGCTGATCTTTTTATTCAGGTATTTAATTATACCTTGTAGTTATTTAATGTAAATATTGTAATGTCTTATGAATTAATGTAAAGTTGAGCAGTTATATAATAAATTGTAATAATGATATTTTAAATTTTCTTTTTGTAAATTAAGATCTGTGTCTGTAAATTTAGTAATATTTGTAAAATTGAAATAAATTTGTGAAGTATTTCCAGATGACAAATTTTTAGTTGAGTTGTGGAATTAAATTGAATTGTGTTGACTTGAGTTGATTTGGGTTGGGAGTTGTGAAAAAAATTATTGGAAGTGTTTTTTTTAGGTATTTGAAGAACTCAACTCAACTAAGCCTTTATCCCAAAAATTTGAGATCTGCAGGTATTTGAAGAACTGTTTTCTCAAAATACAGACAGCACTCTACTAAAATTTTTATAAAATTTGTGGACAAATGAAATGGGATAAAATCTTAACTAGTTTTCAAACTTCAATTAAATGTTTTTAATTCCTACCAAAACGCTCACCACTTCCAAAAAGTAAGAAAATTGTTTTAAAATCCCTTGTAGGATACTTAATGAGTTATCGGTTGGTGAAGTCGGTAGTTCATTAGGTATTCTACGGGATCATGTTATGCCTTACAGAGGGGTAAGGCGTGACAAACACCTATCTCCATATATAACTAGTAGGAGCCAACACATGCCCATATTCCCATACACAATACAAGTATGAAAGCAGTATCAAACTCAAACCACCTATATACAAGATAACTGTGTTATCTCAGGTCTAAAGATTATATGCACTGATATGATATATGACAATGCATTGACAAGAGTAAACTCCATGTGCTTGTCATATGCGTCACTAGTTCAGCCTACTTATCATGTATAAGTGCCTATCATGTTTGTTAAATGGCATGAGACTCGCCATTCCATCTTATTTATATCTCATATAAATACCTTGGGAACAAACATGATTACAATCTTTCTGGATAAGTCATGTCCTGTGTGAAGTATCCTCGATTGTGAACCAATTTATGATACTTTATTCTAGAAATATTATCACTCATATTCTTAACAACTTAAGAATAGAATTTCTAACAAAATATCAATGGACCATTTATATTACACAAAAATACATTGTGTAAACGAAAAAGTAAAATTGCCTTTTATTAATAAAATATGTACAAGATACATACTAAATGATATGCTCTAAGGCATACTACTAATAGTTAATTACATGCCAAGTCATTTTACATGTCATAAATAGCATACAGAAGAAAGAATCCTAAGCATTTTAATTTAAAGTACATGTATAAGAAGAAGAGGAGGGTCCTAAATATGTTAATGTTTCTAGGTTATATACTTAGACCCATAAATTACCTTGTTCCCCTATATGTATCTTTACTAAGCCCACTTTCATACTAAAGGTTCGTTTGAAAACATTCAAATAATTAAAAAATAATTAAAGTCTTAAACCAAAGAAAGAGGAGGAGAATAGAAGTTAAAACCTTAAAACGACCTTTATAACTCATTATCCAAAAAAAAAAGTAATCGTAAAATTATTACAATGCCTTAGGCCCAATAACCTCATGTAAGAGACTTTGGAGTTCCATTTTGAGTTTTAGATTGAGTTTGATCCACCAATAAGTCCATCTTACTCATTGAATTGTGTATCAATTGGCTTATTGGGCTAAATGGGATTTTATTAAACAAATTAATTACAGACTAAAAGGATTTAAAATTACTAATGAAAATCCAAATAAAATAAAAAAATTCTGATGAAATAATAATAATAATAATAATAATAATAATAATAATAATAATAATAATAATAATAATAATAATAATACAAAAATTAAATTAAAATCCTAAAAGAAATAAAACTCATAATAGGATAAGAATTATGCTCCTCTTCAATTTCAATCTAACAAGGAATTTGTCCTTAGTCAAATTCTAAGTTGTCCATCTTAATCCTACTTCCTTTAGGTCTCCCAACTCATGCAAAATATAAGAAAACATGTGTGACATCCTCATTTTAGGTAGTTCTATATATTCTACTGTTTCGGTGACTAATGTCTGATCGAACAGCCAGAATGTTTGAAATTATACTTAAACTAGAGTTAGGAGCCATAAATAAATTAAATAATAGTTAAGTAAAATCAAAGAGAAATCAAAGAAATGAAATGCAATTGGGTAAAAGGAGCCGAGGTTTTGGCGATGGGTAACCCTATTGGGAAGCGATTGTGAATATAGTTACCAACTCCAGACTCTTGGGAACCCTGTGAGATAATTAATTGGGACTTAATTGAAGGATTTATGAGGTTTAAATGACAATAAAATGTCAAGAAAATGCAAGAAACTTTAATGCTCATCGATAAAGGCAATTATGATGTGATGAAATCCATGAAGGGCATTTTGGTCATTTCACCTTCAGAGATGAATTTTGACCTAAATGCCAATCAAAATGAGTGAGAACAAAAAATTTAAAATAAATTAAAATTATGAATTGTGTAATGGAAAGGGGAAAAGAAAGAAAAGAAAATGTAATTGAATTATGACATAAGTCTTACCACATGATGACATCATTAAAAATTAAAAATCTAATTAAAAGAAGATAAATATGTAAATAAAAGACAAAATCATAAAAAGTCAAAATCGTTCATCTTCTTCCTCGGTTCCACTTGTTGGAATTCCTTCATAACTCTTCTTCCTCCATTTTCTTTCATTTTCATCTCCAAATTCTTGCCTTTCTCATCATATTTTCCTAACCTCCAAACACAAAAACTTGATATTTAACTTAGCTAGAGAGATTAGAAGCAAAAGCAAGCCAAGAAATTGAAGTTTAGGAAGCTTGGAAATTGACATAAGAGAGGTATGTGCAAAATAGCTTTAAATTTTTAAACATTTCTTGAATTTAAGTTAGGATATATAGAAATTTTGGAAGAAAATGATGAAATATGTGTATAGAGGGTTAAGCATGAATTTTGGCCAGCTTGCATAAAGGAGGTTTGATGTGCTTAATTCAATTTAAACTTGAATCCTAGCTTAGTTATGGTGATATATATAAAGTATACTTTGAATTGCATGATTTGGGTGATATGGTGGATTGGGATGATTAGGGTTTTGAACAATTTAGGGGTTTTGGTGCTATGATACACAAATAATATTGTCGATGCCAAATAATGATCAATTTATGTATTTTGATAGTGAATTGATGTTGTTGGTTGAGTTGAATTGAAGAATTGAAAGTGTTGATTGTATGCTGGAATTCTTGACCTCTAAGTCCAATGTGCTTGCATGGTTATAAGTAGAGCTAGACAGCTCCAATTGGTGTGAGGCCAATTGGAGTTGAAACTTAAGACCTAAATTCAAAATTTGCATGAAGGAACCTTTCCCAGAAACTGATCACAAATTGCCTTAAAATTTGCTTGAATTCGGAATGACATATTTTGGAAACTGTAAAAATGACCATATAAACATTAAATGTTCAAATAGGCATAAATCATTGTAGAAAGCTCCAAATGACCTGATTCTTGAACCAATGGAAAGACTAGACATAGTAGAACAATTTTCATGGAGAACAGGAACCCTAATTCTGACCCTAACCCAACCAATTTGCTAGGCAAAATCAGGTCATCAAATCTGCCTAGACCAAAACTGACCTAGAAATTCTAGATCGCAAACCATCCGCCAGTTATGGAAAAAATGCCATAACTCAACCTAAAAAATTGCAAATGCAGTGATTCAAAAGTGAAAATCTTCATAATACCTAGAACTACAATTTTGATGTTTTGACCAAAACCTAGAATCAAATGCAACTTAGAAAAATTGCTAAGAGAAATCAGGACTTCCCTGTCCAAAAATTCCTGCACCTGGACAAATTGACCATTTGACATCCGGATAGTAAATGAACCATAACTTCTAGTAGAAAACTCAAATTAAGATGAGCCAAATTGATATGAAAAATTAAGAAATAGAGCTACAATTTTGTTTCAGAAACCTTACTCAAATTTTGAGTGTAAGGACCTCAAATATGAGTTGCAATTACTGACCTGAACCTGAAATCTTGCATGGATAGTGTTAGGAGTCTAGGTTGGTTAATTAGCCACAACTCACCCTAGAAAACCCCAAATTTAGTGATTCTTTAACCTGTGTAACCATGAGACATAGGGGAACAACTCATATGAAGAACACTAGGCCAAATTATAGCTGTAACTAGTCCAAATAGCTTGACAAAGTTGGGTTCCAGAATCTATCCTATTCTAGAATAGTATTGGTCACTAGACCAGTACTTGGTGAATTGTCCGTAAATAGAGCTAGAAAACTCCAAATTAGATGATTCAAAAATGAAATTAAACTTAAGACAATAAGGAACAACTTTTATGAAGAAAGTGTGGTCAAATTACTACTATAGCTTGACCTAAAATGAGAGTGAAAACAAGATTAAAATTCTGGAATTCATGAATACACTCACAACAAGTTGAAATATGATTGGTATTCAATGCCAATGAATCATTGAACATAAATGTGATATGAATATATATTTGGGACCCATGTTCCCATCATGATTGAAACCAAAAATGCTATGAAGCATGAATATAAAATGTAATGAGAATATGAGACCTATAAATGCTTAAGAACACTAATGTGCCCATGTATTCCTAGACTTTATGTATGGGTTGGATAGATTGGCATGCCAATAGGATTCTGATTTGTAGTACTGCTTATGGCTTTATGCCATTATGTTATCATGGCTTTATGCCATTCTGTTATTTATGGCTTTCAGCCATTTTGTTACATGATGATGTATGTGGCTTTATGCCTAATTGCTACTATGGCTTTTTAGCCATTCTATTGCATACTTGGTTGACATTATGTGTCCTATGGTATGACGGCCTGCGGAACAAGTGTGTCCATTGCTAGTTTACCCGCTTATCTAGTCTAGTAAGTCTGTTATAGGTTACTTGGGCAGTGAAAAGTATTAATGAGAATAAATATGTGTTGAAATGAAAAAGGAAATTGAATATTAAGATAAAGAAAAAGAAAGATCCCAATAAAATAAATGTTCCCAAAGATCAGTAAAACGAGTAAAAGGTTAAATGAGGTTTAAGATTATTATAGGATCAACCAATATAATCCTAGGAAGATTTGATATCATAAATCTTAAATAGCCTTAAATCAATCCATAATTCATTAAATATGCACTTTCCTTATAAGTACTACAACCATGAAATTATTATTTTCACTTGTATATTATGTTTTCATTGTATTATTGCACGACTAAGCAGAAATGCTTAGTGCGTTGGATTTCTTTCATGCATAGGTACTGAAGATAAAACCCAGTGGACTTCAGACTGGGATTTTTGGCAGTACGGATCTACAGATAGTGTCCAGTGTCACCTCCTCGTAGCAGTGCATTTTGGTAGGGCCTGCATGTATCATATTAGTGTATTTTATTTTTGTTCATCGTAATTAATTCTGGAGTTGTAATGTGAATTGTAAGTTTGTATAATTAATTTGTACATAATATAAATTAATAAATTTGTAAATTCCATGTATAATATGAGTTGAAATTTTGATATGGATGAATATGGAAATTTCATGGAAATGGACATGGATGAGAATGGATGATATTATTTGATATTATGGAATGATGAAAAATTGAAATTGAGATGAGATTATAAATATAAATGTGAAAGTTGATGGGAAATTCTTAAACAGGTGAATAGTATAATACGCCAAGAATCAATAAAACTGGGGAAATTTTGTCTGTTTCTCCAATTAAATATAATGAGTTTTTAAATAAAACGGCCTTAAAATTAATAAGGAATAGAGCAAGATAAGATAAGGTGTGTAACATCCTCCCGGTAGCAATTCCGCATAGTCTACTGTTCCGGTGACCGGTGTCGATCCGGACAGCTAGAACTTCTGGAAAAATATTTAAACTAAAGTGAGGAACCATAATTACCTCAAATATTAATGAGAAAAATTTAATAAAAATTTTAGAAATAAAATACAGTTAAGTCAAATGAGCCGGTGCCCAAGCAATTGGTAACCCAGAGGGAAGTTGCGGTTCTCGCAACTAGGAGCCCTAGACCTGGGGGAAAAATTATAAAATAATTTTTGGGACTCCAGAGAAGGGTTATTGAGGTTCCTATGGCATTAGAATGCCAAGAAAATATTTAGAAAAATTTTTCAATCGGTACAGACAATTTTGACCCGTTAAGCCAAACAGAGGGCATTTTGGTCATTTCGCCTTCAGAGGTGATTTTTGACCGACTTGTCCAGTTGAGTAAATAATTATTATGATCTAAAATATGAATAAACATTACTAGAAATTAAATTGGAAGTGAGTAGTGAAGAAAAGAAAAGAAAATGAGGAAAAGGCCTATTTATGACATCATGGTGATGTCATTAAGAGCTCTAACCAATTACCTTTAAACAACTAATTAACTAACTAATAAAAGAGACTAAATGAAGACCAAATTAACCAAAAATACAGCAGCCATCTCCTTCCCCAAAAACAGCCAAAACGTAGAGAGAGAGAAGATAGGGTTTCCACCATAGCCATTCTTTGCAAGCTTTCATTCTCATGCTTCCTCACCATATTTCCTCAAGACCCCAACACTAAAATGAATCCTTGGACCTAGAGGAAGTGTTTGGCAGCCAAGAAGAGGAAAGAAAGTGAAGTTTTGAGTTGGGAAATTCTGCCCTATTCAAGGTTAGTGCATATATGTATTTAAAACTCATTAATTCCATGATTGAGACTTGTAATAGATGAGAAATTGTGAAATAAATGAAACAAATTCATGTGTATGTCCACCATAGAATTCGGCAGCCCTAATGAAGGAATGGTTTTGATTGTTTTGTTGGACTTAGAGTGGACTAGAAATGATGTTTAAGATATATATCTACATGGATAATAAATTGGTATGCTAACTAAGGCATCTTGTAGAAAACATAATGTGAAGCTAGGGTTTTGGGGAGTGAAAATTGACTTGGCTTATGAAATTGTTAGAGAACATTTTAATGGTCAATTAGTGACCATTTTAGGTAAGTTGACCATAATTTGGACTGAAATATAGCATGGCAAAGTGAAGGAGTATGCTGCCTAGGGACAGCAGCAGGGTGACTGAAATTTCAGTCCACTTGGACTGCCATATCTTGGGCTGTGTTGGTTCAATTGGTGTTTGGCCAATTGGACATGAAACTAGGCTTATAATGGCACATTTTTGCTGAAGAAACCATGCCCAAAAGACCAAAGCAAGAGGACCAAAAATTGGCCCCAATCGGATACCACAAGCCCCTCTGAGAATGACCAAATGAACGATGAATCGCTCATTTGGCATAACTCACTGTAGAATGGTCAAATTGACCTGAAATTTTTACAGTAACAAGATATGATATAGAAAAACAACTTTCATGAAGAACATCACCCCAAATTATGCCATTAACCCATTCAAATTATTGAGCAAAATTAAGTTATCAAACCTGCAACTCTGCAGATTTTCATTTGAGCAGTAATGTTTGGATGACTGTAACTCCCTCTAGAAAACTCGGATTTAGGCGATTCTTGAACCGATGGAAACCTAAGGCATGGTAGAACATTTCATATGAAGAAAGTTAGACCAAATTATGAACTTAACTTGGTCAAATTACTGACCAAAATTGGACCAAAATCTGCCAAAACCCAAAATTTCAGCATGAACAGTACACGTGAACAGTAAACTTATTTTGGCGAGCTACAAAACTCCAAATGGAGTGATTCAAAAAAAGAAATTCAACTAGACAAAATAAGGAACAACTTTCATGTTTACCATTTCCTCAAATTCCCACTGTAACAGTGCTTAATAGAACAGTAAAGTTAAGCTACAAAAATTGAAAATTTTGCTTCTCTTAGTTTAAGCTTAGAAATGGTATTAATGCTTAATGCCAATAAGTTTTAAATGCAAAATGTGGTACATTGGAAGTGTTAAAACCAATGCAACTATTTTCTATGCAAAAGTCAACTTTTTGTTGACCAATGAAGTGAATAGTGACACCAAGACTTGAAATTCAAAAATTGTGAAACTTAAAAGTGCAAAATGCCCTAGTAGGCCTAATGTGATTGGTTTGGATAGGTTGGCATGCCAATAGGGTATTGTTTTAGCAGTACTGCGAAAGGCTTTATGCCTGTATTCATGGCTTTATGCCCGTATTCATGGCTTTTATGCCCGTATTCATGGCTTTTATGCCCGATTATGTGATATCATGGCTTTTTAGCCATACTGACTGCATACATGGTTGACGTTCTGCGTCCCATGGTATGACGGCCCGAGGCACCACGGTGTCCAGTGCCAACGACCCATTATCCAGTGCAGTCGTCCAGTATAGGTTACTTGGGCAAGGAAAAGTATAACTGTGATTGAACTGATTATTAAAGAAAATACGAAAATTAAGTATCAGGAATGATTACAAAAATACAAAGAAGCTCAAGATCATGAAGAAAATAATTAACGAAATGCATGAAGAAGTTAATATCATAAAACATGATTAGCCCTCGACTAAAACAATAAGTGAGTAATTATTCATTTATTATGAACACAATAGCAAGGAAATTATTATTTTTATTTGCATATTATATTTTCTTGTATTATTGGCACCACTAAGCTTTATGCTTAGCGCGTCGCTTTTGCAACGTGTAGGTACTGAAGATTTGGACAGAGGGCCCAGTAGACCACAGATTCGGTAAGGCAATTCACAGTTCTGCATAGCGTCCGTGTCACCTCACAGACTACAGTGCATTGCTAGGTCCCATTTTGTATTTTGAGATTTTTGTAAATTTGGTAATTAAACTCTTATTTTATCATACGTATTTGAACAAATGTAATATAATTTTGTATTAATGTAAGTACTTGTAATTTGTGATTATAAATCACATGTGAGAATTTATTTATGATTTGAGTCTAATGATGATGTGAAATGAATGAATGACAAATAGAGGAATTGTTAAGAAAATTGTGTTTGTGAAAGGAAAAGTGAATACATAACTGTGACTTGTACATGA
Source organism: Hevea brasiliensis (assembly GCF_030052815.1). Taxonomy (NCBI): domain Eukaryota; kingdom Viridiplantae; phylum Streptophyta; class Magnoliopsida; order Malpighiales; family Euphorbiaceae; genus Hevea; species Hevea brasiliensis. The sequence continues at coordinate 83,216,034 of NC_079504.1, read as the reverse complement.
TTATCACATGAGACGAATGATTGAGAAATGAATGGTGAAAAATGTTGAGATTTTGATATTGAAGTTTGAGAGTGATGAGATGATTGAATATGATCACAGGAAGTGTTTTTCACAGGTTCCGAAGAACTGTTTTCTCCATTTTTAGCCGGTACTTTGCCGGATTTTCTATAAAATTTTCGGAACCTCAAATAAATTACAATTTCAATAAATGAATTATATTTCACAAATTATTTTCAAAAACTATGATAAAAATGAATTAAGATAAAATAGAGTGCTCCGGCACACTGAGTGGCATAACTTGCTCGGCTACAATGTAGTCGGGTAAGGGGTGTCACATTTAGTGGTATCAGAGCGCGGTTTAGGCGTTTCTGGGCCTAGATAGATTGCATATCATGCATTGCATTCATAAGAGTCGAGGTAACACTATTGTAGATCTGTATTTCTTGTTTATTTTAGGTTAAGGTATGGAATAAGAGAGTGAAGAGACAATGAGGTAGTGAATGGAGATGAGAAGGAGACTATATTTAAGATGAAAAAGGATGAGTACATAACTGTTTGAGGATAGGATTGAGACTAAGGAGAAAGTGAAGTAGGATAACACGGAAAGGTGAAGAAATAAAGAGGTATTAGCTCCTTGGCTATTTACATTGAGTAAATTTCGAGGACGAAATTTAAATAAGAGGGGAAGAGTTGTAACATCCTCCCGGTAGCAATTCCGCACAGTCTACTGTTCCGGTGACTGGTGTCGATCCGGACAGCTAGAACTTCTGGAAAAATATTTAAACTAAAGTGAGGAACCATAATTACCTCAAATATTAATGAGAAAAATTTAGTAAAAATTTTAGAAATAAAATACAGTTAAGTCAAATGAGCCGGTGCCCAAGCAATGGGTAACCCAGAGGGAAGTTGCGGTTCTCGCAACTAGGAGCCCTAGACCCGGGGGAAAAATTATAAAATAATTTTTGGGACTCCAGAGAAGGGTTATTGAGGTTCCTATGGCATTAGAATGCCAAGAAAATATTTAGAAAATTTTTTCAATCGATACAGACAATTTTGACCCGTTAAGCCAAACAGAGGGCATTTTGGTCATTTCGCCTTCAGAGGTGATTTTTGACCGACTTGTCCAGTTGAGTAAATAATTATTATGATCTAAAATATGAATAAACATTACTAGAAATTAAATTGGAAGTGAGTAGTGAAGAAAAGAAAAGAAAATGAGGAAAAGGCCTATTTATGACATCATGGTGATGTCATTAAGAGCTCTAACCAATTACCTTTAAACAACTAATTAACTAACTAATAAAAGAGACTAAATGAAGACCAAATTAACCAAAAATACAGCAGCCATCTCCTTCCCCCAAAACAGCCAAAACGTAGAGAGAGAGAAGATAGGGTTTCCACCATAGCCATTCTTTGCAAGCTTTCATTCTCATGCTTCCTCACCATATTTCCTCAAGACCCCAACACTAAAATGAATCCTTGGACCTAGAGGAAGTGTTTGGCAGCCAAGAAGAGGAAAGAAAGTGAAGTTTTGAGTTGGAAAATTCTGCCCTATTCAAGGTTAGTGCATATATGTATTTAAAACTCATTAATTCCATGATTGAGACTTGTAATAGATGAGAAATTGTGAAATAAATGAAACAAATTCATGTGTATGTCCACCATAGAATTCGGCAGCCCTAATGAAGGAATGGTTTTGATTGTTTTGTTGGACTTAGAGTGGACTAGAAATGATGTTTAAGATATATATCTACATGGATAATAAATTGGTATGCTAACTAAGGCATCTTGTAGAAAACATAATGTGAAGCTAGGGTTTTGGGGAGTGAAAATTGACTTGGCTTATGAAATTGTTAGATAACATTTTAATGGTCAATTAGTGACCATTTTAGGTAAGTTGACCATAATTTGGACTGAAATATAGCATGGCAAAGTGAAGGAGTATGCTGCCTAGGGACAGCAGCAGGGTGACTGAAATTTTAGTCCACTTGGACTGCCATATCTTGGGCTGTGTTGGTTCAATTGGTGTTTGGCCAATTGGACATGAAACTAGGCTTATAATGGCACATTTTTGCTGAAGAAACCATGCCTAAAAGACCAAAGCAAGAGGACCAAAAATTGGCCCCAATCCGGATACCACACAAACAACCCTGAGAATGACCAAATGAGCGATGGCTGTTCATTTGGCCATAACTCACTGTAGAATGGTCAAATTGACCTGAATTTTTTATAGTAACAAGATATGATATAGAAAAACAACTTTCATGAAGAACATCACCCAAAATTATGCCATTAACCCATTCAAATTATTGAGCAAAATTAAGTTATCAAACCTGCAATGCTGCAGATTTTCATTTGAGCAGTAATGTTTGGATGACTATAACTCCCTCTAGAAAACTTGGATTTAGGCGATTCTTGAACCGATGGAAACCTAAGGCATGGTAGAACATTTCATATGAAGAAAGTTAGACCAAATTATGAACTTAACTTGGTCAAATTACTGACCAAAATTGGACCAAAATCTGTCAAAAACCCAAAATTTCAGCCTGAACAGTACACGTGAACAGTAAACTTATTTTGGCGAGCTACAAAACTCCAAATGGAGTGATTCAAAAAAAGAAATTCAACTAGACAAAATAAGGAACAACTTTCATGTTTACCATTTCCTCAAATTCCCACTGTAACTGTGCTTAATGGAACAGTAAAGTTAAGCTACAAATATTGAAAATTTTGCTTCTCTTGGTTTAAGCTTAGAAATGGTATTAATGCTTAATGCCAACAAGTTTTAAATGCAAAATGTGGTACATTGGAAGTGTTAAAACCAATGCAACTATTTTCTATGCAAAAGTCAACTTTTTGTTGACCAATGAAGTGAATAGTGACACCAAGACTTGAAATTCAAAAATTGTGAAACTTAAAAGTGCAAAATGCCCTAGTAGGCCTAATGTGATTGGTTTGGATAGGTTGGCATGCCAATAGGGTATTGTTTTAGCAGTACTGCGAAAGGCTTTATGCCTGTATTCATGGCTTTATGCCCGTATTCATGGCTTTTATGCCCGTATGCATGGCTTTTATGCCCGATTATGTGATATCATGGCTTTTTAGCCATACATACATGGTTGACGTTCTCGTCCCATGGTATGACGCCCGAGCACCGCGGTGTCGGTGCCAACGACCCGTTATCCATCGATCGTCGAAGATAGGTTACTTGGGCATGGAAAAGTATAAGCGTGATTGAACGATTATTAAAGAAAATACGAAAATTAAGTATCAGGAATGATTACAAAAATACAAAGAAGCTCAAGATCATGAAGAAAATAATTAACGAAATGCATGAAGAAGTTAATATCATAAAACATGATTAGCCCTCGACTAAAATAATAAGTGAGTAATTATTCATTTATTATGAACACAATAGCAAGGAAATTATTATTTTTATTTGCATATTATATTTTCTTGTATTATTGGCACCACTAAGCTTTATGCTTAGCGCGTCGCTTTTGTAACGCGTAGGTACTGAAGATTTGGACAGAGGGCCCAGTAGACCACAGATTCGGTAAGGCAATTCACAGTTCTGCATAGCGTCCGTGTCACCTCACAGACTACAGTGCATTGGTAGGACACTAGGTCCCATTTTGTATTTTGAGATTTTTGTAAATTTGGTAATTAAACTCTTATTTTATCATACGTATTTGAACAAATGTAATATAATTTTGTATTAATGTAAGTACTTGTAATTTGTGATTATAAATCACATGTGAGAATTTATTTATGATTTGAGTCTAATGATGATGTGAAATGAATGAATGACAAATAGAGGAATTGTTAAGAAAATTGTGTTTGTGAAAGGAAAAATGAATACATAACTGTGACTTGTACATGATTATCACATGAGATGAATGATTGAGAAATGAATGGTGAAAAATGTTGAGATTTTGATATTGAAGTTTGAGAGTGATGAGATGATTGAATATTATCATAGGAAGTGTTTTTCACAGGTTCCGAAGAACTATTTTCTCCATTTTTAGCCGGTACTTTGCCGGATTTTCTATAAAATTTTCGGAATCTCAAATAAATTACAATTTCAATAAATGAATTATATTTCACAAATTATTTTCAAAAACTATGATAAAAATGAATTAAGATAAAATAGAGTGCTCCGGCACACTGAGTGGCATAACTTGCTCGACTACAATGTAGTCGGGTAAGGGGTGTCACAAGGTGCTCCAGCACAGAGTGTGACATTCCTTGCTCGGCTACACTGTAGATGGGGTAAGGGTTGTTACAATATGTTAGAATACATTTAAACCACAAAAGAGATTAATTCACACTAAAACATTAAATCTATCAAAATTGGCAAATCTACATCCAAAACATGTCAAATTCGGTTCACCCAATTAAATAGGTCTAAAATTTTTTGAAAAAAAATCTAGACTCCTAATATAATGAATTATAATATAGAAAAAAGAAACTCAAAAATCGTGTATCTTTGGGATATTCTAAAAAAATACAAATTTACGTAAAAAAAATTAAAATAAGGAAAAATAGCAAAACTTTATAGAAAATTATAAAAATTTACTAGAAAATAGCTAAGATACTAAATTAAAATATGGAACAAAATTCACACCAATCAATATGAAAATTAGATGTAAGCTACCATTCATGCATTCCAAATAGATTCTACATTCAAATTTGTAAAATTTATTTCCAATATTTTTATGAAGTTTACAAAACTCAAAGGTAGGAATGTAGAGGACATATTAAGTACAATCAGAAAAAACTTTGAAGGAAAAAAAAAAGTGTAGACCTTGTAACAAAATTTACAAATTTAGATAACATAGAAAACATTCCTAATCAAGTATCAACTTAAAAAAATAAAAAATAAATAAAAAAAATATATAAAGTTAGAAAAAAAAAGGTTTTTTAGGTGATTCAAAAGCTACTTCATGTGGAAAAGGCCTAATGAATTCATTAAAATTATTAATAAACCTAAAATCTAGCATTTGCATCGTGAAAATTAAAAAAAAAAAATAGATGAAAAAAATACACTATTTAGAGTTGTGAGTGCCCAATTTGTAACACCCTTCCTGTAGCAATTTCGTACATTCTACTATTCCGGTGACCGGTGTCAGCTCAAACAGCTAGAACGTTTGGAAAAATATTTAAACTAAAATGAGAAACCATAATTAACTCAAATATTAATAAGAAAAATTTATGAAAAATTTTAGTAATAAAATACAACCAAGTTAAATGAGCTAGTGCCCTAGAGATGGGTAACCTAGTGGGAAGTTACGGTTCTCGCAACTAGGAGCCCTAGACCCAGGAAAAATTCATAAAATAATTTTTGAGATTCCAGAGAAAGGTCATTGAGGTTCTTATGGCATTAGAATGCCAAGAAAATGCTTAGAAAAAATTTTCAATCGGTACAGACAATTTTAGTCTGTTAAGCCAAACGGAGGGCATTTTTGTCATTTCGCCTTTAGAGGTGATTTTTGGCCAACTTGTCTAGTTAAGTAAATAATTATTATAACATAAAATGTGAATAAATATTGCTAAAAATTAAATTGAAAATGTGTAGAAAATAAAAGGAAAGAAAATAAAAGAAAATGGGAATTTTGACATCATTATGATGTCATTAAAACAATTTTAACCAATCACATGATGACACATGGCTAGCACTCACTTAAAATAAATAAATGGGCAGCAAATGAAGGAAAAAAAAAAAGAATTTCCTTATCTTCTTCCTTTGGCCGAACGAGCACCTCCATCCTCTTCCTCCATTAAAGCTTTTCCAAGCTTTGGTTCACCCATCAAACTACCTCAAAACCCTAGCCTCCCTTCACAAAAACTCATCCTCACACATAGAGCAAGCTTTGGACAGCAAAAAAAAGAGAAGAAAGTGAAGTTTTGAAGCCTTGGAAAGTGCCTAAGTCAAGGTTAGTGCCAATTTCTTCAAAAAATTTTGTGTATGGCTGCAATGGAACATGATTTTGGTGTTTAAATTCATGGATTGTATGTGTATAAAAATTTTAGTTATTGGAGTTAAGGTTTGAGGCACAAAACTTGGATTTTGTTCATGTGTTAGTGAATGAAAGTTTAAATGGTCAATTAGTGACCATTTGGCTGTGTATGATGAGGAATTGAAGTGAGTTGAGGCTTGGCATTTGTGTATGGGTGAGCTGCCTTGGCTAACCTGCAGGACTGTGCATAAGTCCAGTAGGTTTAGGCAGTTATAAATGAAGTTGTAGAGGTTCAATTGGTGCTAGACACATAATGGCACCACTTTGGTGAAGAAGCCCTACCCAGAAAACCAAACCAAGTTGGCCTAAAAATTGCCCTAATCCGGGTGACCTGCATTCTGCCTGGGCAAAATGGCCAAATAAATATATTTGGTCATAACTCAGTGTAGAAATGTCCAATTGACCTGAAATTTTACCAACAGAAAGCTAAGACATATACCTACAACTTTCATGAAGAACACAAATCCAAATTCTGAACATAACCTATTCAAATTGCCAACCAAACTTAGGTTACCAAATTTGGCAGAACCAGTTTTGCCCAGAATTTTGGATTCTATCCAATCCGGCCAGTTATGGTGTTTAGGCTATAACTTGAGCTATAAAACTCCAAATGGAGTGATTCAAAAAAGGAAATGTAACTAGACAAAATAAGGAACAACTTTCATGAAGACAATTTTGCCAAATTCCTACTGTACAAATGACTAATGAAACAGTAAATATGAGGCTTGAAATCTGAAAATTTTGAGTAACTAACACTAAGATTAGAAATAGTATTGACAACCAATATCAACAATTTTAGAATGCAAAATGTGGTATGTTGGGAGTATTAGAACCAATGTACCTATTTTCTATGCACAAGTCAACATTTTAGTTAACTAATAAAATGAATAGTAATACCTAAACTTAAATTTCAAGAATTATACAATTTAAAAGTGTAACATGCCCTAGTACACCTAGCAAGATTTGTTTGGATAGGTTGGCATGCCAATTGGGTTCAGTTAGTAGTACTGCACATGGCATTATGCCATTCTGTGATTTCATGGCTTTTAACCATTCTGCCATTACGTTGATACTTGGCCTTGTGCCTAATGTTATTATAGCTTATTAGCTGTTCTGTTGCACACCGGGAGATACATATGTGACCGATAGTGTGACGGCCCGAGGTACTTGATACCCAGTGCCAGTTTACCTATTTATCCAGTCCAGTCATCCAGTATAGGTTACTTGGGCAACCAAAAATGAAAGTGGATAAATTAAATGAAATTATGAATATAACAAGTACAAAATAAATAAGATCTCCAATAATGATAAAAAAATTGTCTGCATAAGACATCAGAACATGCATTGCATATTTATTTTCTGTTATTTCTTTTTATTTTATTATTGGCACCACTAAGCATTATTTCTTAGCGCGTTGCTTTTGCCATGCCTAGGTTCTGGAGAGACCGACCGAGAGCCCAGTAGACTACAGACTGGGTGAGACCTTCTGCAGATCAGCATAGTATCCGTGTCACCTCACCGACATTAGTGCATTGATAGGACACTAGGTTTCATTTTGGGTATTTTAAATTAACTTTTATTTTCTCATATGAAATTGACACTTATGTAATGCATTTTTTTATCAATGTAAATAGTAAAAATTATGTTTATGAATGAAAAAGTGAATATTTATTTATGATTTGTATATGAATATCCTATGAAATGAATGAATGAGAATTGGGAGTATATTTGAGAAATATTGAGATTTTATTGATGAAATGGAGTTTGGGATTGATTGAGAATTTTGGAAGTGTTTTTATCAGGTTCCGAAGAACTGTTTTCTCCATTTTTTACCGGTACTCTGCTGGATTTTCTATAAAATTTACGGAACCTCAAATAAATTCATGATTTCCATAAATGACTTCAATGAATGATATTTCACGAATTATACTTCATAACTATGAAAGAAATAAATTAGGAAGGATAAAAATGATTGAAATAAAATAGGGTGTTCCGGTACACTGTGTGACATATCTTACTCGGCTATATAGTAGATAGGTAAGGGGTGTCACATTTAGTGGTATCAAAGCACGGTTTAGGCGTTTCAGGGCCTAGATCGAGTCTATACCATGCATTGCATTTGTAAGGGTCGAGGTGACATTAATGCAGATCTGTTTGTCTTTATTATTTTGACTAGGATATGGACCCTACATATCAGAGGGCAGTTGAGGAGGAAGTGGAGAGTCATGCTCTAATTGCAGCAGCTGACACTGGGGGTAGGGGAGAACCTGCTTTGCCAGCTCCAGCAGAGCCTGCTCAGCCTCCACTGGCCATGTTCCAGCAAATGGCTAAATTCTTCAGACAAATGGCTGGGGTAATGCCACCACCGCCACCACCTCCACAGCAGAAATCACATCTGGAAAGATTAAGAAAATTTAGAGCAGTGGATTTCTTTGGCAAGAGAGAAGATGATTCTGTTGCAGCCGAAAACTGGTTGAACAGAACAGGGAGAGTTTTAAAACAACTTCACTGCACTCTAGAGCAAAATTTAGAAGCTGTTGTATCTCTGTTGCAAGATGATGCCTACCCATGGTGGGATACAGTGTCTAGTGAAGTGCAACTAGAAGTAATAACTTGGGATTTCTTCCTCTCAGAATTCAAGAAGAAATATGTGGGTAGTGTATACCTGGAAGAGAGAAGAAGAGAGTTTATTAATCTGAGGCAAAGACAGCTGACAGTGGCGGAGTATGAAAAGGAATTTGTCAGACTGAGCTGCTACAGAAGGGAGATAGTCCCTAATGAGGCCGAAAGGTGTAAGAGATTTGAAGAGGGATTAAATTATAATATAAAGATCATGATCACTGCCTTGGGAATCACAGACTTCACCAAGTTAGTGGAAGCTGCAATAAAAGTTGAAAAAGTAAGAATAAGTGAGCAGACCAAAAGGGAGAGACAGCAGAAGAGGGGCCCGGGTCAGTCTAGCTCATCTCCTGCACCTGGGAAGAAGTTCAAAGGTCCATCTGCACAGAGTTCAGGCCAACCTTAAGATCAGGGTTAGTCCCAAGGGCCCAGGCCACAGTTCACCCCTAGGAGAGGTCAGTCCACACCATCAGTGGGTAGCTCTCCAGGGACGGGGTTCAGGGGACCGGCCCCAGCATCTTCTGTATGTCCACATTGCTTGAAGTGGCATAAGGGGGAGTGTTAGAGAGTGACTGGTGCCTGCTTAAGGTGAGGGTCGACAGAGCATCAGTTGAGGAACTGTCCAAGCAGAACTGCTACAACTGCTCTAACACAAGCAGACAGACCTGCTCCTGCACCACAAAGGGGTAGGAAATCTGGGAAATTTGAAGCAGTGGGACCATCACAGAGGCCTACATCTGAGCCAACAGAGAGGCCTGAAGGTAGAGCACCTGCCAGAGCCTATGCCATAAGAGCTCAGGAGGAGCAAGATGCCCCGGACTTCATCAGGGGTACGTTCTCCCTCTACAATACATCTGTACATGCATTGGTGGATCCAGGATCCACTCATTCATACATCTGCATTAACCTACCCATAGAAAGGGGGGTATTAGTAGGGGAGAGTGACCAAGACATTCTGGTCACTAGTCCATTAGGCCACAGTGTAGTAGTGAACAAAGTATACAAAGGTTGCCCGTTAAGGATTTAGGGGTATGAATTCTTGGTAGACTTGATTGAGTTGCCTTTCCATGAGTTTGACGTGATTTTGGGAATGGACTAGCTGTCACGTCATCATGCAATGGTTGATTGTAAATTATAGAGGATTTCTTTGAAAACTCCTGAGGATAATGAGATCACAGTTGTGGGGGAAAGGATAGATTCTTATCCAATGTCATTTCAGCCACAATTGTAAGAAAACTGATGAGAAAAGGCTGTGAAACCTACCTAGCATATGCTAAGCAGGCTAAGCCAGATCTATGTGACATACCTATAGTAAAAGACTTCCCAGATGTGTTCCCTGAAGAATTGTCTGACTTGCCACCAGGAAGGGAAGTTGAATTTGCTATTGAAATACTGCCGGGTACAGCACTAATCTCTATTGCTCCTTATAGGATAGCATTGACAGAATTGAAGGAATTGAAAATCTAGTTACAGGAGTTACTGGATAAGGGGTTCATATGCCCCAGTGTGTCACCATGGGGAGCTCTAGTGCTGTTTGTGAAGAAGAAGGATGGGACTTTGTGGTTGTGCATTGATTACCGGCAGTTGAATAAAGTGACTGTGAAGAATAAGTATCTGTTGCCTAGAATTGACGATCTGTTTGATCAATTGAAGGGAGCAGGATTATTTTCCAAAATTAATCTCAGATCAGGGTATCATCAGTTGAGGGTGAAGGATGCAGATGTGCCAAAGACTGCATTCAGGACCCGGTATGGGCATTATGAGTTTCTGATGATGCCCTTTGGCCTAACAAATGCACCAGCAGCAATCATGGACCTTATGAATCGTATCTTTCATCCATACTTAGATCGGTTCGTAGTGGTCTTTATTGATGATATTTTGGTGTATTCCAAGACCAAGGAAGAACATGATGAGCATTTGAGGATTGTTCTGCAAACCCTGAGAGAAAAGAAGCTGTATGCTAAGTTGTCTAAGTGTGACTTCTAGTTGAATGAAATTACATTCCTTGGACACATAGTGTCAGCTGATGGGATTAGGGTGGATCCTAAGAAAATAGAAGTAGTGATGGAATGGAAGCCTCCCATAAATACAACTGAGGTCAGAAGTTTCTTAGGGCTAGCTGGGTATTACAGAAGATTTGTGAAGGGATTTTCTTTAATAGCTGCTCTAATGACCAAGTTGTTACACAAGAATGTCAGATTTGACTGGAATGACAAGTGTCATACCAATTTTGAGAAGTTGAAGGCTATGTTGATAGAGGCACCAGTGTTAACACAACCAGTGTCGGGAAAGGACTTTGTGGTCTACAGTGATGCCTCTCATAATGGGTTTGTGACACCCCTTACCCGTATACAGTATATCCGAGTAAGCAATGTCACACGGTGTATCAGCACCCTCTATTTTAACTTAATTTATTTTTGTCATAGTTTTGAATATAGTTTATGAAATATAATTTATTTAAGCCATTTATCAAAATTATTATTTATTTGAGGTTCCGAAAATTTTAAAGAAAATCCGGCAGAGTACCGGCTAAAAATAGAGAAAACAGTTCTTCGGAACCTGTTAAAAACACTTCCAATATTCATATCTCATCACTCTCAAACTCCAATATCAAAATCTCAACATTTTTCAATTTCATTTCTCAATCATTCATCTCATATAATATCATGAATAAATCACAATCAAACATTCACTTTTCCATTCACAAACACAATTCTCATTATTTACATGAACATCAAAATACATTTCATAAGTTCAACTACATATGAGAAAATAAAAATTTAGTTACAAAATACCAAAATGACACCTAGTGTCCTACCAATGCACTGTAGAAGTTGAGGTGACACGGATACTGTGCAGAGCTGCAGAATGGGCTCACCCAGTCTGCGGTCTACTGGGCTCACGATCAGTATCTCCAGAACCTACGCGTGGCAAAAGCAACGCGCTAAGCAATGATGCTTAGTGGTGCAATAATAAAATAGAAAGAAATAACAGAAATAAATATGCATTGAATGTATATGTCTTATTTGTTTTGTATTTGTATATCCATTTATTTCGTTAACTTTGTCCACTTTCATTCATTTGGTTGCCCAAGTAACCTATCTTTGGACAATCGGATGGATAAACGGCAAACCGCACCTTTGGGTATCAAGTACCTCGGGCGTCACACCATCGGTCACATATGTATCTCGGTGTGCAGCGACTAACAAGCTATAAATAATATTAGGCATGAGGCCAAGTCTCAACACAATATCAAAATGGCTAAAAGCCATAAAATCACAGAATGGCATAATGCCATGTGCAGTACTGCTAATCGAACCCTATTGGCATGCCAAACTATCCAAACCAATCTTGTTAGGTATACTAGGGCATTTGATACTTTTGAATTCTTCAAATTTTGAATTTCAAGTTTTGGTGTCACTATTCACCTCATTGGTCAACAAAAATGTTGACTTTTTGATAGAAAATAGGTACATTGGTTTTGGCACTCCGAACATACCACATTTTGCATTCAAAACTTGTTGGCATTAAGCATAAATACCATTTCTAAGCTTAAACCAAGGGAAGCAAAATTTTCAGTTTTTGTATCCCAACTTTACTGTTCAATTGGGCACTGTTGCAGTGGGAATTTGAGGAAATGGTAAACATCAAAGTTGTTCCTTATTTTTTCTAGTTGAATTTCTTTTTTTGAATCACTCCATTTGGAGTTTTGTAGCTCCAGATATGGTCCTAAGACCACAGCTGGCCGGATTTCAATTCTGCAGAATTTACCAAATCTATAGTACCATGAACAGTGACTGCCACTGCCTTGTTGAATAGGTTCTGGTCATAATTTGGGGTAGGTTTCTTCATGAAAGTTGTTTGTCTATATCTCATCTTGTTGCTGTAAAAATTTCAGGTCAATTGACCATATCTACAGTGAGTTATGGCCAAATGAACAGTTATTGTTTATTTGGTCATTCTGCATAACCTGTTTGCAGGGTATCCGGATTGGGGCCAATTTTTGGTCCTCTTGCTTTGGTCTTTTGAACATGGTTTCTTCAGCAAAATTGTGCCATTATAAGTCTAGTTTCATGTTCAATTGGCCAAACACCAATTGAACCTACACAGCCAAAGATATGGCAGTCCAAACAGGCTGGACTCACAGCCTCATTTCTGCTGTCTTTAGGCAGCCTTCCCATTTCAGTTTGCCATGCATTAGCTCACTTCAAATTATGATTAACTTGCCTTAAATGGTCACTAATTGACCATTAGAATGTCCATTAATCATTTCATAAGCCAAGTCCAATTTTTCACTCCCAAAACCCTAATTTCCATTTCAATTCACCCATACACCTAATTAAACACTTTCATTCATTATATATGCGTATATACCCCTCAAACATAATCTCTAATTCATTCTAAGTCCATTAAAACAATCAAACTCATTCCTTCCTTAGGGCTGCCAAAATTCATGTACACATACACATGAGTTTTTGTCCATTTAAATACAATTTCTTACTAAATTCAAGTCCCTAATCATGAAATTAAAGAGTTTTAGGTATATAGATGCACTAACCTTTAAGTAGCACTTCTTGGACTTGTATTCTCCTTAGAATTTCTACTTCTTATGGCTGCCTAGAGTTACCTTGTGATGTGGGGATGAATTTTTGTGAAGGGATATTAGGATTTTAAGGTTAGATTTTGGGAGTTTTCAAGCTCAATTTGAGCAACAATGGAGGTTTGGGCAAGGCAAGGGTTTCGGCTGGTTGGGAGGATGAAGATGGCTGCTGTGTTTTTTTAATTGTTTTGGTCTTCATTTATCTCTTTTATTAGTTAGTTAATTGGTTGTTTAAATGTGATTGGTTATAGCTTTTAAATGACATCATCATATGTCATAATTTGCTTTATTTTGGTTATTCTTTTCTTTTCATCACTACTCATTTTCAATTTAATTTTTAGTAATGTTTATTCATATTTTATGTTATAATAATTATTTACTCAACTGGACAAGTCGGCCAAAAATCACCTCTGAAGGCGAAATGACCAAAATGCCCTCCGTTTGGCTTAACGGGTCAAAATTGTCTGTACCGATTGAAAATTTTTTCTAAATATTTTCTTTGCATTCTAATGCCATAGGGACCTCAATGACCCTTCTCTGGAGTCCCAAAAATTATTTTATAATTTTTCCCTGGGTCTAGGGCTCTTAGTTGCGAGAACCGCAACTTCCCTCTGGGTTACCCATCACTAGGGCACCGGCTCGTTTAACTTGGTTGTATTTTATTTCTAAAATTTTTAGTAAATTTTTCTTATTAATATTTGAGTTAATTATGGTCCCTCACTTTAGTATAAATATTTTTTCGATCGTTCTAGCTGTCCGGACCAACACTGGTCACCGGAACAGTAGAATGTACGGAGTTGTTACCGGGAGGGTGTTACAACTCTTCCCCTCTAATTTAAATTTCGTCCTCGAAATTTACCTGATGCAAACAGTTGAGGGAACTGTTGCCTCATCGTCTCTTCACTTTCCCAAGTTGCCTCCTCGGTGTTATGGTGCCTCCAAAGCACTTTCACCAGTGGAATCTGCTTATTTCTCAACTCTTTCACTTCCCGAGCCAGGATCCGTAGAGGTTCTTCTTCATATGTCAAATCTGGTTGTATTTCAATTTCTTCCCTGGAGATGACATGTGAAGGATCTGAGCGGTATCTTCTGAGCATGGACACGTGGAACACATTGTGGATCTTGTCCAGCTCTAGTGGTAAAGCTAGCCTATAGGCCACTAGACCCACACGTTCAATGACTTCATATGGGCCAATGAACCTAGGGCTTAACTTACCTTTTCTTCCAAACCTCAATACCTTCTTCCACGGTGACACCTTGAGGAACACTTTGTCGCTAACCGCATATTCTATTTCTTTTCTCTTCAGGTCGGCATAAGATTTACATGCATGCGAGGCAACCTTCAGATTGGCTTTGATTAGTTTCACTTTCTCCTCGATCTGTTTCACAGTGCAGCCCCACCGCTTGTCTTCGCCCAATTCAGTCCGGACTGCTGAGTTCTACATTTCCTCCCATACAGTGCTTCATACGGGGCCATTTGGATACTAGCTTGGTAGCTATTGTTGTATGCAAATTTTGCCAGTGGGAGGTATCTATCCCAACTTCCCTCAAACTCAATGACACAACTCCTCAGCATGTCCTCAAGGACCTGACATATATTTCATGTTATTGTTATCATTTTAGTTCAATAGTTGTATTAATTCAATTGGTTCAATCGTTTACCTGGATTACTCTTTCTGATTGCCTATCCGTCTGAGAATGGAAGGCTGTGCTGAAGTGGAGTTGTGTACCCAAGGACTCATGCAACTTCTTCCAAAATCTCAATGTAAACCTTGGGTCTCGATCAGATATGATGGAAAGTGGAATTCCATGCAGTCTAACTATCTCACTGATATACAATTCTGCTAACTTCTCCAGTGAGTAGTCGGTCTAATCGGCGAGAAAGTGTCTTGACTTTGTCAATCTATCAACTATCACCCATACTGCATCATGTTTCTTCTGGGTGAGAGGTAGACCACTTACAAAATCCATGGTAATCCGATCCCATTTCCATTCAGGTATGCGTATAGGCTGTAGCAAACCCGATGGAACTTGATGTTCAGCTTTGACTTGCTGACATGTCAAGCATTTAGTCATGTAGTCAGCTATGTCTTTCTTCATACCAGGCCACCAATACTGAAGCTTCAGATCATGATACATCTTTGTACTTCCTGGGTGCATAGCATATACACTGGTGTGCGCCTCTTTTAGAATACTGGCCTTTAATTCCCCATCATCTGGTACACACAGTCTTCCTTTGTAATACAGACACCCATCTGCTTTCACCCTATAGTCAGTTGCTTTTCCTTCTGAGATTTTGCTCATAATAGCCATTAGCTTCTCATCTACCTTCTGCCCATTTAAAATCTGCTGTAGCAGATTTGGCCTCACTTGCAACTCAGCCAAAATAGCTCCATCTCAAACCAAAGATAGACGGGCATTCAATGATCTCAAAGCTGTGATGGACTTTCTGCTCAAAGCATCAGCAACTACATTTGCCTTCCCAGGATGGTAGTCAATTACACAATCATAATCTTTCAGGAACTCAATCCATCGCCTCTGTCTAAGGTTGAGCTCCTTCTGAGTTGGCAAATATTTCAGACTTTTGTGGTCTGTGTAAATGTAGCACTTTTCACCATACAAGTAATGCCTCCATATCTTCAGTGCGAAGATAATTGCTGCAAGCTCTAGATCATGGGTAGGGTAATTCTGTTCATGTGGCCTTAGCTGTCTGGAAGCATAAGCGACCACCTTTCCCTCTTGCATTAATACACACCCTAACCCATTATGAGAGGCATCACTGTAGACCACAAAGTCTTTTCCTGACACTGGCTGTGTTAATACTGGTGCCTCTGTCAACATAGCCTTCAACTTCTCAAAACTGGTCTGACACTTGTCATTCCAGTCAAATCTGACATTCTTATGTAACAACTTGGTCATTGGAGCAGCTATTAAGGAAAATCCCTTCACAAATCTCCTGCAATACCCAGCTAACCCCAAGAAGCTTCTGACCTCAGTTGTGTTTCTGGGAGGCTTCCATTCCATCACTGCTTCTATTTTCTTGGGATCCACCCTAATCCCATCAGCTGACACTATGTGTCCAAGGAATGCAATCTCATTCAACCAAAAGTCACACTTTGACAACTTAGCATACAGCTTCTTTTCTCTCAGGGTTTGCAGAACAATCCTCAAATGCTCATCATGTTCTTCCCTGGTCTTGGAATACACCAAAATATCATCAATAAAGACCACTACGAACCGATCTAAGTACGGATGGAAGATACGGTTCATAAGGTCCATAAATGCCGCTGGTGCATTTATTAGGCCAAAGGGCATCACTAGAAACTCATAATGCCCATACCGGGTCCTGAATGCAGTCTTTGGCACATCTGCATCCTTCACCCTCAACTGATGATACCCTGATCTGAGATCAATCTTAGAAAATACTCCTGCTCCCTTCAACTGATCAAACAGATCATCAATTCTAGGCAACGGATATTTGTTCTTCACAGTCACTTTATTCAACTGCCGGTAATCGATACATAACCTCAAAGTCCCATCCTTCTTTTTCACAAACAGCACTGGAGCTCCCCACGGTGATACACTGGGGCGTATGAACCCCTTATCAAGTAACTCTTGCAACTGAGTTTTCAACTCCTTCAATTCAGTGGGTGCCATCCTATAAGGAGCAATGGAAATGGGTCTTTGTACGCAGTTGTCTCAATAGCAAATTCAACTTCCCTTTACGGTGGTAAACCGTGCAACTCTTCAGAAATACCTGCAGGAAGTCTCTTCGTGGGTATATCACTCAAGTTTGGCTTAACCTGCCTAGTATCCACCACATGTGCTAGGTAGGCTTCACAGCCTTTTCTCATTATTCTTCTTGCAACTGTGGCTGAGATGACATTGGACAAGAAATCTGTCCTTTCCCCCACAATTGTGATCTCATTACCCTCAGGAGTTTTCAAAGAGATTCTCTTCAATTTGCAATCAACTATTGCCTGATGACGTGACAACCAGTCCATTCCCAAAATCACGTCAAACTCGTGGAAAGGCAACTCAATCAGTGCGCCAAGAATTCATACTCTGAATCCTTAACGGCAACCCTTGTATACTTTGTTCACCACTACTGTGTGGCCCAATGGATTAGTGACCGAATGTCTTGGTCACTCTCTCCTACTAGTATCCCCCTTTCTACGGGTAGGTTGATGCGGATGTATGAATGAGTGGATCCTGATCCACCAATGCATGCTGAGATGTATTGTAGAGGAGAACGTACCCACGATGACGTCAGGGCATCTTGCTCCTCCTGAGCTCTCAGGGCATAGGCTCTGGCAGGTGGTCTGTTATCTGGCCTCTCTGCTGGATCAGATGCAGGCCTCTGTGATAGTCCTACTGCCTCAGATTTGCCAGATTTCCTACCCCTTTCTGGTGTAGGAGCAGGTCTGTCTGCTTGTGTTGGAGCAGCTGTAGTAGTTCTGCGTGGACAGTTCTTCAACTAATGCTCCGTTGACCCACACCTTAAGCAGGCACCAGTCACTCTCCAACACTCCCCCTTATGCCATTTCAAACAGTGTGGACATGTAGAAGATGCTGGGGCTGGTCCCCTGAACCCCATCCCTGGAGAGCTGCCCACTGAAGGTGTGGACTGACCTCTCCTAGGGGTAAACTGTGGCCTGGGCCCCTGAGACTGACCCTAACCTTGTGGCTGGCCTGAACTCTGTGCAGATGGACCCTTAAACCTCTTCCCAGGTGCAGGAGATGAACTAGACTTACCCGGGCCCCTCTTCTGCTGTCTATCCCTTCTGGTCTGCTCACTGATTCTTACTTTTTCAACCTTTATTGCAGCTTCCACTAACTTAGTAAATTCTGTGATTCCCAGGGCAGTGAGTTGGATCTTTATGTTGTCATTTAGTCCCTCTTCAAATCTCTTACACCTTTCAGCTTCATTAGGGACTATCTCCCTTCCATAGCGGCTTAATCTAACGAATTCCTTCTCATATTCGGCCACTGACAGCTGTCTCTGCCTTAGGTTAATGAATTCCCTTCTTCACTCTTCTAGGTATACAGTACCCACATATTTCTTCTTGAATTCGGAGAGAAAGAAGTCCTAGGTTACCATTTCTGGCTGTACTTCACTGGACACAGTATCCCACCATTCATATGCATCGTCTTGCAAAGAGAATCTGTGATTCCAAGTTTTGCTCTGGAGTGCAGTGGAGTTGTTTTAAAACTCTGCCTGTTCTGTTCAACTAATTCTCGACTGCAATAGAATCATCTTCTCTCTTGCCAAAGAAGTCCACTGCTCCAAATTTTCTTAATCTTTCCAGGTGTGATTTTGGTTGTGGAGCTGGTGGTGGTGGTGGTATTACCCCAGCCATTTGTCTGAAGAATTCGGCCATTTGCTGAAACATGGCCTGTGGAGGCTGAGCAGGCTCTGCTTGAGCTGGCGGAGCAGGTTCTCCCATACCCCCAGTCTCAGCTGCTGCAGGTAGAGCATGACTCTCCACTTCCTCCTCAACTGCCCTCTGAGATGTAGGGTCCATATCCTATTCAAAATAAGAAAGACAAACAGATCTGCATTAGTGTCACCTCGACTCTTACAAATGCAATGCATGGTATGGACTCAATCTAGGCCCAGAAACGCCTAAACCGTGCTCTGATACCACTAAATGTGACACCCCTTACCCGTGTACAGTATATCCGAGTAAGCAATGTCACACGGTGTATCGGCACCCTCTATTTTAACTTAATTTATTTTTGTCATAGTTTTGAATATAGTTTATGAAATATAATTTATTTAAGCCATTTATCAAAATTATTATTTATTTGAGGTTCCGAAAATTTTAAGGAAAATCCGACTAAAAATGGAGAAAACAGTTCTTCGGAACCTGTTAAAAACACTTCCAATATTCATATCTCATCACTCTCAAACTCCAATATCAAAATCTCAACATTTTCCAATTTCATTTCTCAATCATTCATCTCATATAATATCATGAATAAATCACAATCAAACATTCACTTTTCCATTCACAAACACAATTCTCATTATTTACATGAACATCAAAATACATTTCATAAGTTCAACTACATATGAGAAAATAAAAATGTAGTTACAAAATACCAAAATGACACCTAGTGTCCTACCAATGCACTGTAGAAGTTGAGGTGACACGGACACTGTGCAGAGCTGCAGGATGGGCTCACCCAGTCTGCGGTCTACTGGGCTCACGATCAGTATCTCCAGAACCTACGCGTGGCAAAAGCAACGCGCTAAGCAATGATGCTTAGTGGTGCAATAATAAAATAGAAAGAAATAACAGAAATAAATATGCATTGAATGTATATGTCTTATTTGTTTTGTATTTTTATATCCATTTATTTCGTTAACTTTGTCCACTTTCATTCATTTGGTTGCCCAAGTAACCTATACTGGACAACTGGACTGGATAAACGGGTAAACTGGCACTGGGTATCAAGTACCTCGGGCCGTCACACCATCGGTCACATATGTATCTCCCGGTGTGCAACAGAACAACTAACAAGCTGTAAATAATATTAGGCACGAGGCCAAGTCTCAACACAATATCAAAATGGCTAAAAGCCATAAAATCACAGAATGGCATAATGCCATGTGCAGTACTGCTAACCGAACCCTATTGGCATGCCAAACTATCCAAACCAATCTTGTTAGGTATACTAGGGCATTTAATACTTTTGAATTCTTCAAATTTTGAATTTCAAGTTTTGGTGTCACTATTCACCTCATTGGTCAACAAAAATGTTGACTTTTTGATAGAAAATAGGTACATTGGTTTTGGCACTCCCAACATACCACATTTTGCATTCAAAACTTGTTGGCATTAAGCATTAATACCATTTCTAAGCTTAAACCAAGGGAAGCAAAATTTTTAGTTTTTGTAGCCCAACTTTACTGTTCCATTGGGCACTGTTACAGTGGGAATTTGAGGAAATGGTAAACATGAAAGTTGTTACTTATTTTGTCTAGTTGAATTTCTTTTTTTGAATCACTCCATTTGGAGTTTTGTAGCTCCAGATATGGTCCTAAGACCACAGCTGGCCGGATTTCAATTCTGCAGAATTTACCAAATCTACAGTACCATGAACAGTGACTGCCACTGCCTTGTTGAATAGGTTCTAGTCATAATTTGGGGTAGGTTTCTTCATGAAAGTTGATTGTCTATATCGCATCTTGTTGCTGTAAAAATTTCAGGTCAATTGACCATATCTACAGTGAGTTATGGCACTGTTCATTTGGTCATTCTGCAGAACCTGTTTGCAGGGTATCCGGATTGGGGCTAATTTTTGGTCCTCTTGCTTTGGTCTTTTCAACATGATTTCTTCAGAAAAATTGTGCCATTATAAGTCTAGTTTCATGTCCAATTGGCCAAACACCAATTGAACCTACACAGCCAAAGATATGGCAGTGCAAACAGGCTGGACTCACAGCCTCATTTCTACTGTTTTTAGGCAGCCTTCCCATTTCAGTTTGCCATGCATTAGCTCACTTCAAATTATGATTAACTTGCCTTAAATGGTCACTAATTGACCATTAGAATGTCCATTAATCATTTCATAAGCCAAGTCCAATTTTTCACTCCCAAAACCCTAATTTCCATTTCAATTCACCCATACAACTAATTAAACACTTTCATTCATTATATATGTGTATATACCCCTCAAACATAATCTCTAATTCATTCTAAGTCCATTAAAACAATCAAAATCATTCCTTCCTTAGGGCTGCCGAAATTCATGTACACATACACATGAGTTTTTGTCCATTTAAATTACAATTTCTTACTAAATTCAAGTCCCTAATCATGAAATTAAAGAGTTTTAGGTATATAGATGCACTAACCTTTAAGTAGCACTTCTTGGACTTGTATTCTCCTTAGAATTTCTACTTCTTATGGCTGCCTAGAGTTACCTTGTGATGTGGGGATGAATTTTTGTGAAGGGATATTAGGATTTTAAGGTTAGATTTTGGGAGTTTTCAAGCTCAATTTGAGCAACAATGGAGGTTTGGGCAAGGCAAGGGTTTCGGCTGGTTGGGAGGATGAAGATGGCTGCTGTGTTTTTTTAATTGTTTTGGTCTTCATTTATCTCTTTTATTAGTTAGTTAATTGGTTATTTAAATGTGATTGGTTATAGCTTTTAAATGACATCATCATATGTCATAATTTGCTTTATTTTGGTTTTTCTTTTCTTTTCATCACTACTCATTTTCAATTTAATTTTTAGTAATGTTTATTCATATTTTATGTTATAATAATTATTTACTCAACTGGACAAGTCGGCCAAAAATCACCTCTGAAGGCAAAATGACCAAAATGCCCTCTGTTTGGCTTAACGGGTCAAAATTGTCTGTACCGATTGAAAAATTTTTCTAAATATTTTCTTGGCATTCTAATACCATAGGGACCTCAATGACCCTTCTCTGGAGTCCCAAAAATTATTTTATAATTTTTCCCCGGGTCTAGGGCTCCTAGTTGCGAGAACTGCAACTTCCCTTTGGGTTACCCATCGCTAGGGCACCGACTCGTTTAACTTGGTTGTATTTTATTTCTAAAATTTTTAGTAAATTTTTCTTATTAATATTTGAGTTAATTATGGTCCCTCATTTTAGTTTAAATATTTTTCCGATCGTTCTAGCTGTCCGGACCAACACTGATCACCGGAACAGTAGAATGTACGGAGTTGTTATCGGGAGGGTGTTACAGGGTTAGAGTGTGTTTTGATGCAAGAGGGGAAGGTGGTTGCTTATGCTTCCAGGCAGCTAAGGCCACATGAACAGAATTACCCTACCAATGATCTAGAGCTTGCAGCAATTATCTTCGCACTGAAGATATGGAGGCATTACTTGTATGGTGAAAAGTGCTACATTTACACAGACCACAAAAGTCTGAAATACTTGCCAACCCAGAAGGAGCTCAACCTCAGACAGAGGCATTGGATTGAGTTCCTGAAGGACTATGATTGTGTGATTGACCACCATCCTGGGAAGGCAAATGTAGTTGCTGATGCTTTGAGCAGAAAATCCATCACAGCTTTGAGATCATTGAATGCCCGTCTATCTTTGGCTCGAGATGGAGCTATTTTGGCTGAGTTGCAAGTGAGGCCAAACCTGCTACAGTAGATTTTAGATGGGCAGAAGGTAGATGAGAAGCTAAAGGCTATTATGAGCAAAATTCTAGAAGGCAAAGAAACTGACTATGAAGTGAAAACAGATGGGTGTCTGTAGTACAAAGGAAGATTATGTGTACCAGATGATGGGGAATTGAAGGCCAGTATTCTATAAGAGACACACACCAGTGTTTATGCTATACACCCAGGAAGTACAAAAAAGTATCATGATCTGAAGCTTCATTATTAGTGGCCTAGTATGAAGAAGGGCATAGCTGACTATGTGACTAAATGCTTGACATGCCAGCAAGTCAAGGTAAAACATCAAGTTCCATCGGGTTTGCTACAGCCTACACATACCTGAATGGAAATGGGATCGGGTCACCATGGATTTTGTAAGTGGTCTGCCTCTCACCCAGAAGAAGCATGATGCAGTATGGGTGATAGTAGATAGATTGACGAAGTCAGCACACTTTCTGCCAGTTAGGACTGACTACTCACTGGAGAAGTTAGCAGAATTATATATCAGTGAGATAGTTAGACTGCATGGAATTCCACTTTCCATTATATCTGATCGAGATCCAAGGTTTACATCGAGAGAAGTTGCATGAATCCTTGGGTACACAACTCCACTTCAGCATAGCTTTCCATCCTCAGACGGATGGGCAATCAGAAAGAGTAATCCAGGTAAACAATTGAAACCAATTGAACTAATATAAATATTGAACTGAAATATATGTCAAGTCCTTGAGGATATGCTAAGGAGTTGTGTCATTGAGTTTGAGGGAAGTTGGGATAGATACCTCCCACTGGTAGAATTTGCATACAACAATAGCTATCAAGCTAGCATCCAAATGGCCCCGTATGAAGCACTGTATGGGAGAAAATGTAGAACTCTAGTGTGCTGGACTGAATTGGGCGAAGATAAACTAGTAGGGCCAGACTTGGTGAAACAGACTGAGGAGAAGGTAAAACTAATCAAAGCCAATCTGAAGATTGCCTCAGATAGATAGAAATCCTATGCCGACCTGAAGAGAAAAGAAATAGAATAGGCGGTTGGTGACAAAGTGTTCCTCAAGGTATCACCGTGGAAGAAGGTACTGAGGTTTGGAAGAAAAGGTAAGTTAAGCCCTAGGTTCATTGACCCATATGAAGTCATTGAACGTGTGGGTCCAGTGGCCTACAGGCTAGTTTTACCATCAGAGCTAGACAAGATCCACAATGTGTTTCACATATCTATGCTAAGAAGATACCGCTCAGATCCTTCACATGTCATCTCCATGGAAGAAATTGAAGTACAACCGGACTTGACATATGAAGAAGTACCCATACGGATCCTAGCTCGGGAAGTGAAAGAGTTGAGGAATAAGCAGATTCCACTGGTGAAAGTGCTTTGGAGGCACCACAACATCGAGGAGGCAACTTTGGAAAGTGAAGAGACGATGAGGCAACAGTTCCCTCAACTGTTTGTATCAGGCAAATTTCAAGGACGAAATTTAAATTAGAGGGGAAGAGTTGTAACACCCTCCCTGTAGCAATTCCGTACATTCTACTATTTCGGTGACCGGTGTTGGCCCGAACAGCTAGAATGTTTAGAAAAATATTTAAACTAAAGTGAGGAACCATAATTAACTCAAATATTAATAAGACAAATTTAGGAAAAATTTTAGTAATAAAATACAACCAAGTTAAATGAGCCGATGCCCTAGCGATGGGTAACCCAGTGAGAAGTTGCAATTCTCGCAACTAGGAGCCTTAGACCAGGGGAAAAATTTATAAAATAATTTTTGGGACTCTAGAGAAGGGCCATTGAGGTTTCTATGGCATTAGAATGCCAAGAAAATGCTTAGAAAAAATTTTCAATCAGTACAGATAATTTTAGTCTGTTAAGCCAAACGGAGGGCATTTTGGTCATTTCACCTTCAGAGGTGATTTTTGGCCGACTTGTCCAGTTAAGTAAATAATTATTATGACATAAAATGTGAATAAATATTGCTAAAAATTAAATTGAAAATGAGTAGAAAATAAAAGAAAAGAAAATGAAAGAAAATGGGAAATTTGACATCATTATGATGTCATTAAAACAATTTTAACCAATCACATGATGACACATGGCTAGCACTCACATAAAATAAATAAATGGGTAGCAAATGAAAGAAAAAAAATCAGAAATTTCTTATCTTCTTCCTTTGGCCAAACCAGCACCTCCATCCTCTTCCGCCATTAAAGCTTTTCCAATCTTTGGTTCGCCCATCAAACTACCTCAAAACCCTAGCCTCCCTTCACGAAAACTCATCCTCACACATAGAGCAAGCTTTGGACAGCAAAAAGAAGGGAAGAAAGTGAAGTTTTGAAGCCTTGGAAAGTGCCTAAGTCAAGGTTAGTGCTAATTTCTTCAAAAAATTTTGTGTGTGGCTGCCATTGAACATGATTTTGGTGTTGAAATTCATGGATTATATGTGTATAAAAATTTTAGTTGTTGGAGTTAGGGTTTGAGGCACAAAACTTGGATTTTGTTCATGTGTTGGTGAATGAAAGTTTAAATGGTCAATTAGTGACTATTTGGCTATGTATGATGAGGAATTGAAGTGAGTTAAGGCTTGGCATTTGTGTATGGGTGAGTTGCATTGGCTAACTTGCAGAACTGAGCATGAGTCCAGCAGGTTTGGGCAGTTATAAATGGAGTTGTAGAGGTTCAATTGGTGCAAGGATGATTGGACATGAAACTAAACACATAATGGCACCACTTTAGTGAAGAAACCCTACTCAGAAAACCAAACCAAGTTGGCCTAAAAATTGCCCTAATCCGGGTGACCTACATTCTGCCTGGGCAAAATGATCAAATGAACAGTATTTATTCATTTGGTCATAACTCAGTGTAGAAAGGTCCAATTGACCTGTGATTTTACCAACAAAAAGCTGGGACATAGGCCTACAACTTTCATGAAGAATACAAATCCAAATTCTAACCATAACCTAGTCAAATTGCTAACCAAACTTAGGTTACCAAATCTGGCAGAACCAGTTTTGCCCAGAATTTTGGATTCTATCCAATCCGGCCAGTTATGGTGTTTAGGCCATAACTTGAGCTACAAGACTTCAAATGGAGTGATTCAAAAAAGGAAATGTAACTGGACAAAATAAGGAACAACTTTCATGAAGACAATTTTGCCAAATTCCTACTGTACAAATGACCAATGAAACAGTAAATATGAGGCTTGAAATTTGAAAATTTTGAATAACTAACACTAAGCTTAGAAATAGTATTGGCAACCAATACCAACAATTTTAGAATGCAAAATGTGGTATGTTGGGAGTATTAGAACCAATGTACCTATTGTCTATGCAAAAGTCAATATTTTAGTTGACTAATGAAATGAATAGTAACACCTAAACTTAAATTTCAAGAATTATACAATTTAAAAGTGTAACATGCCCTAGTACACCTAGCAAGATTGGTTTGGATAGGTTGGCATGCCAATAGGGTTTAGTTAGCAGTACTGCACATGGCATTATGCCATTCTGTGATTTCATGGCTTTTAGCCATTCTGTCATTATGTTGATACTTGGCCTTGTGCCTAATGTTATTACAGCTTATTAGTTGTTCTGTTGCACACCGGGAGATACATATGTGACCAATGGTGTGACGGCCCGAGATACTTGATACCCAATGCCAGTTTACCCATTTATCCAGTCCAGTAATCCAGTATAGGTTACTTGGGCAATCAAAAATGAAGGTGAATAAATTTAATGAAATTATGAATATAACAAGTACAAAATAAATAAGATTTCCAATAATGATAAAAAAATTATCTGCATAAGACATAAGAACATGCATTGCATATTTATTTTTTGTTATTTCTTTTTATTTTATTATTAGCACCACTAATCATTATTGCTTAGCGCGTTGCTTTTGCCTTGCGTAGGTTCTGGAGAGACCGACCGAGAGCCCAGTAGACTACAGACTGGGTGAGACCTTCTGCAGATCAGCATAGTGTCCGTGTCACCTCATCGACATCAGTGCATTGATAGGACACTAGGTTTCATTTTGGGTATTTTGTAATTAACTTTTATTTTCTCATATGAAATTGACACTCATATAATGTATTTTGTTATCAATGTAAGTAGTGGAAATTATGTTAATGAATGAAAAAGTGAATATTTATTTATGATTTGTACATGAATATCCTATGAAATGAATGAATGAGAATTGGGAGTATATTTGAGAAATATTGAGATTTTGTTGATGAAATGGAGTTTGTGATTGATTGAGAATTTTGGAAGGGTTTTTCTCAGGTTTCGAAGAACTGTTTCCTCTATTTTTAGCCAGTACTCTGCCGTATTTTCTATAAAATTTGCGGAACCTCAAATAAATTTATGATTTCCATAAATGACTTCAATGAATGATATTTCACGAATTATACTTCATAACTATGAAAGAAATAAATTAGGAAGGATAAAAATGGTTGAAATAAAATAGGGTGTTCCGGTACACTGTGTGACATATCTTACTCGGCTATCGGCTATACTGTAGACGGGTAAGGGGTGTCACACAATTGAACATAACTTTTCTTGGAATGAATTTCTTTGGAATTGAAATGCTCTCTTGGCTCCTTGTATGACTGTGGATCATTAGAATTTAATTTGCCTAAATTAGATCAACTCAAGTGCAATTGTGTGATAGTATAGAAGAAAATATGCATATGAAATTGAGAGAAGAAACATCTGGGAAGAAGTTCTTATTCACCAAAAGAGTAAAAAGAAAACAAAATCTAGATTAATTTTAATTTCAGCCACCTTGATCCTCAAAAACCCTAAACTTAATTATATATTTATAGTAGGGTTAGGTGTTAAGATAAACTAACATAATTTAATTAGATTTTTAAAATTTAAAAAATAAATAAATAAAAAATAGAAAAATGGAAAATTTATCTCTAATGTCGCTAACAAAGAAAAATCTTTTTTTTTTTTAATAATAATAATAATAATAATAATAAGATAACTTCTCCGCATGTAAATTCCTTTGTTTATTTTGTTTCCTTTTTTATTTTATTAATTAACTAAAAGTCTTTTACTAAAGCTTAAAAAATCAAGTCCGCACCCATTTACAGCTGAAATTAAAAAAAAAAAAAATGGCTTCATTATTAAATTTAGCTCATTTAAATATTTCATAGGTTATCTAAAATCTTGAAAAATATTAAATTAAATCCAATTAAATAATGCAGACTTATGGCCCTTGAAAACCTTTTATTTTTAAAATAATGCAATTAATTTTTTAAATTGTAAAAATTATTTTATTTTATTAATTTTCTAGTCATTTCATATTCTCCAAAATACTTAAAGGTTTTTACTATCCAATGATATTTTCATCAGAAGGTTTCTCACTGCCTCTATAAATCATGGATTCAAAGAGGTAAAAAATAGATATCTACATATCCCATGTACTAGAAGATCTTTTGTGTTCGGCGTTAGTTAGATTTATATTAGAGGCAAATTATAATTTAGTCTTTTTTTATTTATTTTTAAAATTGAAAGGGCTCATTTGTCTAAAAAAATAGTAAAAGAGTTTATTTGATATACTTTTAAAATTTGAAAGATTTATTTGGGTTTTTTTTTCAAATTTGAAGGGTTTATTTGAACCTGAAATACTTTAGACTTATATAACTATTGACACATAATTTAAGGGTCAAAATAAACCTTTTGCTCATATTAAAACTATATGAACTAAACTATTACAAAAAGTGAAATGTGATAGAGTAAATTATTGCTTTTTTTTTAGCTCATTAGTGATGAATTTTTAAAATTATTATTTTGTTAATAAAAACATACTTTAAGGATTATATATATTGTAACGCCCTCACTTTAGGTAGTCCATACATTTTACTATTTTGGTGACTAATGTCTTTTCGGACAGCCAGAATATCTAGAACTATATTTAAACTAGAGTGAGGAGTCATAAATAATTCAAATAATGATAAGAAAAATTAAGGAAAAATTTTAGCAATGAAATACAATGAAGTTAAATGAGCCAGTGCTCTAGCGATGGGTGACTTAACGGGAAGTAACTGTGAAGATAGTTGTTGACCCTATACCAGTGGGGAAATCCTGTGATATAATTTTTGGGACTCCAGATAAGAGTTATTGAGGTTTCAATGATAATAGAATGCCAAGGAAATGCTCAAAGAATTTTCTAAATCGGTACAGACAATTTTAGCTCGATAAGCAAAACGAAGGGCATTTTGGTCATTTCATCTTCAGAGATGATTTTCAACCAACTTTTCCAATCAAGTAAATAAATTATATGACATAAAATGTGAATAAATATTACTAAAAATTTAATTAAAAATGATTAGAAAAGAAAGAAAAAGAAAATGAAGTTTAATTGAATTATTACACAAGCATTAAGTTAGAATGATGTCATTGAAATTTTTCTAACCAATCACCATTCAACAAGCATTTATAAAAGACATAAAAAGAGACAAAAATAAAGAAAAATCAGTCCATTTTCTTCTTCTTCTTTAGCTGGCCGAACCAGCTCCCCTCATCTCCTCCATTTTTATTTACAATCAAGCTTGAATCTCTTTATTCTTCACCCAAAAACCCAAAGCCCCAACACTAAAAGTAACCCTTAGACCCTCCTAGAGTGTTTGGCAGCCAAGAAAACCAAAGAAAGTGAAGTTTATAGCTTGGAAAATTCTACTCACAAGGTTAATGCACTAAACAAGTTCTTTTCCTTCTTTAATCTTTGTAAGCATGCTAAATCAAGTAGAAATTGCATGAAATCAAAAGAAAAACATGAGTAAATAGGACCTCTAAATTTTGGCAGCCATGAGAAAGTTTGAGAATTGTTGGTTTTTGATGAAATTAAGTGGTTTATTTATGTTATTGATGAGTGTAGATGATGGATAAAGTGATTAGTATGAGTTTGGTATGTGTATACCGTGAATTAGAAATTTGAAGTTAGGGTTTTGGTGAAAATTTGGGAATTTTGTGTATCGCTTGAAATTAATGATGTTGAAATGAATTGTTGACTATTAGAAGTGCTATGAATGTGAAATGAAGTTTGGGAGTTGGGAGGATTTGAAATTGAAAGTGCTGATTTTTCTGTGCAGGAAATTAAACCTTAAGTCCAGTGTGGTTTTTAAGCCATAAGTTGAATTGTGTTGTTCCAATTAGTGTGAGGCCAATTGGAGATGAAACTTAAGACAATTTTTCACATTTTTTATGAAGAAACCATGCCCAAAAACTGTCCCTAATCTGGACTAAAATTGGCTTGAATCCGGATAACCCTAATGTGGACTTGGAAAAATGACCAAATGAACAGTAAATGTTCAAATGGCCATAACTCACACTAGGAAGGTCAAAATGACCTGATTCTTGAACCATTGGAAAGGGTAAACATAGGAGCACATTTTTCATGGAGAACATAGAACCCAAATCTGCCTCTAACCAAGTCAAATTGTTAACATAAATTAGATCAACAAAACTGTCCAGAACCAATCTGCCCAGAATTTGTTGGACATAGGCTTACCCGACCAGTTTTGACGAAAAAGCCATAACTTGGTGTACAAAATTGCAAAAGTAATGAAACCAGAGTTAAAATTTTTATAAGACATAGATCTAAAATATTGATGTTTTGACTAGAACCCAGAAGCCAAGGGAACTAGGGCAAATGGCTAGAACAATTTAGTACACCAAATATTAGAATTTGCCTCAATCACCACATGACCCCAGAACAGAATTTATACCATAACTTTCACTAGAAAATCCTAAATGGGATGAGCCAAACTTTTCTGGGAACCTAAGAGATAGGGCTTCAACTTTGATTTAGAAACTTTTCTCAAAATTTCAGTATAAGAACCCTAAAAATGGGAGTCAAAACCACTGACCTGAACCTGGAATTCTATAGACACAGGGTACCTGAGTCCAGGCTAGTTAATTTTCCATAATTAATTCTACAAAACTTAAAAAATTATAATTCAAAATTTTGAGTAATCATAAGACATAGGATAACAACTTCTATGAATAACATTAGGCTTAAAAGTGGTTGTAACATGTCCAAGTAATTAGATAAAAATCTACTCTATAATCTGCCTGAATCTGGACCCAGAATGAGACTATGAACCAGTTGTGGTTATTTGACCATAACTTGAGATGTAAAATGTTAAATGACATGAATAAAAAACGAAAACAAAGATAGGACATAGAAGAATAATTTCCATGAAGGAAGTGTGACCAAACAGTGGCCATACCTTGACCAATTTGTTAGGTGAACTTCGGACATCAAATCTGGACCTTGAGAAAGGTTCATAAAATGACTTTTTATATGATATGAAGTTAATCAAAATGAATTGTTAAACATAAAAGTGACATGAATATGCATGTGGGACTTATGTTTCCCATCATAAGTAACATGAAAATGTTATTAAATACAACTAGCACATAATATGAAATTGTAAATACTTAATAACTATATTTTGCCCAAAGTACACCTATACTTATTTATATAGCATGGATCGATTAGTATACCAATTAGGGACTACAGATTGTAGTACTGCCCACAGGAATAATCATTGATAGACAATATATGTTTAAGATGGTTGTTCTACTAGCTTTATGCCTGCTCGTTGGCCATTGTGCCTGATTTTATTTCTGGCTTTATGCCTGCCCGCTGGCCTTGTGCTTGACATGACAGATATATATATGTTAGACATATGGATGTTTAACTAGTATACTCCTATGTATCCAGTCTTTATCATTTGTTATAGGTTACTTGGGCACAAATATGAATAATAAGTCTTAAATTTAAATAATTACATGAAGACATCACAGAGATGAGCAATGAGATTGAAAATGACATAAATGACCAAAGAAGACCATAATAATTTACTTGCTCCCAAAATTTCATAAAATATGTAAATAACTTAGAAACTTATGAAATTACACATAGAATAATTATTTTGAATTGGTTAGTTATTTTTCCTTTATTTTATGCACCACTAAGCGTTATTCTTAACGCGTTGGTTTTTCCATCGTGTAGGTACAGGAGAGCAGCAGCAGCAGCAGCATCAATAGCAGTAGTGCTAGATAGGATTCTGATCAGATCTGCTATAGAGTAGTTGTCACCTCAGACTGTTATTTTAGTAGGGCTCGTGTATAGTTAAATTTTACATTTTGGTTATTGTATGTAAGTAAATAGTGTAAGTCATTTTGTGATTGTAAATATTGCACTTGAGTTTATATGAATACAATAAAGTATTTTATTTACTTGAAATTATTATAAGTATTATGATGATATGACATGGTTTGAGGAAAATGAAATGGATATAATTTATTTTTAATAGGTAAACAGTGACACCCACCATGCATTAATAAAAGTATAGGAGACTCTATCTGGGTCTCCACAAAAAAAAAAAGATGTGATAAAAAAAAAATTTACTACACGTAAGATAATATAAATAAATGAATTTAGTATAAGATAGGATAAGATAGGGTGCTCCGACACTGAATGTAGCACACCTTGTTCGGCTATACTGTAGACGAGTGAGGGGTGTTACATTTATTAGTATCAGAGCAAAGGTTTAGGCATTCCTACTGATTTGTTCTTTGTTTATTTTATAGGATTAATGAAGTCTGATCCTTCAGAGGAAGGGTCCTACAGACTTGAGGAAGAGGAGATTGATAGCCATGCACCTGTCCGTAGTTAGGGGCGAGACAGGAGAAAAGAGTCATCTCATGGTGCTGTGGGTAGAGCGCTACTGGCATTTTTGGAGCAGATGACTCAGATGCTCCATTAGTTTACTAGAGCTACCCCACAACCACAGCCTACACAGCGGTCCCCACTAGAGAAGTTAAGAAAATATGGGGCTATCGATTTTATGGGTAAAAAAGAGGATGACCCAGCCGCTGTCGAGCATTAGCTAGAGCGGATCGAGAGAGTGTTAAAGCAGCTACATTGCACACTAGAGCAGCAGCTAGAGTGTGCTCTGTCATTACTACAGGAGGAAGCCTACCTATAACACCCTCCCTGTAGCAACTCCTTACATTCTACTGTTTCAGTGACCAGTGTCGGTCCGGACAGCTAGAACGTCCGGAAAAATATTTAAACTAAAGTGAGGAATCATAATTAACTCAAATATTAATAAGAAAAATTTAGAAAAAATTTTAGAAATAAAATACAACTAAGTTAAATGAGCCGGTGCCCTAGCGATGGGTAACCTAGTGGGAAGTTGCAGTTCTCGCAACTAGGAGCCCTAGACCCAAGAAAAAATTTATAAAATAATTTTTGGGACTCCAGAGAAGGGTCATTGAGGTTCCTATGGCCTTAGAATGCCAAGAAAATTCTTAGAAAATTCAATCGGTACAGACAATTTTGATCTGTTAAGCCCAACGGAGGGCATTTTGGTCCTTTCATCTTCAGAGATGATTTTTGGCCGACTTGTTCAGTTAAGTAAATAATTATTATGATATAAAATGTAAATAAATATTGCTAAAAATTAAATTGAAAATGAGTAGAGAAGAAAAGAAGAGAAAAATGAGATTAAATGACAATTTTGACATCACATGATGTCATCAACCCTTTCCCCACCAATCACAATTAAGCTACCTTATTAAAAGGGGATAACTGAGATAAAAATACACAAAAAAATCAGTAGCCATCACTTTCCTTCAACCAGCCGTTTCCTCTCTTCCCACCCAAAACCACCATTGAAGCTCCACCAAAGCTTCATTTCACACCAAATCTCACCTTGAAACCACCACTTAGCTTCACAAAAAATTAACCTAGCAACTTGAACCTCCTCTAGGCAGCTAAAAGAGGAAGAAAAAAAGAAGTTTAGGTAGCTTAAAATTATGCTCCATTCAAGATTAGTGTCCAATCTTCGTTCCTTTTGCTTTAATTCATGTCTAAGTGCATGAATTGTGTAGGAAACATAAGAAAATAAAATAAACAAGTCTGTGTGTGAACCCTACAATTTTGGCAGCTAGGGTTAGCTAGGGTTTGATGATTTTGCTTGTTAGAAAAATGGTTATGAGCAGCCTTTGGTAGTGGATGAGGGATTGAACATAATTGAGTACATGAAATGCAAGAATTGTGCATATGTGAAATGAAAAAAAAAAATTAGACACTTGAACAATTCTAGGGTTTGCTCATGTGATGGTTCATTAACCTTGTAATGGTCAATTAGTGACTATTTGAATGTGTATGATGAGGAAATGAAGTGAGTTGAGGCTTGGCATTTGTGTATGGGTGAGCTGCCTTGGCTGACCTGCAGGACTGAGCATGAGTCTAGTAGGTTTGGGCAGTTATAAATGGAATTGTAGAGGTTCAATTGGTGCATGGCCAATTGGACATGAAACTAGACACATAATGGCACAACTTTGGTATAGAAACCTTGCCTAGAAAACCAAACCAAGTTGACCTAAAAATTGCCCTAATCCGGGTGACCTGCATTCTGCCTGGGCAAAATGACCAAATGAACAGTATTTATTCATTTGGTCATAACTCAATGTAGAAAGGTCCAATTGACCTAAAATTTTACCATCAGAAAGATGAGACATAGATCTACAACTTTCATGGAGAACACAAATCCAAATTCTGACATGAACCTAGTCAAATTGCCAACCAAACTTAGGTTACCAAATCTGGTAGAACCAGTTTTGCCCAGAATTTTGGATTCTGTCCAATCCTGCCAGTTATGGTGTTTAGGCCATAACTTGAGCTACAAAACTCCAAATGGAGTGATTCAAAAAAATAAATGTAATTAGACGAAATAAGGAACAACTTTCATGAAGACAATTTTGCCAAATTCTTACTGTATAAATGACTAATGGAACAGTAAATATGAGGCTTAAAATCTAAAATTTTTGAATACCTAATATTAAGCTTAGAAATGGTATTAGCAACCAATACCAACAATTTTAGAATGCAAAATGTGGTATGTTGGGAGTATTAGAACCAATATACCTATTTTCTCTGCAAAAGTCAACAATTTAGTTGACTAATGAAATGAATAGTAACACCTAAACTTAAATTTCAAGAATTGTAAAGTTTAAAAGTGTAACATGCCCTAGTATATCTAGCAAGATTGGTTTGGATAGGTTGGCATGCCAATAAGGTTCAGTTAGTAGTACTGCACATGGCATTATGCCATTCTGTGATTTTATG
Source organism: Hevea brasiliensis (assembly GCF_030052815.1). Lineage (NCBI taxonomy): Eukaryota > Viridiplantae > Streptophyta > Magnoliopsida > Malpighiales > Euphorbiaceae > Hevea > Hevea brasiliensis. The sequence continues at coordinate 83,181,500 of NC_079504.1, read as the reverse complement.
GCTTTTAGCCATTCTGACATTGTGTTGATACTTGGTCTTGTGCCTAATGTTATTATAGCTTATTAGCTGTTCTGTTGCACACCGGGAGATGCATATGTGACCGATGGTGTGACGGCCAGAGGTACTAGATACCCAGTGTCAGTTTATCCGTTTATCCAGTCTAGTCATCCAGTATAGGTTACTTGGGCAACCAAAAAAATGGAAGTGGATAAATTTAATGAAATTATGAATATAACAAGTACAAAATAAATAAGATTACCAATAATGATCGAAATTTATCTGCATAAGACATCAGGACATGCACTACATATTTATTTTCTGTTATTTCTTTTTATTTTATTATTGGCACCACTAAGCATTATTGCTTAGCGCGTTGGTTTTTGCCACGCGTTGGTTCTGGAGAGATCGACTGAGAGCCCAGTAGACTGGGTGAGATCTTCTGCAGCTCTGCATAGTGTCTGTGTCACCTCACCGTCATCAGTGCATTGGTAGGACACTAGGTTTTATTTTGGTATTTTGTAATTAACTTTTATTTTCTCATGTGTAATTAAGACTTATGTAATGTATTTTAGTATTGATGTAAATAGTGGAAATTATGTTTATGAATGAAAAAGTGAATATTTATTGATGACTTTTACATGAATATCATAGGAAATGAATGTTTGAGAAATGGAAATGTTGTTGAAAAATATTGAGATTTTGTTGATGAAATGGAGTTTGGGATTGATTGAAAATTTTAGAAGTGTTTTTCACAGGTTCGGAAGAACCGTTTTATCCATTTTTAGCAGGCACTCTGCCGGATTTTTTATAAAATTTGCGAAACCTCAAATAAATTATAATTTTAATACATGACTTAAATGAATGATATTTCACGAATTTTACTTCATAACTATAAAAGAAATAAAGTAGGAAGAATAAAAATAGTTGAATTAAAATAAGGTATTCCGGTACACTGCGTGGCATATCTTGCTCGGCTACACTGTAAACAGATAAGGGGTGTCACATTTAGTAGTATCAAAGCACAGTTTAGGCATTTCTAGGCCTAGATCTAGTCTATACCATGCATTGCATTTGTAAGAGTCAAGGTGACACTAATGCAGATCTGTTTGTCTTTGTTATTTTGAATAGGATATGGACCCTACCTCACAGAGGGCAATTGAGGAGCAAGTGGAGAGTCATGCTCCACCTGCAGTAGCTGAGACTGGGGGTAGGGGAGAACCTGCTCCGCCAGCTCAAGTAGAGCCTGCTCAGCCTCCACAGGCCATGTTCCACGAAATGGCCGAATTCTTCAGACAAATGGCTAGGGTAATGCCACCACCACCTCCACAGCAGAAATCACATTTAGAAAGATTGAGAAAATTTAGAGTAGTGGACTTCTTTAGCAAGAGAGAAGATGATTCTGTTGCAGCCGAGAACTGGTTGAATAGAACAGGAAAGGTTCTAAAACAACTCCACTGCACTCCAGAGCAAAACCTAGAAGCTGCTATATCTCTATTGCAAAATGATGCCTACCAATGGTGGGATACAGTGTCTAGTGAAGTGCAGCCAGAAGTAATAACTTGGGACTTCTTCCTCTAAGAATTCAAGAAGAAATATGTGGGTAGTGTATACCTAGAAGAAAGAATAAGAGAATTCATTAACCTGAGACAAAGACAGCTGACAGTGGCCGAGTATGAAAAGGAATTTGTCAGATTGAGTCGTTATGGAAGGGAGATAGTCCCTAATGAAGCCGAGAGATGTAAGAGATTTGAAGAGGGATTAAATGATAACATAAAGATCATGAGTACTGCCTTGGGAATTGTCACATCCTACTCCTCGAAAGATGTAACATGCTCCCGTAGTACACCTAATGAATTACCGTACTTCGCCTACTGGTAACCCATTAAATATACTACAAGGGATTTTAAAACAATTTTCTTACTTTTATAAGTAGTGAGCATTTTCTAATAGATATTGAAATCATTTATTTGAAGTTTTAAAACTAATAAAATTTTTTATTCCATTTTATTTTTCCACAAATTTTATAGAAATTTCTACAGAGTGCCGTCTGTATTTTAAGAAGATAGTTCTTCAAAACCTGAAAATAAAGACACTCCCAATTTATTTCTCAATCACAACTTCATTAATCAATTTCATTTCATAAATCAGCACAAGCAGCTCAATACATAGTTTAAATTAAATCAAACATTGAAACCTCTCATTAAGATAACAAAATTAATATTTACATTAATGGGATCATTAAAAATTTAGTAGTGTAAAACTTTATAAATACATAAAATCTCAAGATAACCTTATAATAATTTGTATTTCATTACAATCCAAAAATATATTACAAAAGAATTGGTACAACTGCTCAAAGGAAATTTCATACATATAATTACAAAATTACATCAAAATCTAAAGTACAAGGGTATACCTATGATATACCCGAAGATAGTCTCACTATGCCTTTCAGTAATCTTGCTCAGCCGCTTTATATTTTCTTTCACCTGCAACAGTATACAAAGCTATCGCTGAGTGGTGAACTCAGTAGTGCACAAACTAATAATTTAAAACTTAATACAAGTTATGCTTGACAATTCATAACAAATAAAAAATTTAAAATTTCTAAATTCTTTAAAATTCATAACGTTCATAAATCAATATTTCCATTCATGCAAATTATTCATTTGAATAATATTTTGATCAAATAGTAACTATTTATCTACATTTCTTTTAAATCTTGAAACAATACGAAAATATTTTGAATCACTGACAAATTATTTATTTCAACCACAATTTATCAAACTATGCATAATTTAAAGGGCATTGCCAACAATTCACACAGTTGAACCCATGACCCAAAATTCAAATAGATGCTGTGTTGTACACCACGACATTTCACACTCTCCCAATAACCGAGGCTAAAAGGGGGGAAACAAAGACTAGCTAGTATGTATGAGTACTCATTCAAACTCTTCCCCAACTGGCAAGTCAGAGAGGAAGAAACTCGCCCCATCTAGTGGAGGAGATATCTCACTAGACAAGCTACTGAGAATTCACAACATATTTTGCCATATCAACTGTGGTTTCAAATCATATTCAAAACAATTTCTATTTACAAAGTGTTTACAAATCATTAACATATTTAATCATCATAAATTCATGCTCAAGATTGGCAACACATCAAACTTAAAATTTATAATCCTCAAAACCATACAATAAATCTTAAATGCATAAGAAAATTTACATTTAATTTATACAATTTTATTCAAAAAATTAAAATCCTCAATACAACAAAATTATAAATCATAAAATAAACTTGTTCAAATCAATTTAGAAGTGAAAAGTAACAAAATAGTTAGTTGTGCACAAACCTTATACGAGTCGCCTCTTAGCCTTGACTTTATGTCTCGGGTTCCTTCCCGGTATTCTTTTCTACTGAAACACACAATTTCACAGTGTTTTAGTATATAACTCATCATAAATCCAAAAATAAATTCAAATTCACTTATACCTAGCTTTAATATGCTAAACTTGGCATTCTTTAAATTTTGTATTTCGAGGTTACTATTCACGAAACTATTCAAGTTAATTTGTTGACTTTCTAAGGCTTAATAGGTATGGGAATTCCAACTTCACCCACATACCACATTTTGGTAACTAAATTTGTTGGTTTTGGTTGTTTACTCAAATTTTAAGTCTTTTAGGTAAATTTGCAAATTTTTAGTTTTTGTGTCTTATGTTGCACTGTCCCATTGGTCATTTTTCTGTTAGAATTTGGCAAAACTTTCTTCATAGAAAATGTTCCCTATTGTCTTAACTTTATTCTCATTTTTGAATCACTCCATTTGGAGTTTTGTAGCTCAAGTTATAGCCATTTGAATCATGGCTGCCGGATTGGACTTAACCCAAATTTATGGGCACCAAACTGGTTCTGGCAGTTTTAGGTCACCAACTTTGGGTGGTCAAATGACTTGGTTAATGACATAATTTGGGTTTGTGTTCTTCATAAAAGTTTTAGTTATATATCTCAGCTGTCCACTGGTAAAATTTCAGGTCATTTAGACCTACCTAGCCCAAGTTATGGCCAAATGAACAAATACTGTTCATTTGATCATTTTTGTACAGGTCAGACTGCAGAAATCCAGATTTGGTCAATTTGTTCACTAGGTTTTGGTCACTTTTTGGGCATGATTCCTAAATGAAAATTGTGTCATTTTGTGTCTATTTTCATTCCCAATTGGTCTCATACCAATTGGACTTGTAAATTTTCAGTTTTGGTCCCTCAAAGGGAACTTGGTCATGCTGCCTACAGCACGACCCTAAGCAACCCGAATTTGTATTTGGTTCCAACACTTCTAACATACTCCAATTGGTCTCAAATGACCATTTCTCACCTCAAACCAAGTCCAACACACCATTTAATACATTATCACATTTTTCTTCAATTTTTCACATGTTGAAAACCCTAGCTACACCCAAAGTTCAACCTAATGCAATTTAAAGTGTGTATTTATGTTCTACACACCTAATTCATCTCAAATAACCATTTAAAACCATCAAACTCATTCATATCAAACCCTAACCCTAGCTGGATGAATTTTCTATTTGGTCCCTCAACAATTATTTTGTTATGATTTTAAGTTACTTTCTAAGTTAATTAAACTAAGAACATAGAAATTGAACAAAAGAATTCAAATTTACATACTAACCTCTGTTTGGTTTTCCAATCACTAATTTTCTTCCCCTTTTTCTTCTTTCTTGCTTCTTCAATCTCCTCTTCTAGTTGCCTAAACAAAGCATAATCATAATTTAGTGGAATTTTTGAGGGATTTATGGGGTTGATTCAAGCTTTGAAAGCTTGAATTTCATGGCCATTGAGGAAACTAAGGAGAAAAGAGAGAGAGGAGAGATGGATTTTTTTTGTTTTGAAGAAGAAGAATGGATTTTTTTTTCTTTTTATTTTTGTCTTTTAATCTTATGGAAGACCATAAATCAAATTAAATAAATTTTTAATTATAGTATTTATGGCATCATGCATAATGTCATGCATGATGTCATCTCTTTTTACTTTTTTATTTTCTTTTTATTTTTCTATTTATTTTTCCATTAGTTCTTTAATTTAATTTCTGATTTCAAAATTTTCTTTTTTCCGATTTTATTTGACAATCAGGTCAGGAGTTAGCTCTCGGGGTCAATTGACCAAATTGCCCCTCGCCGGTTCGACCCAGTTTGTAAATAATTCAATATTTCTTCCGGCTTCCTGACCTAATTATTTGACTGGCTTAACAATTTTTTTTCATGATTTTCTCTTTTCCACTGTGTTCGCAATAGTCCTAAGGGCCGCGGCGTCACATTTTACAGTTCGAAATTTGAGTTTAAATTGACTTCGTAATCCTTCCCGAGAAGGTCACCCATCGCCGTGACTCTCAGCTCATTTAACCTTTTATGTTATGTTTTTCTTATTTTTACTTTTCTATCTAGTAATCACTATTTATTTTCAATCAAGGCTTTTCTAGGTGTCTTAAATACAGTTCTAACCCTCTTAATTGTTCGGACCGATACTAGTCACCGGAACAATAACATATACCAGGCTATGTAAATAGGGGTGTTACAGGAATTACAGACTTCACCAAGTTAGTGGAAGCTGAATTAAAAGTTGAAAAGGTTAGAATAAGTAAGCAAACCAGAAGGGAGAGATAGCAAAAGAGGGGCCCGGGTCAGTCTAGCTCATCTCTTGCACCAGGAAAAAGGTTTAAAGGTCCACCTGCACAAAGTTCAGGTTAACCTCAAGGTCAGGGTCAGTCCCAGGGGCCCAGGCCATAGTTCACCCCTAAGAGAGGTCAGTCCACACCATCAGTGGGCAGCTCTCAAGGGACGGGGTTTAGGGGACCAGCCCTAGCATCTTCTACATGTCCACATTGCCTGAAGTGGCATAAGAGGGAGTGTTGGAGAGTGACTGGTGCCTGCTTAAGGTGTGGGTCGATAGAGCATTAGCTGAGGAACTGTTCACGTAGAACTACTACAACTGCTCCAACACAAGCAGGCAGACTGCTCCTGCACCACAAAGGGGTAGGAAATCTGGCAAATATGAGGCAATGGGACCATAACAGAGGCCTGCATCTGAGCCAGCACAGAGGCCTGAGGGCAGACCACCTACCAAAGCCTATGCTATGAGAGCTCAGGAGGGGCAAGATACCCCGGACGTCATCAGGGGTACATTCTCCCTCTACAATACATCTGTGCATTCATTGGTGGATCCAGGATCCACTCATTCATACATCTGCATCAACCTACCAGTAGAAAGGGGGATACTAGTAGAGGAGTGTGACAAAGACATCTTGGTCACTAATCCATCAGGCCACAGTGTAGTGGTGAACAAAGTGTACAAGGGTTGCCCGTTAAGGATTCAAGGGTATAAATTCTTGGCAGACCTAATTGAGTTACCTTTCCATGAGTTTGACATGATTTTGGGAATGAATTGGTTATCACGTCATCAGGCAATGGTTGATTGTAAACTGAAGAGGATTTCTTTGAAAACTCCTGAGGGTAATGAGATCACAGTTGTAAAGGAAAGGACAGATTTCTTGTCCAATGTTATCTCAGCCACAGTTGCAAGAAAACTGATGAGAAAAGGCTGGGAAGCCTACCTAGCACATGTGGTGGATACTAGGCAGGCTAAGCTAGATCTGTGTGACATACCAGCAGTAAAAGACTTCCTCGATGTGTTCCCTGAAGAATTTCCTGGCTAGCCACCAAAAAGGGAAGTCGAATGTGCTATTGAGATACTGCCGGGTACAGCACCAATCTCTATTGCTTCTTATAGGATGGCACCCACATAATTGAAGGAACTGAAAATCCAGTTACAGGAGTTACTGGATAAGGGGTTCATATGCCCCAGTGTGTCACCATGGGGAGCTCTAGTGCTGTTTGTAAAGAAGAAGGATGGGACTTTAAGGTTATGCATCGATTACCGGCAGTTGAATAAAGTGACTGTGAAGAATAAATATCCGTTGCCTAGAATTGACGATCTGTTTAATCAGTTGAAGGGAGCAGGAGTATTTTCTAAAATTGATCTCAGATCATGGTATCATCAGTTGAGGGTGAAGGATGCAGATGTGCCAAAGACTGCATTCAGGACCCGGCATGGGCATTATGAGTTTCTGGTGATGCCTTTGGCCTAACAAATGCACCAGCAGCATTCATGGACCTTATGAACCGTATCTTCCATCCATACTTAGATCGGTTCATAATGGTCTTTATTGATGATATTTTGGTGTATTCCAAGACCAGGGAAGAACATGATGAGCATTTGAGGATTGTTCTGCAAACCCTGAGAGAAAAGAAGTTGTATGCTAAGTTATCCAAGTGTAACTTCTGGTTGAATGAGATTGCATTCCTTGGACACATAGTATCAGCTGATGGGATTAGAGTGGATCCTAAGAAAATAGAAGTAGTGATGGAATGGAAGCCTCCCAGAAATACAACTGAGGTCAGAAGTTTCTTAGGGCTAGCTGGGTATTACAGAAGATTTGTGAAGGGATTTTTTTTAATAGCTGCTCCAATGACCAAGTTGTTACACAAGAATGTCAGATTCGACTGGAATGACAAGTGTCAGACTAGTTTTGAGAAGTTGAAAGCTATGTTGACAGAGGCACTAGTGTTAACACAGCTAGTATCAGGAAAAGACTTTGTGGTCTACAGTGATGCCTCTCATAATGGGTTAGGGTGTGTATTGATGCAAGAGGGGAAGGTGGTCGCTTATGCTTCCAGGCAGCTAAGGCCACATGAACAGAATTACCCTACCCATGATCTAGAACTTGCAGCAATTATCTTTGCACTGAAAATATGGAGGCACTACTTGTATGGTGAAAAGTTCTACATTTACACAGACCACAAAAACCTGAAATACTTGCCAACCCAAAAGGAGCTCAACCTTAAACAGAGGCGATGGATTGAGTTCCTGAAGGACTATGATTGTGTGATTGACTAGCATTTTGGGAAGGCAAATGTAGTTGCTGATGCTTTAAGTAGAAAATCCATCACAGCTTTAAGATCATTGAATGCCCGTCTATCATTAACTCGAGATGGAGCTATTTTGGCTGAGTTACAAGTGAGGCCAAACCTTCTACAGCAGATTTTAGATGGGCAGCAGGTAGATGAGAAGCTAAAGGCTATTATGAGCAAAATCCTAGAAGGGAAAGAAACTGACTATGCAGTAAAAATAGATGGGTGTCTGTACTACAAAGGAAGATTATGTGTACCAGATGATAGGGAATTGAAGGCCAGTATCCTGAAAGAGGTACACACCAGTGTTTATACTATGCACCCAGGAAGTACAAAAATATACCATGATCTAAAGCTTCATTATTGGTGGCTTAGTATGAAGAAGGACATAGCTGACTATGTGACTAAATGCTTGACATGTCAGCAAGTCAAGGTAGAACATCAAGTTCCATCGGGTTTGCTACAGCCTATACGCATACTTGAATGGAAATGGGTTCGGGTCACCATGGATTTTGTAAGTGGGCTACCTCTCACCTAGAAGAAGCATGATGCAGTATGGGTGATAGTAGATAGATTGACGAAGTCATCATATTTTCTGCCAGTTAGGACTGACTACTCACTGGAGAAGTTAGCAGAATTGTATATCAGTGAGATAGTTAGACTGCATGGAATTCCATTTTCCATCATATCTGATCAAAACCTAAGGTTTACATCGAGATTTTGGAAGAAATTGCATGAATCCTTGGGTACACAACTCCACTTCAGCACAGCTTTTCATCCTCAGATGGATGGGTAATCAGAAAGAGTAATCCAGGTAAACAATTGAAACTAATTGAACTAATACAAATATTGAACTGAAATGATAATAATAACATGAAATATATGAAAGGTCCTTGAGGATATGCTGAGGAGTTGTGTCATTGAGTTTGAGGGAAGTTGGGATAGATACCTCCCACTGGCAGAATTTGCATACAACAATAGCTACCAAGCTAGCATCTAAATGGCCTCGTATGAAGCATTGTATGGAAGGAAATGTAGAACTCTAGTGTGCTGGACTGAATTGGTTGAAGATAAATTGGTAGGGCTAGACCTAGTGAAACAGACTGAGGAGAAGGTAAAACTAAGCAAAGCCAATCTGAAGGTTGCCTCAGCCAGACAAAAATCCAATGCCGATCTGAAGAGAAAAGAAATAGAATATACAGTTGGTGACAAAGTGTTCCTCAAGATGTCACCTTGAAAGAAGGTACTGAGGTTTGGAAGAAAAGGTAAGTTAAGCCCTAGGTTCATTGGCCCATATGAAGTCATTGAACGTGTGGGTCCAATGGCCTATAGGCTAGCTTTACCATCAGAGCTGGACAAGATCTACAATGTGTTCCACGTATCTATGCTAAGAAGATATCGCTCAGATCCTTCACATGTCATCCCCATAGAAGAAATTGAAGTACAACCGGATTTGACATATGAAGAAGAAACCATACGGATCCTAGCTCGAGAAGTGAAAGAGTTGAGGAATAAGCAGATTCCACTGGTGAAAGTGCTTTGGAGGCATCAAAACACCGAAGAGGCAACTTGGGAAAGTGAAGAGACGATGAGGCAACAGTTCCCTCAACTGATTGCATCAGGTAAATTTCCAGGACGAAATTTAAATTAGAGGGGAAGAGTTGTAACACCCTCCCTCTCGTAACTCCGTACATTCTACTGTTCCGGTGACCAGTGTTTGTCCGAACAACTAGAACGTTCGGAAAAATATTTAAACTAAAGTGAGGAACCATAATTAACTCAAATATTAATAAGAAAAATTTAGAAAAAATTTTAGAAATAAAATACAACCAAGTTAAATGAGCCGGTGCCCTAGCGATGGGTAACCTAGTGGAAAGTTGCGGTTCTCGCAACTAGGAGCCCTAGACTCGAGGAAAAATTCATAAAATAATTTTTGGGACTCCAAAGAAGGGTCATTGAGGTCCTTATGGCATTAGAATGACAACAAAATGCTTAGAAAATTTTTTTAATTGGTACAGACAATTTTGGTCTGTTAAGCACAACGGAGGGCATTTTGGTCATTCATCTACAGAGATGATTTTTGGTCAACTTGTTCAGTTAAGTAAATAATTATTATGACATTAAATGTGAATAAATATTGCTAAAAATTAAATTGAAAATGAGTAGAGAAGAAAAGAAGAGAAAAATGAGATTAAATGACAATTTTGACATCACATGATGTCATCAACCCTTTCCCCACCAATCACAATTAAGCTACCTTATTAAAAGGGGATAATTGAGATAAAAATACAGAAAAACAATCAGCAGCCATCACTTTCCTTCAACCAGCTGTTTCCTCTCTTCCCACCCAAAACCACCATTGAAGCTCCACCAAAGCTTCATTTCACACCAAATCTCACCTTGAAACCACCACTTAGCTTCACAAAAAATTAACCTAGCAACTTGAACATCCTCTAGGCAGCCAAAAGAGGAAGAAAAAAAGAAGTTTGGGTAGCTTGAAATTCTACTCCATTCAAGGTTAGTATCCAATCTTTATTCCTTTTGCTTTAATTCATGTCTAAGTGCATGAATTGTGTAGGAAATGTAAGAAAATAAAATAAACAAGTCTATGTGTGCACCCTACAATTTTGGCAGCTAGGGTTAGCTAGGGTTTGATGATTTTGCTTGTTAGAAAAATGGTTATGAGCAGCCTTTGGAAGTGGATGAGGGATTGAACATAATTGAGTACATGAAATGCAAGAATTGTGCATGTGTGAAATGAAAAAAAAAAATTGGACACTTGAACAATTCTAGGGTTTGCTCATGTGATGGTTCATTAACCTTGTAATGGTCAATTAGTGACTATTTGAATGTGTATGATGAGGAAATGAAGTGAGTTGAGGCTTGGCATTTGTGTATGGGAAAGCTGCCTTGGCTGACCTGCAGGACTGAGCATGAGTCCAATAGGTTTGGGCAGTTAGAAATAGAATTTTAAAGGTTCAATTGGTGCAAGGCCAATTGGACATGAAACTAGACACATAATGGCACAACTTTGGTATAGAAAGCTTGCCCAAAAAACCAAACCAAGTTGACCTAAAAATTTCCCTAATCTGGGTGACCTGCATTCTGCCTGGCAAAATGACCAAATGAATAGTATTTATTTATTTGGTCATAACTCAGTGTAGAAAGGTCCAATTGACCTAAAAGTTTACCAGCAGAAAGATGAGACATAGACCTACAACTTTCATGAAGAACGCAAATCCAAATTCTGACCATAACCTAGTCAAATTGCCAACCAAACTTAGATTATCAAATCTGGCAGAACCAGTTTTGCCCAAAATTTTGGATTCTGTCCAGTCCAGCCAGTTATGGTGTTTAGGCCATAACTTGAACTACAAAACTCCAAATGGAGTGATTCAAAAAAATAAATATAACTAGACAAAATAAGGAACAACTTTCATGAAGACAATTTTGCCAAATTCTTACTGTATAAATGACCAATGGAATAGAAAATATGAGGCTTGAAATCTAAAAATTTTGAATACCTAATACTAAGCTTAGAAATGGTATTGGCAACCAATACTAACAATTTTAGAATGCAAAATGTGGTATGTTGGGAGTATTAGAATCAATGTACCTATTTTCTATGCAAAAGTCAACATTTTAGTTGACTAATAAAATGAATAGTAACACCTAAACTTAAATTTCAAGAATTGTAAAGTTTAAAAGTGTAACATGCCCTAGTATACCTAGCAAGATTGGTTTGGATAGGTTGGCATGCCAATAGGGTTTAGTTAGCAGTACTGAACATGGCATTATGCCATTTTGTGATTTTATGGCTTTTAGCCATTCTGAAATTGTGTTGATACTTAGCCTTGTGCCTAATATTATTACAGCTTATTAGCTATTTTGTTGCACACTAGGAGATGCATATGTGACCGATGGTGTGACGGCCCGAGGTACTAGATACTCAGTGCTAGTTTACCCATTTATCCCGTCCAGTCATCCAGTATAGGTTACTTGGGCAACAAAAAAAATGGAAGTGGATAAATTTAATGAAATTATGAATATAACAAGTACAAAATAAATAAGATTACCAATAATGATCGAAAAATTGTCTGCATAAGACATCAGGACATGCACTACATATTTATCTTCTATTATTTCTTTTTATTTTATTATTGGCACCACTAAGCATTATTGCTTAGCGCGTTGCTTTTTGGCATGCATAGGTTCTGGAGAGACCGACTGAGAGCCCAGTAGACCATAGACTGGGTGAGATCTTTTGCAGCTCTGCATATTGTCCGTGTCACCTCACCATCATTAGTGCATTGGTAGGACACTAGGTTTTATTTTGGTATTTTGTAATTAACTTTTATTTTTCTCATGTGTAATTAAGACTTATGTAATGTATTTTAGCATTGATGTAAATAGTGGAAATTATGTTTATAAATGAAAAAGTGAATATTTATTGATGACTTTTACATGAATATCATATGAAATAAATGTTTGAGAAATGGAAATGTTATAGAAAAATATTGAGATTTTGTTGATGAAATGGAGTTTGGGATTGATTGAAAATTTTGGAAGTGTTTTTCACAGGTTAAGAAGAACTGTTTTATCTATTTTTAGTCGGCACTCTGCCGGATTTTCTATAAAATTTGCGGAACCTCAAATAAATTATAATTTCAATAAATGACTTAAATGAATGATATTTCATGAATTTTACTTCATAACTATGAAAGAAATAAAGTAGGAAGAATAAAAATAGTTGAATTAAAATAAGGTGTTCCGGTACACTACGTGGCATATCTTGCTCGGCTACACTGTAGACGGGTAAGGGGTGTCACACTACCAATGGTGGGATACAGTGTCTAGAGCAGTGCAGCCGACAACACTTACTTGGGATTTCTTTCTGACTGAGTTCAGAAAGAAGTGTATTAGTCATGTGTACCTAGAGGCTAGAAGGAGAGAGTTTTTGACCTTGAGGCTGAGGCAGCTCATGGTCTCTGAGTACGAGAGGGAGTTTGTAAGGTTAGGTAGATATGCTCGAGAGATAATGCCTACAGAGGTAGATCGGTGCCGTAGGTTCGAAGATGGACTGAACAATAATATCAGACTTACAGTGATGGCACATAGGTATACAGACTTCTCCAAGTTAGTGGCTGCAGCTCTCAATGTAGAAAGAGTACGAAATGATGAACAAACTCAGAGGGATAGGCAGCGTAAGAGGGGTCCTAGACCGAGCCAGTCTAGTGCACCAGCTACTAGTAGTAAGAAATTCAAGGGCCAGAAAGGCCAGGCTGGAGTGTCTACAGCTACTTCTCCTGGCACAGTAACTAGGGGATCAGCCCCAGTGCCAAAGTGTGTTCACTGTGGGAGGAGGCACCGAGGAGAGTGTCGATTACTGACTAGAGGATGTTTTAGATGTGGATCTACGGATCACCTTTTGAGAGATTTCCCACAGAGGGGTGCTTCCTGTACCACCCCTTACCCGTTACAGTGTAGCCGAGCAAGACATGCCACATAGTGTGCTGGAGCACCAAATCTTATCTTAAATCAATTTACAGTTCTTAATTTGTTAATTAAAAAGCTTTTCAGTGAAACTAATAACATTTATATTATTTATTGAGATATTGATTAATTTAGGATTTTCAAAAATTTTACAGAAAATCTAGCAGAGTGCCAGCTGAAAATTGAGAAAATAGTTCTTCGGAACCTATTAAAAACATTTCCAATATAATCATATCATCAATTTCAGTCAACCACCAATACATTTCCACAATTTCTCAATAATCTCAATATTTCAAAACTCAATTTATTTCATATAATACTCAAGCTCAATTCAATAAGAAATACTCAAATTTTATTTATTAATAAAATTTAAAGTTAATTACATCATCATATAATTACATAAGTTTCAAATGTACAGAACAAAAACTAATATTTATTACAAAATGCAAAATAAAAAATCCAAAAGATGCCTAAGAGTCCTACCAAGGATGCACTGTAATGGAGGTGACTCTGGACTCTATGCAGATTTGACTCTCACCCAGTCTGGGGTCTGCTGGGTTCTCGCTCTGTGACTCTAGTACCTACGTATTGCAAACAGGGACACGCTAAGCAATACTACTTATTGGTGCCAATATAAAATAAAAATAAACTAAAATAAAATAAATATGCAGAATGTATGCTGATATTTTATACAGACTAAGTTTTTGATAATTATTAGTGATATTATTAATTTGGTACTTTTTAGATTAATTATCTGGTTATAATTTATTAAAACTTATTTTGGTTGCCCAAGTAACCTATACTAATTGACTGGACTAGATAAATAGGAAAACTAGCACTGGATACGAAGTACCTCAAGCCATCACACCATCGGTCACAAAGTGTCTCCAGGTGTGCAACAGAATAGCTAACAAGCCATAGTAATTATTAGGAGCAAAGCCAAATATCTCAAGAGTATCAGAATTGGCCAAAGTCCATAATATCACCAATGGTCACAAGAGCCCTAAATCACTGAATGGCATAATGCCATATGCAGTACTGCTATCAGAACCCTATTGGCATGCCAACCTATCCAAACCAATCCTTCTAGGCATACTAGGGCATTTTGTATAATTTATTAATTAATAGTTACTATTTACTTTATTATTTATACACAAATGTTGACTTTTTAATCCATAATAGATTTGAAAATTCTAATGCCACCAAGATAACACATTTTGAGCTTTATACTTATTGGCATTTGTTACCAAACTCAATTTATACCCTTTTGAGTATTATTTTAAATTTTCAGATTTTATGGTTCATTTTACTGTTCCATTGGACCTTGCTACAGTGAAAATTTGGCTAAACTTTCTTCATGAAAGTTGTTTCTTTATGTGTATAGTTTAATTTCTTTTTTTGAATCACTCCATTTGGAGTTTTGTAGCTCAAGTTATGGCCTAAACACTATAACTGGCCAGATTGCAAATTCCTAGAATTTTTGGGCAGTACATGGTTTTGGCAGTTTTGGTGTCCTGAATTTGGTGGACAATTTCATTAAGTTCTGATTAGAATTTGTTTTTATGTTCTTCATGAAAGTTGTTCTAAATTGTCTAAGCTTTCCATTTACATAAAAATCAGGTCAATTGGACATTTCTACACTGAGTTATGACCAAATGAACAAACACTGTTTATTTGGACATTTTCCAGGGCCAGCAGGTTGGTTACTCGGATTGAGGCAGAATTTAAGTTATCCTAAGTTAATTTTCTGGATAGGATTTCTTCATAAAAGTTGTGTCATTATGTGTCTAGTTTAACTTTCAATTGTTCTTGTACCAATTGAAGTTCTACAGATCAAGATATTGCTACCCAACCACACTGGACTCAAGTCCAATGATTCTGGCACCTTAAAGGTAGCATACCAAATCAATCTCCAATGCACTAATTCACTTCAATTTATGGTCAGATCTTACCAAATAGTCATTAATTGACCATTAAAATGGTCATTCAGCAAAGCCCTTTTTTTTTTTTTCAAAACCCTAATTCCCAATTCCAATTCATACAACTTACATCAATTAAGCATTCTAATTCATTATCAATTTACATCTACACTTCAAACACCATCTCTAATCCACTTTAAATCCATTAAAACAATCAGAGCCACCACCCTTATAAGGCTGCTAAAATTCACCATATATCCTAGCATGCATAATTTTCTTCAATTCCCACAAATTCCTAGCTTAACTTAGTGTTTTAACATGAATATCAAAAGAAAGAGAGAGAAAGATGGCACTAACCTCACTTATGTATCACCCAATCTTGCCAAAACCTCTTAATTTCTTCTTCTTTTTGTTGCCTAGAAGTTGTTTAAGGGGTAAGAAGCAGTTTTTGTGAAGCAAGCTTATGATTTTAGGGGGTGTTTATATGGGAATTTTAGGGAGAAAAGAAAGCTTCCATGGAGTAAGAGGGAGAGAGGAGTTTAGCTGGTCTAAGAAGGAAGAAGAAGGTAGATTTTTCCTTTAAATTTTACCCCATTTAACTCTTTTTAAATTAGTTTAATAATGCTTGTTATAATTTGATTAGTGGAGAACATTTTAACTACATCATGCTTACTTAAGCATGATGTAATAATTAAACATTTCTTTCCTTTTTCTTTTTCTTGCTTTTTTACTCATTTTTAATTAATTTTTTGGTAATATTTATTTACATTTTATGTCATATAATTTATTTACTTAATTGGACAAGTTGGTTAAAAATCATCTCTGAAGGTGAAATGACCAAAATGCCCTTCGTTTTACTTAATGGACTAAAACTGTCTATGCCGATTTAAAATTTCTCTGAGCATGTTCTTGGCATTCTAGTGCCATCGAAGGCTCAATAACTCTTCATTGGAGTCTCCAAAATTATTTCACAGGGTTTCTCCACGGGTATAGGGTCAATAACTGTCTTCACAGTCGCTTTCTGTTAGGTCACCCATCGCCGGGCACCGACTCATTTAACCTAATGGCATTTCTTAGCTTACATTTTTCCTTAATTTTTCTTACTATTATTTGAATTATTTTTGACTCCTCACTCTAGTTTAAATATAGTTCCATACATTCTGGCTATCTGGACTGACATTGGTTACCAAAATAATAGAATGTACAGACTAGCTAAAGTGAGGGTGTTACAGCTTTTCCCCTCTAATTAAAATTTTATCCTCGAAATTTACTTGATGCAAATAGTTGAAGGAACTGTTGCCTCATCGTCTCTTCGCTTTCCTAAGTTGTCTCCTTGGTGTTGTGGTGCCTCCAAAGTACTTTCACTAGTGAGATTTACTTGTTTCTTAATTCCTTTACTTCCGAAGCCAGGATCCGTATTGGTTCTTCTTCATATGTCAAGTCTAGTTGATTTTCTATTTCTTCCATAGAGATGACATGTGAAGGGTCTGAGCAGCATCTTCTTAGCGTAGACACGTGAAACATGTGGATCTTATCCAGTTCTAGGGGTAAAGCTAGCCTATAGGCCACTGGACCGACACACTCAATAACTTCATTTGGGCCAATGAACCTAGGGCTTAACTTACTCTTTCTCCCAAATCTCAACACCTTCTTCCATGGTGAGACTTTGAGGAACACTTTATTGCCAACTACATACTCTATATCTTTTCTTTTCAAGTTGGCATAAGATTTCTATCTGTCTGAGGCAACCTTCAATTTTGCTTTTATCAATTTAACCTTCTCCTCAGGTTATTTTACCAGGTTCGGTCCCATGAGCTTATCTTCACTCAATTCAATCTAACATACTGGTGTTCTGTGTCACACCTTACCCCTTTGTAAGGCATAACATGATCCCGTAGAATACCTAATGAACTACCAAGCTTCACATACCGATAACTCATTAAGTACCCTACAAGGGATTTTAAAACCATTTTCTTACTTTTTAGAAGTGGTGAGCATTTTTTTATTTTTAAAAAAAGTTTAAAGACTAGTTCAAATTTTTGTCCATTTTTATCTTTTTGCAATTTTTGGAAAAATTTCGGTAGAGTGCCGTTTATATTTGGAGAAAATAGTTCTTCAAAAACCTATAAAAACACTTCCAATAATTCTTTTTCATCAAAATCCATCACTACCACAACAAACTCAACATCAATTTTTCCCAACCTCCAAAATTCCAATATAATTCTCAATTCAAATATCATAAAAAAATAACACTAAATAATTTCATTAAAGTAAAATCAATTTACATTCATCAACCAAACTTTACATAAGCAAATCCAAAATAATATTATTACAAACTCTATACAACTACTCATGATCAGTTTTTACATATACATACAGTTACATACACAAATATAAACATTAAATTCAGGGTATAAATTTATACCCGACAAAACTTCAGGAAAGGTGGCTCCACGATCCTCAGCAGCTCATTGTGCTGCTCCTCTAGTCTCTATATTTGTGACAGCAATAACAGCCACCACTGAGTACTATGACTCAGTGGTGCACAACATACTAAAATAACCTTTATGAATAATTGAAATCATACTTATTCAAAAACTGAACTGAATATGAGCAATAAATACAAAACATGATTTATAAGCTTTTAATCCAAAGAATTTCATTTCGAAAGTCTCAAACAAATTTCATAAAAACACATAGTTATATCATGCCATTCGAAATAATAATCATCTCAATAGCCAGAGGCTTATGAGAAATCACATCACAAGGCTAGCTAGCTCAAATATATGGATATCCATTCAATTTCTTCTTCTACTGGCACACACCTCAACACTTCAGCCAGAGAAGAAATCAAAATTCGATACTATTTCTTCCCACTAGTCATGCTAGTGAGGTATTCAAATATATGGTCATGACACTGTGGTTTCAAAACTATCTTAACAATTTACTAAACATTTATTGTAATTTCAAACACATACAAGTAAACTTTCAATAATTTAAGTCAAAAGCATAATACACATTTTGCAATATAAGTAATTCATTTCATGCACTTGTAAGTGAATTTTAAATAACATTGATGTTGTGCATAAACCTTATGCGAGTCACCTATTGGCCTTGACTCGATGCCTCAGGTTCTTTCTCGGTATTCTTTTCAACTGAAATATACAATTTCACAGTGTTTCAGTATCATAATTTATCATAAATCCAAAAATGAATTGAAATATACTTATACGTAGCTTTAATATGCTAAACTTGACGTTCTTTAAAATTTGTATTTCAGGGTTACTATTCATGACCTATTCAAGTCAATTTATTGACTTTCTAATGCTTAATAGGTATGGGAATTCTAATTTCACCCACATACCACATTTTGGTTACTAATTTGTTGGTTTTAGTTGTTTTCTCAAATCTTAAGTCTTTTAGGCACAAATTTCAAATTTTCAGTTTTAGTGTCCTGTCTTGTACTGTTCCATTGGTCATGTTGTTGTTAGAATTTGGCTAAGTTTTCTTCATAGAAGTTGTTCCTTATTGTCTTAAATTTATTTCCCTTTTTGAATCACTACATTTGGAGTTTTGAAGCCCAAGTTATAGCTATTTGAACATAGCTAGCCGGATTTGGTTTTACCCAGAATTCTGGACAAATTCTGGGTTTTGGCAATTTTTTTTGTTGACTGCATGTGTATTTTCAAACAGGTTATGGTCAAAATTTGGGTTTTTTTTCTTCATAAAAGTTGTAGGCTATTTCTCAGCTTTCTAGTGGTAAAAAACCTTCCTAGACCAAGTTATGGTCATTTGCGTAACTACTGTTTATTTGGTCAATTTTGTGCAGGTCAGTTTGCCTAATTCGGATTTGGCCAATTTGTTCACTAAGTTATGGTCACTTTCTGGGAATGATTCCTAAATAAAAAATGTGTCATTTTGTGTCTAGTTTCACTCTCAATTGGTCTCACACCAATTGGGCTGGTAAATTTTTAGTTTTGGTCCCTGAAAGGGACCAAAGTCATACTGCCTACAGAATGACCATAACCAAACTGAATTTAAACTTAGTTCCAACACTTCATACACACCTCAAATGGTCACACTTGACCATTCCTCAACTCAAATAAGGTTAACTACATCATTTGGCTAATTCTCAAAATTTTCTCCCTAAACCCTAAGTGCCAAGAACCCTAATTCATAAAATTTAAATCTAACGCATTATAAACATCTATCCATAGTTTACATACGTAATTCAACCTAAGCAACCATTCAAATACATCAAATTCACTCATTTCAAACCCTAACTAAGGCTGGCCAAAATTCATGTTTGGTCCCTTAACCATGTTTTCTTTTGATTTTGAAGTTGAAATCTAAGTTAATTTAACTTATAACATGTATTTTAAACTAAAAATGTGAATTTAATTCCTTACCACAACTTTGGAGTTCACTCCACCTAGTTCTTCTCTCTTCCTTCTTTCTTTCTTCTTCAATCTCCTTCTTAAGTTGAGGTAATAAGCTTTTATGAAGTATTTATGGGAAATATTAAGGTTAAATGAGGGATTTCAAGCTTGAGTGCAAGCTTCCATAGTGGGTTGGTAATGGAGAGAGAGAGAGAGAGAGAGAGAGAGTTGGCCGGCCAAATGAAGAAGATGAAATGGTTTTATTTTTTTTTCTTTTCTTTGTTTTATACATAATTATCTTAAATTTTACGTAGTCAAAAATAAAATTGAATGTAATTATTTTTATGATCATGCTTAGGTCACCACATGATGTCACTAATGCAATTTCTTTTTCCTTTTTCTTCTTTTTTTCCATTCTTCTTTAATTTAATTCTTAATTGCAAAATTTTCTTTTCTCTGATTTTATTAGACAGTTAGGTCAGGAGTCAGCTCTAGGGGTAAATTGACCAAATTGCCCCTCGCTGGTTCGATCCGGTTTGTAAGTAATTTAATATTTCTTTTGGATCCCTGACCTCATTATTTGACCTACTTAACAATTCTTTTTTGTGATTTTCTCTTTTCCACTATATTCACAATAGTCTTAAGGACTGCAGCGTCACATTTTATGGTTCGAAATTTGAGTTTAGACTGACCTCGCAGTCCTTCCCGAGAAGGTCACTTATCACTGTGACTCGCGGCTCATTTAACTTCTTGTATTCTATTTTTCTTATTTATACTTAACTATTTGACAATTACTAATTATTTATTTTCAGGGCTTATCTAGTTGTCTTAGATGTGGTTCTAATCCCCTTAATTATCTAGACTGACACCGATCACCAGAACAGTAAAATATACCAGGCTATGCAAATAGGGGTGTTACAATTCTGCCTCCCTTAAAATAAATTTCGTCTCGAAAGTTTACTTGGTATCAGCCTTTAAACAGTTGTGGGTGTTGTCTCCTCATATCCTCCTCTCGTTTCCAAGTGCTTCTTGGCTCGAATGATGGTTCCACAGCATTTTCACTAACGGTATCTGCTTATTTCGTAGCTGCTTCACCTCATAAGCTAGAATCTCTATGGGTTCTTCCTCATATGTGAGGTCTGGATTCACTTCAATTTCTTTTACTGGTAGTACATGAGATGGGTCTAATCGATACCTCCTCAACATAGACACATGGAAGACATTATATATCTTTTCTAACTCTGGAGGTAGTGCCAAATGATATGCCAAAGGACCCACTCTCTCCAGAACCTCATATGGCCTGATAAAACAAGGACTCAGTTTCCCCTTTCTGCCGAATCTCATAATTTTCTTCCAAGGGGAAACCTTGAGGAATACTTTCTCACCCACTGCATACTCAATATCCCTTCTCTTTATGTCAATGTAGGACTTTTGACAGTCTGATGCAGCTTTGAGTCGATCTCTAATCAACCTGATATTCTCCTCGGTCTGCTAAATAATTTTGGGCCCAATCATCTTCCTTTCACCTACTTCATCCCAACGCAAGAGAGTTTTGCACTTTCTGCCATACAAAGCTTCATATGAGGCATTCCAATGCTTGATTGATAGCTGTTGTTGTAAGCAAACTCAATCAAAGGCAAGTGTGTGTCCCAACTGCCCTCAAACTCAATCACACAAGCCTGTAGCATGTTCTCGAAGATCTGAATTACCCTCTCAGACTGGCCATCTGTCTGTGGGTGGAATGTCGTACTAAAGTTCAATCTAGTTCCTAGGGCTCCCTGAAGACTATCCCAGAATCTAGAAGTGAACCTAGGATCTCTGTCAGATATGATGGATATTGGCACTCCATGCAGTCTTACTATCTCATCAATGTACAACTTGGTCAATCTTTCTAAACTGTAGTCCGTCTGGACTGGTAAAAAATGAGCACACTTGGTCAGTCTGTCAATAATGACCCATACTGCATCATGACTTTTCTGTGTACTCAGAAGTCCCATCACAAAATCCATAGTTATTCTCTCCCATTTCCATTCTGATACTGGTAGTGGATGTAACAAACTAGCTGGTACTTGATGCTCTGCCTTCACTTGCTAACAAGTTAGGCATTTGGAAACAAATTCTGCCACATCTCTTTTCATACCCATTTACCAGTAATGCTCCTTTAGCCCTACGTACATTTTTGTGCTACCAGGGTGCATAGCAAAAGGAGACTCATGTGCTTCCTTCAAAATGATCTGTTTCAAGTTAGCGTCATTAGGAACGCACATTCTACCTTGGTGAGGCAGTAGACCATCATCTCTTGTTGAGAATTCAGGTTTCTTGCTCTGCCGAACTTCTTCTAACAGCTTCTGATACTTCTGATCATTCTGAGCAGCCATTCTGATCTGATCAATCAACACTAGCTGTACATACCATGCAACTACTGTCTGGCCCTCATCATTAATCTCTAAGCTGGCATGTAATGATCTCAACTCATGTACCATAGACAAAGGAGTAACCCGTAGACTTGCCATAGTCTTGTGACTTAAGGCATCTGCCACAATATTAGCTTTCCCTGGCTGATAGTCTATCAGACAATCATAGTCTTTTATCAACTCTAACCATCTCTTCTGTCTCAAATTCAACTCTTTCTGAGTGCCCAAATACTTCAAACTCTTATGATCTATGTAGATGTAATACTTTTCCCCATACAAATAGTGTCTCTAGATCTTAAGAGCGAACACAATAGCTGCAAGCTCCAAGTCATGTGTCGGATAATTCCTCTCATGCAGTTTCAGCTGGTGTGATGCATAGGCAATGACATTCCAATCTTGCATCAGTACACAACCTAACCCATTATGAGAAGCATCACTATATACTGTGTATTCTTTACCTGGGGTAGGTAAAATCAGGACTAGAGCCTCAGTCAAACACCTCTTCAATTCATCAAAACTCTGTTGGCATTTATCTATCCACTGAAATTTCACATCTTTTCGAAGTAGCTTAATCAATGGAGATGCCAACATGGATAACCCTTTCACAAATCGACGATAGTATCCAGCTAAACCCAGAAAACTGCAAATCTCCGTGATATTTCTGGGTGGTCTCCAATTAAGGACAGCTTCTATCTTACTTGGATCTACCTTGATGCCCTCGACCGAGACTACATGCCCCAAAAAGGATATTTCCTTAAGCCAAAATTCACACTTCGATAATTTGGCGTATAGTTGTTTCTCCCTCAAAGTCTACAGTACAATCCACAGATGTCTATCATGCTCTTTTGCACTCCTCGAATAGACCAATATATCATCTATGAATACCACAACAAACTGGTCGAGGTATGGTCTAAAGATAGTGTTCATTAGATCCATAAAAGCAGCCGGAGCATTAGTTAACCCGAATGGCATGACCAAGAACTCATAATGGCCATAGCGGGTTCTAAAGGTAGTTTTAGGAATACTCTGCTCTTGTACTTTCAGCTGATAATAACCCAATCTCAGGTCAATTTTGGAGAACACAGTTGCACCCCTCAACTGATCAAACAAGTCATCAATGCAGGGCAATGGGTATCTGTTCTTTATTGTCATCTTATTCAACTGCCGATAGTCGATATATAAGCAGAGAGTGCCATCCTTCTTTGTAACACCCTCCCTGTACCAACTCCGTACATTCTACTGTTCCGGTGACCGGTGTCGGTCCGGACAGCTAGAACGTCCGGAAAAATATTTAAACTAAAGTCGGGAATCATAATTAACTCAAATATTAATAAGAAAAATTTAGTAAAAATTTTTGAAATAAAATACAACCAAGTCAAATGAGCCTGCCTGCCGATGGGTAATCGAGGGAAGTTGCTTCGCAACGAGGAGCCCTAGACCCGGGGGAAAAATTATAAAATAATTTTTGGGACTCCAAAAAAGGGTTATTGAGGTTCCCATGGCATTAGAATGCCAAGAAAATACCTAGGAAAATTTTCAATCGGTACAGACAATTTTGACCCGTTAAGCCAAACGGAGGGCATTTTGGTCATTTCGCCTTCAGAGGTGATTTTTGGCCGACTTGTCCAGTTGAGTAAATAATTAATATGACATAAAATATGAATAAACATTACTAGAAATTAAATTGAAATTGAGTAGTGATGAAAAGAAAAGAAAAATCAAAGAAAAGCTCATTTATGACATCTTGATGATGTCATTTAAAATTGCCAACCAATCACCATTAAGTAACCATTTGACTAACTAATAAAAGAGCTAAATAAAGACCAAGGAAGACCAAAAACCAGCTGCCTTCTCTTCAGCCAAAAACGTGAGTTTCTCTTCTTCCTCCCTCCATTGATGTTCAATCAAGCAAGCTTAATTTCCTACCTTGTTATACCACTAAACCCTAACCCCTTTCATTAAACCTTGACCATATCACTTGGGGAAGCTTTTGGCAGCCAAGAAGAAGAAGGAAAGTGAAGTTTTAGCTTGAAGAAATCTGCCCTACAAGAGGTTAAAGTGAGGTTAGTGCTATCATTTCACTCTCACTCCTTTAATCCTTGTTAGAGCATCATTTTAAGTTAAGAAATTGTAAGAATTTGAAGTAAATTATATGTGTTAGGGCATCTTCAATTTTTGGCAGCCCTAAGGAAGGATGTGGTTGATTGTTTTAATGAATTTAGAATGGATAGAAATGATGTTTAAGGTATGAATATGCATGGATGTTGAATTAGTGTGCTAATTGAGGTTTATGGGTAATTTAAATTGGACATTAGGGTTTTGAGAAGTGAAACTTGGATTTAGCTTATGAAATTGTGAAAGAACATTATAAGGGTCAATTAGTGACCATTTTAGGTATGTTGACCATGAATTGGACTGAAAAATAGTATAGCCAAGTGAATGTGTAGGCTGCCTTCTTAGTGCAGCAGAGTGACTGAAATTTCAGTCCACTTGCATAGCCATAACTTTGGCTGTGTAGGTCCAATTGATTTTTGGCCAATTGGACATGAAACTAGGCTTATAATGGCACATTTTTGCTGAAGAAACCATGCCCAAAAGACCAAAGCAAGAGGACCAAAACTTGGCCCCAATCCGAACACACTGCAACAGCCCCTGCAGAATTGACCAAATGAACAACTGTTCATTTGGCCATAACTCACTGTAGATTTGGTCAATTGACCTGAAAGTTTTACAGCAACAAGTTAAGACATAGAAAAACAACTTTCATGAAGAAACCTACCCCAAATTATGGCCAGAACCTAACCTAAATGGCAGTGGCAGTCACTGTTCATGTTACTGTAGATATGGTAATTTCTGCAGAATGGAAATCCGGCCAGCTGTGGTTTTTGGACCATATCTGGAGTTACAAAACTCCAAATGGAGTGATTCAAAAAAGGAAATTCAACTAGACAAAATAAGGAACAACTTTCATGTTTGACATTTCTTCAAATTCCCACTGTAACAGTTCCAAATGGAACAGTAAAGTTATGGTACAAAATCTGAAAAATCTGCTCCTTTTGTTTAATGCTTAGAAATGGTATTAACGCTCAATGCCAACAAGTTTTAAATACAAAATGTGGTATGTTGGGAGTGCCAAAATCAATGTACCTAATTTCTACCTAAAATTCAACATTTTAGTTGACCATAGAGGTGAATAGTAACACCGAAACTTGAAATTCAAAGATTGAAGAATTTTAAAGTATCGAATGCCCTAGTATACCTAACAAGATTGGTTTGGATAGTTTGGCATGCCAATAGGGTTCAGTTAGCAGTACTGCACATGGCAATATGCCATTCCGTGATTTTATGGCTTTTAGCCATTTTGACATTATATTGAGACTTGTCCTCATGCCTAATATTATTTATAGCTTGTTAGCTGTTCTATTGCACACCGGGAGATGCATATGTGACCGATGGTGTGACGGCCCGAGGTACTAGATACCCAGTGCCAGTTTACCCGTTATCCAGTCCAGTCATCTAGTGTAGGTTACTTGGGGCAAACAAATGAATAAAAGTGAACAAAGTTAATGAAATAATGAATATACCAACACCAAACAAAGAAAGCATACACATTCTATGCACATTTATTTTCTTTCTATTTTCTTTTATTATATTATTGCACCACTAAGCATTATTGCTTAGCGCGTTGCTTTTGCCACGCGTAGGTTCTGGAGATCCCGATCGAGAGCCCGACCAGTGAGTCCATCCTGCGATTTTGCAGTGTCCTTGTCACCTCAACTGTAGGACATTAAGTGTCATTTTGACATTTTGTAACTTAACTTTGTTTTTCTCCTATGTAATTAAACTTGTGTAATGTATATTGATGTTTATGTAAATTATGAAAATTGTACTTGTGAATGGAAAAGTAAATGTTTACTTGTGATTTATATGTGATCATCACATGTGATGGATGATTGAGAATTGGAATTGAAATGTTGTAGAGATCTTAATATTGAGATTTTGCTGATAAATTGAAATTGGGATTGTTTGGTAATTATTTGGAAGTGTTTTTAACAGGTTCCGAAGAACTGTTTTCTCCATTTTTAGCGATTTTCTTTAAAATTTATGAACCTCAAATAAATAATAATTTTGATAAATGGCTTAAATAAAGTATATTTCACAAATTATATTCAAAAGCATGGTATAAAATAATTAAGGTATATTAGAGTGTGCTGTGGCATTACTTACTCGGTATCTTACCGTAAGGGGTGTCACATTCTTCTTAACAAATAACACTGGCACTTCCCAAGGTGACACACTAGGGCGGATAAAGCCTTTGTCAAGTAGCTCTTGCAACTGCACTTTCAACTCTTTCAATTCTGCTGGTGCCATTCTGTATGGTCTTATGGAGATTGGGTCCACACCAGGCATAACATCAATTTCAAACTGCACCTCTCTTTCTGGAGGTAATCCTAGCCATTCATCAGGAAACATATCCAAAAAATCACATACAGTAGGGATGTCTCTTAGTGTCGGACTCCCCACTTGGGTGTCTATCACATGTGCCAAGCATGCTTCACACCCCTTTCTGATCATCCTTCTAGCTAGTGCAGCCAAAATGATGTTTGATGGCATTAACTACCACTCCCCATGTATTACCACATCACTGTACAGAGGGAGACCAAAAGTGACTGTCTTTAGTCTACAGTCAATCATGGCGTGATGCCTGGCTAACCTATCACACCCTACTCCTCGTAAGATGTAACATGTTCCCGCAGTACACCAATGAATTACCGTACTTCGCCTACCGATAACCCATTAAATATACTAGAAGAGATTTTAAAATAATTTTCATTCATTTTGGAATTGGTGGGTAAAAATTTTTTTTCAAATATTAAAAACCTTCATTTAAAGTCCAAACATAAATCAAATTTTTGGATATTTAAAATCTCCGCAATTTTTACAAAAATTTCGGTAGAATGCCATCTGTATTTTGAGAAAACAGTTCTTCAAAACCTGAAAATAGAAACACTCCTAATATATTTCTCAATCACAACTCCATTTGCCATAACCAAACTTCAAATCAACAGCAATAGCAACACTTCAATTCAAAATCCAAATTTCAAATCAAGAATTAATATCTCAAAACATTTCATAACTCATGCACATTGCATTTTAAATCATTAATTTACAATCATAAGTTAATTTACAGATGCAAAATCTCAAAAATAATATTATTACAATTTTATCTCTACAACTGCTCAAATTATAGAGATACATATGCATACTATCATATTTACATCAAATTAAACTACCAGGGTATAGACAAATACCCGTATAAAAATTCTTCAATTGTTCTCCTCTCTAACTGTAGCAGCTCGCTTTGCTACTATGTCCTTTTCTCTATCTGCGACAACAAGTTCAAGCTATCACTGAGTATATAAATACTCAGTGGTGCACAATAAAGCATAAAATGCATAATTTAAAACATTTATGAACAAATCGTCATTCAAAAATCTCATAATTGCATTTCACAATTTTTTTTTCCTCAAATCACATTTATAACAAATCATAATTTTCAAAGCTTAATATAGAGCACAAATTGATCAAACAGTTTAATAAACATAGTGTTGCCAAACAATAACACAACTTAGGCCATGACACAAAATTTCCGAACATATCGTGTGTACATCACGACAAGGCAAACAACCCCACTAATTGAAATCAATGAGGGAGGTGGCTAGCTAGCTAATGAGTATTCATCCAAACTCGCCCCTCAGACTGGAAAGCCAGAGAGGGAGGAAAGTGATCAAATATCAAACTCACCCCACAAGTGGAGGAGGAACATGTTAATATTGTCATGCCAAGTGTGAATAAAAATAATTTAAATCAAGTTATTCAAACATTTCATACAATTCACAAATCATATTTCATTCCAAACTTCCATTGTAAAATAGGCGACACAACATTCTCGAAATTCATAATGAACAAAAACATTCACAATGTATAACAAATCAATTTCCATTATGAAAACTATAATTTAAAAATTTTTGTGCATAAACTTGACGTGAGTCGCCTCTAGGCCTTGACTCAGTCCCTTACACCTTCCAGGTCTTTTTCAGCTGAAACAC
Organism: Hevea brasiliensis; assembly: GCF_030052815.1. Lineage (NCBI taxonomy): Eukaryota > Viridiplantae > Streptophyta > Magnoliopsida > Malpighiales > Euphorbiaceae > Hevea > Hevea brasiliensis. The sequence continues at coordinate 83,153,196 of NC_079504.1, read as the reverse complement.
AACATTTATAGTGTTTTAGTATCTTATTTCACAGTAAATCCAATAATTAATTCATAAATACTTAATTCTAGCCCAAATATGCTTAAACTAACATTCTTGGAAATTTTCATTTTGGAGTTACTATTCATGGTACTATTCAAGTCAATTTGTTGACTTTTTAAGGCTTAATAGGTATGGGAATTCCAACTTCACCCACATACCACATTTTGGTTCCCTAATTTGTTGGTTTTGGTTGTTTACTCAAATTCTAAGTCTTTTAGACAAATTTGCAAATTTTTAGTTTTGGTATCTAAGATTGCACTGTTCCATTGGTCATCTTACTGTTGGAATTTGGCAAAACATTCTTCATAGAAAATGTTCCCTATTGTCTTAAGTTTATTCTCCTTTTTTGAATCACTCCAATTGGAGTTTTGTAGCTCAAGTTATAGCCATTTGAACCATGGCTGCCGGATTAGACTTAACCAAGATTTCTGGGAAAATTTTGGTTATGGCAGTTTTAGGTCAACAAATTTGGGTGGCCAAATGACTTGGTTAATGGCATAATTTGGGTTTGTGTTCTTCATGAAAGTTTTAGGTTTATATCTAAACTATCTACTGGTAAAATTTCAGGTCATTTAGACCTTCCTAGCTCAAGTTATGACCAAATGAATAAATACTGTTCATTTGGTCAGCTTGTACAGGGTAGCCTGCAATTTTCTAACTTTAGTCAATTTGTTTACTAAGTTTTGGTCACTTTTTGGGCATGCTTCCTAAATGAAAATTGTGTCATTTTGTGTCTATTTTCATTCCCAAAGGGACCTTGGTCTTGCTGCCTGTAGGTTGCCTATAACCAATCCGAATTCAAGCCTAATTCTAACACTTCCAATATACCTCAATTGGCCACAAATGACCATTTTTTATCACCAACAAAGTCAAAAATATCATTTAACAAATTTTCATACTTTTGTCTTCCAAACCCTAGGTGCCCAAAATCCTAATTTGTCAAATAATCACAATTCATGCAATCTAAATATACAAATCACATATACAACATCAATTCACTAAGATTTCATGTTTAACCTAACTAAACACCATCAAAACCCTAGGGCTCCATGGCTGCCACATTCTCTCTTCCCTTATTCAAGTATGATTTCCTTTATTTCTAATGCAATTTCATCACATTTAAACTTAAATTCATGAATTCAATAAGAATCTAAACTTGAAGTTGCACTTACCTCAATTTGTAGATTCCCTAGTTCTTCAATTCTCCAAGTTTTCTCTCCCTTCTTACTCCCAAAGTGTTTATCTAGGTCTAAGGGTAAGATTTAATCTTAGGATTTATGGGATTTATGGAAAGGAACCAAAGAGTTCAAGCTTTTGTTCCTTAAAAATGGTGGAAGAAAAATGAGAAAGAGAGAAGAGAGAATTGGGGCGACACTTAGGAAGAAGAAGACCAAAAAAATTTTCTTTTATTTGTTATTTTAATTATTAATCAATACACAATTATCCTCTAATTTTCAATTTGTTTAATTATTAGGTTTATTGCATCATGCATGATGTCATGCATGATGTAATAAGCTTTTTCACTTTTTTTTTCTTTTATGAATTTTTATCTTATGGAAGACCAAAATATCTAATTAATTAAATATATTAATTATTATATTTATGGCATCATGCATGATGTCATCTCCCTTTACTTTTTCATTTTTTTTTCTTTTTTCATTTATTTTTCTATTAGTTCTTTAATTTAATTCCTGACTCCAAAATTTTTTTTTCTTCGATTTTATTTGACAGTTAGGTCAGGAGTCAGCTCTGGGGGTCAATTGACCAAATCGCCCCTCGCCGGTTCAACCCGGTTTGTAATTAATTCAATATTTCTTCCGGCTCTCTGACCTAATTATTTGACTGGCTTAACAGTTCTTTTTCGTGATTTTCTCTTTTTCACTGTGTTCGTAATGGTCCTAAGGACCGCGGTGTCACATTTTACGGTTCGAAATTTGAGTTTAAATCAACTTCGCAGTCGTTCCCGAGAAGGTCACCCATCACTGTGACTCTTAGCTCGTTTAACTTCTTATGTCCTCTTTTTCTTATTTATACTTAACTAATTGATAATTACTAATTATTTGTGTTTATGGCTTATCTAGTTGTCTTAAGTGTGGTTCCAATCCCCTTAATTGTCCGGACTGACTCCGGTCACCGGAACAGTAAAATATACCAGGCTATGCAATTAGGGGTGTTACAATTCTTTCCCCCTTAAAATAATTTTTTCCTCGAAATTTTACTTGGTATCAGTCTCTGAATAGTTGTGGGTGCTGTCTCTTCATGCCCTATTTACGCTCCTAAGTAGCTTCCTGGCCTGAATGATGGTTCCTTAGCACTTTAACTAATATTATTTACTCATCAATTGTTTACCTCGTGTGCTAAGTTTCTTATGAGCTTCTGTCATAAGTTAGATTCAAATTTATTTCGATTTTAGAGGTAAGCAAATCTGTATGCTAGTAGATCCGCTTTTCTAGGACCTCATGTGATTCTATGGGTGAGAACTTAGTTTTACTCTTTTCTTATCAAATCTCTTAATCATTTGATGTAACCTTCAGTTTAGTTTAGAATATTTTAGTTTTCTTTTGCTGTTGTTTTAGCAATTATTTTCTTTTGCGGTCATTTCTTTCTTAGCCATAGGTCCATAACCATTATCTTACCATCTCCATTTATGACCAAGGCCTATGTGCCATTTTGCACTATCTTGTTTGCTTTGGTTTAACTTATTTCTTTCTTGATAAAATAGTTCGGAATATCGTTACGCATCTTAAGTAAATTTCTTGCCTTGGTGGCAATTCCTCATCTAGTATTTTTCTCATTTCTTACTGTTCTATTTATCTTTATCTATTGATATTCTATAGCTTATTTTGCACTAATGTGTAGTCATTATTTTCTTTTGTACTGAACTATAATCTTTCAATATTCTAACTTTAGAGTTTTAAATCCCAAGTTAGGATTTTCAAACTCCTTTCCAATAAGAAAACTTTATCTTATCATAACTGTACCAAAACAAATGTCGTTTGCAACTATTCTTATTCTTGTGTACTATTGGGTAGTACGTAGATAAATCCCAAGTCAGTACTGTAATCTGCAGCTTACAGCACAAACATCAAGAATATTGCATAGTTACTACGATACATCCCAATAGATAAAACTTCCCTATATCTTATTTCTTTTAAATTCACTAATATCTTGGACTTATTTTGATTATGGTACCCACTGACATCTATCAGCAGTAATATCCATACCCGCATCTAAGGTAGCTATATTATTATAACTTACTTTTAGGTTCTCTTTTCTTACATAATTAGGCTTACTAATCAACTTTACAAATTCTTGTGTGCTAGCAAATACTTTTCACTGACAACCTCTTCCAAAATTAATTTTAAAAAGACTAGTCACTAACATATCAAATTTGATTTTTTTTTTTTATACACATATACATATCTCAGTTAAGAATTGAGAAAATACCAGCAACCATACCAGAAGTTTCATCCTCATCCCTCTGTCGCATAGTGTATACTCTCACTAGAGCATCACCTTGTCCTGGTTGATTCACAGTACTCTGACTTCCAGGTGTACTACCCCTACCTCTGCCTCTGCCTCTACCTCTACCAACTGTTGGTAAACTCTTCGGGGTAGAAACTTGGGCTGATCCTTCTGACGTGGTAAATGATCCATAACGGGTGGACTTACACAATCCTTAGCAAAATGACCAGTCCCTCCACAACTGAAACATGCTCCTATAGCTCTATAACACACTCCACTATGTGGTTTACCACAAGTCTCACAAAGTCGATCCGATAGCGTATTTCTGCATCTCTGTTGAGTTTGCTGATCGGATTGGGATGATTTCTGTCTAGAAGACATACCTCTACCCGATTTACGCGAGCTAGATCCTTCAAAATATTTTCTTTTCCTAGAGCCACTCTCAGTAGCTTGACCAGTAACCTTTTCAGTTTTCTCTTTCTCTTGTGTACTCTTTTTCACTGCCCATTCTGATTCTATCCTTTCCAGTTCCAGGGCTTGTGAAATCAATTCAGAAAAATTCTGGTGTCGGAACCCTACCACTTGCATTCTCAAGCTAGGCCTCAACCCAGCCTCAAACCTTTTACACCGGTTTCTGGGGGTGGAGACTAAGCTTCCAGCATAATGGCTTAGCCTTGAAAAGTCCCGCTCATACTCTGCTACAGTTCTATCCCCTTGCTTCAACCTTAAAAACTCTTGCAGCTTCATGTCTACATAAGTATTGGGGACCCACTTTTGCCGAAATTCCCTTAAAAAGTCTGCCCATGTGAGGACTGGTGGCTCTACCAGACTGTAGGGGATGGTCTTCCACCACTCATATGCATCCCCTTGTAGAAGTGATACTGAATATTCGAACTTCAACTCTTCAACACACTGTAGTTTTCTGAAAACCCGTTCTATCCTCTCTAACCACTGTTCTGCTTCCAGTGGATCCACTGTTCCTTTGAATTCTGTAGCTCCAAATTTCATTAATTTCTCATATTGTTGAGCCGGAGGCTATGGTTGTGCTACAGGTGCTTGTGTCTGTGCTTGAGGTGGCACATTTCTCGCTATTTGTTGAAAGAAAAAAGCCATCTGCTGTGCAAACTGAGCAGGGAACTGCGGTGCTTGAGGAGGAGCTGGAGTGGCTGACCCACTCACATTTTGGAGTGCTGGGGCTTCTCCTTGGGCCTCAGCCTCGACAGATTGCTCTACGGAATGATCTCCCTCTTCCATTCTATTTTCCAGAAATTTTCTACTCTCTGATAACAAACACAAGGAGGTTGACCTCCGTTAGTGCATATTCATGATGTAAATATGTCATATATATCAAACATTTGAGCAGTTGTATTTACCGACAAAATATTTCAAATTCACAGTTCAAAATTTATTTTAAAACCTTGCTCTGATACCACTAAACATGTCACACCCTACTCCTCGTAAGATGTAACATGTTCCCGTAGTACACCTAATGAATTACCGTACTTCGCCTATCAGTAACCTATTAAATATACTACAAGGGATTTTAAAACAATTTTCATTCATTTTGGAATTGGTGGGTAAATTTTTTTTTTCAAATATTAAAAACCTTCATTTAGAGTCCAAACATAAATCAAATTTTTGGATATTTAAAATCTCCGCAATTTTTATAAAAATTTCGGCAAAATGCCGTCTGTATTTTGAGAAAACTGTTCTTCAAAACCTGAAAATAGAAACACTCCCAATATATTTCTCAATCATAACTCCATTTGCAAAAACCAAACTTCAAATCAACAGCAATAGCAACACTTCAATTCAAAATCCAAATTTCAAATCAAGAATTAATATCTCAAAACATTTCATAACTCATGCGCATTGCATTTTAAATCATTAATTTACAATCATAAGTTAATTTACAGATGCAAAATCTCAAAAATAATATTATTAAAATTTTATCTGTACAACTACTCAAATTACATAGATACATATGAATACTGTCATATTTACATCAAACTAAACTACCAGGGTATAGACAAATACCCGTACAAAAATTCTTCAATTGTTCTCCTCTCTAACTGTAGCAGCTCGCTCTGCTGCTATGTCCTTTTCTCTATCTGCAACAACAAGTTAAAGCTATCGCCCAGTGGTGCACAATAAAGCATAAAATGCATAATTTAAAACATTTATGAACAAATCGTCATTCAAAAATCTCATAATCGCATTTCACAATTTTTTTTTCCTCAAATCACATTTATAACAAATCATAATTTTCAAAGCTTAATATAGAGCACAACTTGATCAAACAATTTAATAAACATAGCGTTGCCAAACAATAACACAATTTAGGCTATGACACAAAATTTCTGAACATGTCGTGTGTACATCACGACAAGGCAAACAACCCCACTAATCGAAATCAATAAGGGAGGTGGCTAGCTAGCTAATGAGTACTCATCCAAACTCGCCCCTCAGACTGGAAAGCCAGAGAGGGAGGAAAGTGATCAAATATCAAACTCACCCCACAAGTGGAGGAGGAACATATTAATATTGCCATGCCAAGTGTGAATAAAAACAATTTAAATCAAGTTATTCAAACATTTCATACAATTCACAAATCATATTTCATTCCAAACTTCCATTGTAAAATAGGCGACACAACATTCTTGAAATTCATAACGAATAAAAACATTCACAATGTATAACAAATCAATTTCTATTATGAAAACTATAATTTAAAAATTTTTGTGCACAAACCTGACATAAGTCGCTTCTAGGCCTTGACTCAGTCCCTTATACCTTCCGGGTCTTTTTCAGTTGAAACACAACATTTATAGTGTTTCATTATCTTATTTCACAGTAAATCCAATAATTAATTCATAAATACTTAATTCTAGCCCAAATATGCTTAAACTAACATTCTTGTAAATTTTCATTTTGGAGTTACTATTCATGGTACTATTCAAGTCAATTTATTAACTTTTTAAGGCTTAATAGGTATGGGAATTCCAACTTCACCCACATACTACATTTTGGTTCCCTAATTTGTTTGTTTTGGTTGTTTACTCAAATTCTAAGTCTTTTAGGCAAATTTGCAAATTTTCAGTTTTGGTATCTAAGATTGCACTGTTCCATTGGTCATCTTACTGTTGGAATTTGGCAAAACATTCTTCATAGAAAATGTTCCCTATTGTCTTAAGTTTATTTTCTTTTTTGAATCACTCCAATTGGAGTTTTTTTAGCTCAAGTTATAGCCATTTGAACCATGGCTGCCAGATTTGACTTAACCCAGATTTCTAGGAAAATTTTGGTTCTAGCAGTTTTAGGTCACTAAATTTGGGTGGCCAAATGACTTGGTTAATGGCATAATTTGGGTTTGTGTTCTTCATAAAAGTTTTAGGTTTATATCTAAACTATCCACTGGTAAAATTTCAGGTCATTTAGACCTTCCTAGCTCAAGTTATGACCAAATGAATAAATACTGTTCATTTGGTCAGTTTGTACAGGGTAGCCTGCAATTTTCTAACTTTGGTCAATTTGTTCACTAGGTTTTGGTCACTTTTTGGGCATACTTCCTAAATGAAAATTGTGTCATTTTGTGTCTATTTTCATTCCCAATTGGTCTCATACCAATTGAACTTGTAAATTTTCAGTTTTGGTCCCTCAAAGGGACCTTAGTCCTGTTGCCTGTAGGTTGCCTATAACCAATCCAAATTCAAGCCTAATTCTAACACTTCTAATATACCTCAATTGGCCACAAATGACCATTTTTCATCACCAACAAAGTCAAACACATCATTTAACAAATTTTCATACTTTTGTCTTCCAAACCCTAGGTGCCCAAAACCCTAATTTGTCTAATAATCATAATTCATGCAATCTAAATATACAAATCACATATACATCATCAATTCACTAAGATTTCATGTTTAACCTAACTAAACACCATCAAAACCCTAGGGCTCCATGGCTGCCACATTCTCTCTTCCCTTATTCAAGCATGATTTCCTTTATTTCTAATGCAATTTCATCACATTTAAACTTAAATTCATGAATTCAATAAGAATCTAAACTTGAAGTTGCACTTACCTCAATTTGTAGATTCCCTAGTTCTTCAATTCTCCAAGTTTTCTCTCCCTTCTTGCTCCCAAAGTGTTTATCTAGGTCTAAGGGTAAGATTTAATGTTGGGATTTAGGGGATTTATGGAAAGGAACCAAAGAGTTCAAGCTTTTGTTCCTTAAAAATGGTGGAAGAAAAATGAGAAAGAGAGAAGAGAGAATTGGGGCAGCACTTAGGAAGAAGAAGACCAAAAAAATTTTCTTTTATTTGTTATTTTAATTATTAATTAATACACAATTATCCTCTAATTTTCAATTTGTTTAATTATTAGTTTTATTGCATCATGCATGATGTCATGCATGATGTAATAAGCTTTTTTACTTTTTCTTTTTTTCTTTTTTTTATGAATTTTTATCTTATGGACGACCAAAATATCTAATTAATTAAATATATTAATTATTATATTTATGTCATGCATGATGTCATCTCCCTTCACTTTTTCATTTTCTTTTTTCTTTTTTTATTTATTTTTCTGTTAGTTCTTTAATTTAATTTCTGACTCTGAAATTTTCTTTTCTCCGATTTTATTTGACAGTTAGGTTAGGAGTCAGCTCTTGGGGTCAATTGACCAAATCACCTCTCGCCGGTTCAACCCAGTTTGCAATTAATTCAATATTTCTTCCGACTCGCTGGCCTAATTATTTGACTGGCTTAACAGTTCTTTTTCATGATTTTCTCTTTTCCACTGTGTTTGTAATGGTTCTAAGGACGGCAGTGTCATATTTTACGGTTTGAAATTTGAGTTTAAATTGACTTCACAGTCATTCCCGAGAAGGTCACCCATCGTTGTGACTCTCGGCTCGTTTAACTTCTTATGTCCTCTTTTTCTTATTTATACTTAACTAATTGACAATTACTAATTATTTGTGTTTATGGCTTATCTAGTTGTCTTAAGTGTGGTTCCAATCTCCTTAATTATCCGGACCGACTCTGGTCACCGGAACAGTGAAATATACCAGGCTATGCAATTAGGGGCGTTACATAACCAATCCATTCCCAAGATGATATCGTAATCTTTGAAGGGCATTTCAATCAAATCTGATAGAAAAACATGTCCTTGGATCACCAAAGGACAGTCTCTATAGATTCTGTTAACCCAAACCTCTTGCCCTAATGGACTAGTTACTAGCACTTCAAAACCCATTTTGACACATGGAACAGTAAGTGAACTGACTATGCTAGCACTAACATATGAGTGGGTTGAACCTAGATCAAATAACACAAATACTTCTTGATCAGAGATAGAGAATGTACCAGCCACAACATTGGAAGTCTCAGCCTCTTCTCGCTGTCTCATCGTATAAACCCTAGCTGAAGCACTTTCTTGTGCTGACTGGCTAACAGTACCCTGATTGCCAGAAGTATTGCCTCTATCTCTGCCTCTTCCTCTGCTAACTGGTTTTCAACCTCTGGTAGCAGGACTCTAAATAGATCCTTCTACAGTAGTAGGAGCTGAACCAAATCTAGGGGCACTGGTGCAGTCCTTAGCAAGATGGCCTTTGCCTCCAAAGTTAAAGCAATCCCCTGTTGTCACACCCTACCCCTTCGTAAGGCATGACATGATCCTGTAGTATATCTAATGAATTACCAAACTTCGTCTACTGATAACCCATTAAATACACTACAGGGGATTTTAAACCTTTTTTTACTTCTTTTTACAGTGGTGAGCACTATTGACAGGTGTTAAAAATTTTCTTTTACTAAAGTGAAACCAAATAATAATTTAAAGTATTAACAATTTCTGTAAAAATTTTGGCAGAGTGCCATCTGTATTTTGAATAAAACAGTTCTTCAAAAACCTGTAAAAAGCACTTCCAATATATTTCTCAATCCCAAACTCCAATAAATTTGTTCAACACAATAAATTTCTCAACATTATCAATTCAGTTCAATAATCAATTTTCCAGTGTTCCCAAAAGCTGAGATAAGATAAATATGTCACAATATTTTTACAAGCCAAAATAATTTACAATATTAGTTTACAACTGCTCAAGACCAAGTACAATATATACATACAGTGTACACACATTACCACAAAAAAAACTACACAATATGGTATACTCGATATACCTGGCGAAATCTCAAAATGTGGTACAAGCAGCCTACTCTGCTGCTCTGTCCATCTATCTACTTGCGACAGTAATATAAAAAGCTATCGCTGAGTAAAATTTACTCAGTGGTGCACAATAACAATTTAAAATGCGGTATATAAAACTTTTATTGACAATTTACAATTCAAACAATGCACAATTTTTCGAAGCTCATATAACACAAATTTGATCAAACAATTGAATAACACAGTGTTGCCAATCATTAACACAATTTAGGTCATGACACAAAATTTTTTGAACATGCCGTGTTGTACACCACGACAAGGTATACTCACCCCACTAATCGAAATCAATGAGTGAGGTAGCTAGCTAGATAATGAGTACTCATCCAAACTCACCCCTCAGACTGGGAACTAGAGAGGGTGGAATATAGTCATACTCACCCCATAAATGGAGGAGGAACATAGTAATATTGCCATGCCAAGTGTGAATCAAAACAATTTCAAATCACAATATTTAATTTTTTCATACAAACCACAAATCACATTTTATCTCAAAATTTCCATTTGCAAAGTAGGCAACACAATAATTTCCAAATAAAATTCCCAAAGCCAAAATAATAAAAAATTATTCATAACTCATTTCTCTAAATAAATTTTTCTGGTAAAAGCAGTGAATATAAAAATATTGTGCACAGACCTGGTTTGAGTCGCCTCTAGGCCTTGACTCAATGTCCCTTATGCTTCTCAATATCCTTTTCAACTGAAACACACAATTTAAAGTGTTTCAGTACTCAATGAATTTGTTTCTAACAATAAAATCCAATATTTAAATTTTCTTGGTACTATTCCCTTCAATTCATTTCATTAGTCAACCTATAATGTTGACCCTTGATGCACTCTAAGTGAGTCAATTCTAATTTTACGAATATGTCACATTTTATAGCCCTTTAGTGTTGGTATATATTACCAATTTCATTTCCAAGTGTATTGCATTTTATTACAATTTACCGGATTTCAGTGTACTATTTTGACCTAGCCGGATGACCTAGTTTCCTCGGTTTTTGGGTTTTGGTCCAAACTACAAACTTGTAGGTCTATGTCTTATTGCATGCGGGGCAAAATTTCAGGTCATTCTATGTTGTATAGACCAAGATATGGTCAATTTACCAATGCTGGACAGAATGCACTAAAATGGTAGGCTTAGGTCATTTTTAGGTCACTTTTGGTTCGGCCAGTTTTGGTACCTGAACTTGTGCAAGCAATTTGGCTTGGTTCTGGCCATTTCTAGGCTTTGGTGTCTTCATAAGAATTTTAGATCTATGTCTAAAATATTCATGGTAAAAATTTCAGGTCATTTGGACATGTTTTGAGTGAGTTATGGCCAAAAAACTAACTGCTACCCAAATGGTCAATTTTCAGGCTTTCAAGTCACTAATACGGATTTGGTCAATTCTTATGTCACTTTGTGGATAGATTTTAGGTAGGCTTCCTTCATGAAAAGTTGGCACATTTTGTGCCTAGTTTCACCTCCAATTGGTCTCATACCAATTGAAGTCACACACTTAAGGTTCTAAGCTAAAACATACACTGCCCTGCTACACATTCTTCATCACATACCAATTACACATTCTATACTTACCAACCTAACCCTTTCATGCCAATTCTGGTTTGTACCATGCCATTAACATACTTAAGAACACATATTTTGAACAGCTTGTAACCATTCTCAATATACACACTACAACACAGAATTTTTCTAAAGTCTATTTACACAATTTAACCACATGAACATGCCCCATTTACATATCCAATTCCAAACTATTATACACATATACATGTTGCCACAACAAACACCATAATTCAACAAACCATTCCATGAAATTACACATTTCCAACCACTCTTTAAAATTGCCGATTCACCTCATGGAAAATATCTCCTTTAAATTTGCTTTCAAGCTTCCAAAACCAAGTGCACTATCACACATACACTTAGTATACATTATCTAAATTATATCTATACACATAAACACCTATACCAACATCTTAAATAACCATTAACAAGTAAAAACAAGTTACAATTATTGAGTTTCCATGGCTGTCGAAATGGTGGTTCTCCATTAATCCATCAAACTTCAAAATTTCTTCCACAAAACAACTCCCTACAACATCCACTCAAAGTTTAATAAAGCAAGATTGAAAAATACTCACTTACCTCTTATGGACTTTCCTCAAAACTCCACCAAAACTTCCCTTTCTTGCTCCCAAAATGCTGCCCAAGCTGTATAGAACGACTTTAGTGAAGAAGATTAAAGGATTCCATGGTTGGATCATGGATGCATGGAGTTTTAAGTCTGGCCGGCCATGGAAGTTTTTGGAAAGAGCTTAATTTGGCTGGTATGTTTAAAGGTTGAAGATGATGAATTTTCTGTCCCATTTAGCTTTTATAGGTGTCCAAATTTCTGAATTAGTGGAGCACTTAACAATAGTTTAATGGTTAATTATACTAAGTTTCATTATTTGGACATTTAGCTCAATTCTTTTACTATTTACATATTGTATCCCATTTTAATTTTTTTATGACATTTTCAAAGTTTAATATCATTTATTTTTAATGGAAATTTAGGTCAAAAGGCAACTCGGGATGTCAAATGACCACAATGCCCCTATTCGGGTTATATTCCCAATTTTTCGGTAACACCGAATGTCGCAAGGTGATTTGCGGTCGCCTGGACGAACCCTCACCGAAGTGAAAAAGAGTGAGGAGTCGCCACTTTAATTTTGAGGGAAATTAAAAAAAACCATTTGTGAAGATAAATTAAAATGAAACCACTTCAAAAACAGAGATTCTAGGTTCGGGGGGGGAAGGTGTTAGGCACCCCACCTCGTCCCTCAATGAGGGTAAGCAGATTTAACTTCAAGTTCTTTATAAACTAAAATTAATAGTTAGGAGGTTCAAACGGAGATGTTAATCCTCTTAGTAAAAGGGAATATTTGATTTTTCACTAATTCAGGTTTCCCAGATACATAAATAAATGAGTCGACTCTTAGTGAGTTACTGTTGCGTATCAGTTTTATTTAAGGGGTCATTTTGCATATTTGTTAGAATTCAATTTGAGAATCGGATAAGAACTCTCCTCCGATCTCTTTTAAATTAAAATTTCGATTGGAGATCGGATAAGAACTCTCCTCCGATCTCTTTTAAATTAAAATTTCGATTGGAGATCGGATAAGAACTCTCCTCCGATCTCTTTTAGGTTAAAATTAGAGTTTTTTGGATTGAGAATCGGATAAGAACTCTCCTCCGATCTCTTTTAAATATTTGTTAAAATTATGGACTAAGGATCGGATAAGAACTCTCCTCCGATCTCTTTTAGGTTAAAATTAGAGTTTTTTGGATTGAGAATCGGATAAGAACTCTCTTCCGATCTCTTTTAAATATTTATTAAAATTTTGGATTGAGGATCGGATAAGAACTCTCCTCCGATCTCTTTTAGGTTAAAATTAGAATTTTTTTTTGATTGAGAATCGGATAAGAACTCTCTTCCGATCTCTTTTAAATATTTATTAAAATTATGGATTGAGGATCGGATAAGAACTCTCCTCCGATCTCTTTTAGATGTTTGTTAAAATTTTGGTTGAGAATCGGATAATAACTTTCCGCCGATCTCTTTATTTTAATAGGAGTCGGATAAGGACTCTTCCGACCTCTTGAAATTTGATTACAGCTACACATCACAAGAGCCTAAAACTAAGGGTTCTGGCATTCAAAGATGCCGGGGATCGGAATAAGGCTTCTTTTAACTCATTGGTACCTTGAGACTAGACAGGGGATACCAGACTGAATTTTCTGACCTCCTATGTGGTCGCCTTACCAGTACCTTTTGATACCCAATCTATTCCATTTATTTATCTGAGATTTGGTTTTATTCCGCCTTATGGCGTCTTACCCAATCGTCTTCTGTGTCAGCCTAGTGATTCAACTTTACTATTTTCCTGACTTATTATTCAGACCTTCCATTTTTAAAGAAACGCTTAAGATACAGTTACCTACATTTTATCCAACTACTTATACACTACTCGGGACTAGAACTCTTGCATTCAGAAGTAACGAAGATTAACAAAAAGAATGGACTGATTAACAAAGAAATAAACTCGGGAATAACCTTCTTCGTGTTTTTTTTTAACGCAATATAATTTTGGTGAAAATTACAAACATAAAAATGAAGGAAATACGTAAAATAAAGCGAACACTTGATAAAGCAGCGATATAAGCACTCACCTGTAGGGAGCCGAATCTATTGAACTAACTACGGGATCACAAAACATAATGGGGCTGCGGGCTGATAGCCTGAGGGCTAAGATTTGCCTTGAAATGTAGGATACTTCGCTAAATGCAGTCAGGTCAAAATAATAACTGAGTTTGAATAAAGTTGAGCTTGGACAACGGGAGTGGAAATAAAAATAACAAAGAACTGAAAGTGAGAGTATCGCAGGATAATGAACGAACTGAAAATGGAGAGTTTCAGTATTCAAAAATCCCTTTACAAGAAAATACTTCAGAAAACTGGTTTCTAAAGTTTTCCTTATGAAAGCTTAAAAATAGCAGAGTAACGACCTGAATTAAGTTTCAGAGTCCTTCTGCCATAGTCACCACCTTTTTTTCTTCGTCCCCCCTGAACAGTTTTCATGTAGGTATTTATAGGAACCGGGTGCTCCCCATGAAGGGTCAGGATTTATTTTGAGGGAGATGGAGGGTTAGGATTTTAAAGGACATGATCTGAGGCTCAAGAATTAAAGAGAATCAGAACGAACGGCTGAGATCCCTTTCAGAATTTTTGTCCTTTCTCTCTTCTAATCTGACGGCCCAAAATTTTCTTGCCAAGGGCGATCCGAGGGCTAGGAGTGAAAGGCACTGGTTTGTCGTCTTCTTCTTTGATCCAAGGGCTCCGGGCTCGTCCTTACAAGTAAGATCAACGGTGGAGATCAGAATGTACAGCACTGTCATGACATACTTTGGCACATGTCAGTAATGCGGGCGATTCTGGGGCGTGCGGTGGAGATTTCACCTGCAACGCTTTAACTACCTCGGCTCTGATTATGACGACAGTTAGTGGGAGTTGTCTTATTCCCTTTGTTTTCTGACCTTCCCTCCCTTCTGGTCTTTCAAACACGATCCTTTTCCGATCTCACATGCCGGGCTCCGCTCTTCTAACCTCTTCAACTCCGATCTTCTCCTTCATCCAGTCCGGTTCAGTCAAAGCATTTATTCCTTCGATTTCTGAGGCATATGCTTCATTTTCTGCTCGCAATAAATGCTCGAATTTTTCCTATATATATACCTTCAACCGGGAAGCCCCCCGTATTTGATTTCCTCCTCTTCCTTCTCACGATCCCTGTTCTAACAGCTCTAGCAGTAGTCCTGGCCATGATAGTGGCTTTTGATCTTTTTCCGATTGTTCTTTTTATTCCCCGACTGAAAATTTACGATCTCGGTGATCGGAGAATTATGATAACCTCATTTGATGACAGTGAGAGAACCGGACTAACTTACCGATCTAGATCAAGGACTTCGATCGTGTCGATCTCGAATCGTTCGACCGATATAATCGACGAACTGATTTCGGGCGAGAAGACTGTTAATATTCCCCTTAACATCGATGACTGCCCCTTGAAGTTCATTTGGCTCCTCACCACATTGGGCGTCCCGACTACAGCTCGATTCTGGTCGATGACAGTGGAGATGACTCTCTATCCTCATGAGAGTCATAATCACCCCATCTAAGCTGTACATCTATCCGATGTCAATGGCCGGTCTCCTGATCAAACACATCTTTTGATTCAGCCACGAGACTAGGCTTTGACATAG
This sequence comes from Hevea brasiliensis, assembly GCF_030052815.1. Taxonomy (NCBI): domain Eukaryota; kingdom Viridiplantae; phylum Streptophyta; class Magnoliopsida; order Malpighiales; family Euphorbiaceae; genus Hevea; species Hevea brasiliensis. The sequence continues at coordinate 83,137,656 of NC_079504.1, read as the reverse complement.
GTCTTTATTAGAGATCGCCCCTACGATGTAATCAGACCTTCAATGTAATCTGATCTCTAGAGATCGCCCAAATGATGTAATTCAACTTTTAATGTAATCCGATCTCTAGAGATCGCCCAAATGATGTAATTCGACTTTTAATGTAATCCGATCTCTAGAGATTGCCCAAATGATGTAATCCGACCTTTTCGAAAATAAAATTTTATTTTGACAACTATCATTTTTATTATTATTGCATTAACTATTTTCTGATCTCTGATGTGTTTATCAGATCCGATTCCTAATTGAACAATCCTTAACCGATCCACCTTAATTCACCGATCTGTAACTAGCCGATCCCTTTTATCATGGAATTTCTGGAATATTCGTGAGACGTGTCAGAAAAGCTGGCGAATCCCGCTAACCGATGCACCGCCTGGAACACTGTGAGCATTAAATGCTCGGACGGGTATAAATAGGGGATGGGTCAGCCGTTTGCTCTCTTATGTCATTCTCAGCATCCCGCGAGCGATTCCGAAATTCTCTCAATTTTTCAAGTTCTTCCGACACCAATCAATCTCCGGTAAGGGTTTTGATCCTCCTTTTAGTTTAAATTCTCTATTTCCTTTGAAAATGAGCAGTGCCGAGGGTCAGAGACCGGCAAGCCCCCCTTCCGTTCAGATCTCGTGGTCGTCTGATGAAGTGGAGGTGGTCAGACCAAGCATGTGACCTGAACCTCCTAGGGTCTTCGTTCCAGCTCGGGGGCAAGCAGCACCATCAAGGCATGTATATTCTTTAGGGAGAGAAAATCTTCCCATGGACAAGCTGCCGTCAATCCTGCAAGAAACCGACCTGCAGTCGTTCAGCCAGGAGTACAACATCCGGCCTAATTCATACGAGCTGATTAAGTGTCACGGCGATCTTCGTGCTGATCATTTCTTCGAGGAGAACGATATGATCATGGTATACGAAGAACAATTGAAGGCCGGGCTGCGATTCCCCCTTGATGACTTCTTCAAGGAAGTTTTAAAATTTCACCAAGTGTGCATCGCCCAAGTTCACCCGAACTCGTGGCGGATCCTAGTAGCCTTCAGAGTCCTCTGCTGAGCTAAGGGACTCCGTCCTACAGCTAAGGTATTCACCGAACTACGTAGATTAACTCGTCAAAAGGACGACGAGCATTGGTTCTTCCAGGCGAAGCCACATTGCGGGCTTTTTACCAATCTGCCCTCTTTCCTAAAGAATTGGAAGAATCGCTTCTTCATTCTGAGGAGCAAAATTCCAAATGGCTTTGAGGGCTTCCCTCGCAGCTGGCTGCACCAGGGCCCCTTACTTCCGAAGCGCCTCACCCTAAATAGGGAAGAAGGCCTGATGGTGATGGAGCTGAAAGATCAGGCAGCCAGAGAGAAGTTCTCTTGTTTAGATGCAGTGACTGCCGAACTGCATCACTGGACAATGGAGTTGATCACTGGCAAAGATCGCAGGCTTCAGCTCTCTGACCTCGGCATCAGTATTTTCTATATCTCATATCTTTGGACCTTAGCGATCTCACTGACCTCTTCTTTGTGCAGGTATGGCAAGCGGCGAAGCTTCCAAGGAGAGCCGAAAGCGAAAGAGGGAGGTCTCCTGGAAAGTGCGGGAGATGAAGCGTTCTGAGCTGCTTCAAATGCCCAGTCATGATCCCGGGGAGATGCAAGGAGGCTCGTCTCAACCCTCGGGATCGCCGATCATAGAAGTGGTCTGATCTCCTCCTCGCTAAGAAGAGCTGCCTCCACCTCCTCCAGTTGCTTCGAGTGCGGAAGGGGGTCCTTCCCAACCTCCTGTAAGGACCCTTTTCCGCGGTGCCCAAATCTTAATCCATTCGCTGGAGAAGAACCGCACCGTTCGAGAGAACCCGGGTTTTGCTAAAGTCTTGGGGTCCTCCATCTGCCTTCGGGAGGATCGGGATAGGCTGTCTCCGGACAATCTTGATGACATCCTGACCCGATCTATGAGCCTGAACGTGGAGTGCTTGGTGAACCAGCACATTGTCCGGGAGAAGGCTCACCGCCTGGGTAAGGAGGTTGAGAAGATGGGTCATGAAGTGGCTTCCCTCTGATCCCAACTCTCATCTGCTCAGAACTACATATCTGAAATTGAGGGGCGGATGAAGTTCTATGAGGATAAGCTGGCCGAGCAAGCTCATGTTCTGGCCGAGCGAGATCATGTTCTTGAAGAAGTTCAAGCGCTCCGGGCCGGTGAAGTTGCTCACCTCACTGAGGAGCTCAAAGCGAAAGAAGAAGAGGCGGTGATAAGGGAGGCCGGCGCTTATGTGAATGCTCACAGGGATCTCTTGGCCGAGCTCAAGAAGCATTATCCCGAGGAGGACTTCTCCTGGATGGTCGACCTGGCTCCCCAAGACGAAGAAGAAAGCAAGGAGGAGGCCGAAGGTGAGACTGGGAGCGAACAAAATGTAGATCAGGCTGGGGGTGATCCCCCAGCCGAATGACCTGTATAAATTTTAATATGAAATGAAATGAAATTCCCTTTTTGTTCAATGATTGGATGTGATCGGAAAGTCTCTAAATTGCATAAGCACTTGATTGTCTGAGCATATTAGAACAACATCTAAAATTGATTATTAATCTAAGTGTAAGAGGTCGGAAAATACCATAAGCATGAGATCTGCTGGAAACCAACGCTAAACGGGACTTTATTTAAATTGGAAATTTGACTTGAACGCTTAAGATCGGGATCATCATTAAACCGGATCAACACCTTAACTTTATTATTCCCAAACTTTTAAATGAGAGATCGGTAATAAGACTGGTGGCACGAAGGCATAATGTTGGTTCAATCTCGTTTGACAGGAAAGATCAGAAATATAATTGACTGATCAGGGGACTTGACAATTGGTTTGAGAGATCGGTGAGGCTTTAAATGATATGGGGACTTAGTGTTGATTAGATTCCTTTTGAGGAGAGATCGGAAATGTGGTTTGTTGGCAAAGGGAGACTGTGTTGGGGATCGGCTTCAAAGTTTATTGGTTTCGGGGATCGGCCAAAATAGGGTGTCGACACCGAGTTTTGCCGCTTTCTCGATTTCTCGTTTTTCTTTATACTAATTAATTAATTTTTCTTTGATATTTCTAATGACATTTATACTTCAATAAGTCTTTAATTTTGTCTCAAAACTAAATTCTGAGGGTTTCCTGGATCACAGGGTGGTCGGCTATTACTGTAGTAACTTCCTGTCTGATCACCCATCATTTGGGTCTTTGGCGTTTAACTTGGTTACATTTCATTGTTATTATTTTTCCTTTGTTTTTTTTTTGTATTTTCCTTTCTTGTATTTCATTATTTTATGTCTCCTCACTAATATTTAAATTTAGTTCTAGGCATCCTAACTATCCGAACAGACACTGGTCACCAGAACAGTAGAACGCACTACCGAACATAGGGGTGTTACACCTATTTCCCAATAGCATTCTCCCTATGAATCTTGCCACAGGTCTCACAGGGGCAAGCAGGATATGAACCCCTTGTCGACTGCTGACCAGATCTAGGGGGTCTCTGACCAGAGAATCTGCCCCTTCCAAACCTTCCACCTCGACCTCTGCTAGGTCCCCCAAATTTCTTCTTCTTTCTAGATGTACCACTAGGACTTTGCTCTACTAATTTTTCCCCTTTATCTTTCTCTATTTTCTTAGTCTTCTCTGATTTCTCTTTTACTGGTGCCGCTTCTAATTCAATCCTTTCTAACTCAAGTGCCTGAGAGATGAGCTCAGAGAAGTTACTGTATCTGAATCCCACTACTTGCATCCTCAAACTGGGCTTCAAACCGGTCTCAAATCTCTTGCACCTTTCTTTGCTGGTAGAAAGGAGACTCCCAGCATAGTGGCTTAAGCGGGAGAACTCCCTCTCATACTCTGTCACTGATCTGTTGCCTTGTTTCAGACTCAGAAATTCTTGCAATTTCTGATCCACATATGCATCTGGGACATATTTCTATCTGAAATCTTTGATGAAGTCGTCCCAGGTCAGTACTGGTGGTTCTGCCAAGCTTTGGAGAATGGTCTTCCACCAATCATAAGCATCCCCTTCTAGTAGTGACACGGAGTATTCAAACTTCAGTTCATTAGAGCAGTGTAATTTCTTGAATACTCTGTCCATTCTTTCCAGCCATTGCTCTGCCTCTAGTGGGTCTACTATACCTTTAAATTCCGTGGCCCCATACTTCAATAACTTATCATATTGTCTGACTAGAGCTTGGGGTTGCACCACAGGAGTCTGGGGTGGAGCTTGAGCAGGCATACCCCCAGCTATCTGTTGAAACATTGTAGCCATCTGCTGGGCAAATTGTGCCAGAAATTAAGGCATTAGTGGGGCTGGTGCCACTAATCTGCTGACACTTTCTAAAGCTGGGGCTTCCCCTTGTGCCTCAGCTTCAACAGATTGCTCAACAGAGCGATCCCCTTCTTCTATATCAGTCTGGAGTAGGATATCTCCTGAACAAATAACATAAGGAGATTTCCCTTCGTTAATTCATATTTATGATGTAATGCACTGTATGTAACAAATAAGGACATTGAGCAGTTGTACTTAGCAAAGAAAAGACACAAGTTACAACATACTTTAAAAATTTGTTCTGACACCACTAAAACATGTCACACCTTACCCCTCTGTAAGGCATAACATGATCCCGTAGAATACCTAATGAACTACCGAACTTCACCTACCGATAACTCATTAAGTACCATACAAGGGATTTTAAAACTATTTTCTTACTTTTTAGAAGTGGTGAGCATTTTTTTATTTTTAAAAGAAGTTTAAAGACTAGTTCAAATTTTTGTCCATTTTTATTTTTTTGCAATTTTTGGAAAAATTTTGGCGGAGTACCATCTATATTTGGGGAAAACAGTTCTTCAAAAACCTATAAAAACACATCCAATAATTCTTTTTCATCAAAATCCATCACTACCACAACAAACTCAACATCAATTTTTCCCAAACTCCAAAATTCCAATATAATTCTCAATTCAAATATCATAAAAAATAACACTAAATAATTTCATTAAAGTAAAATTAATTTACATTCATCAATCAAACTTTACATAAGCAAATCCAAAATAATATTATTACAAACTCTATACAACTGCTCATGATCAGTTTTTACATATACATATAGTTACATACATAAATATAAACATTAAATTCAGGGTATAAATTTATACCCGACAAAACTTCAAGAAAGGTGGCTCCACGATCCTCACCAGCTCACTCTGCTGCTCCTCTAGTCTCTATATTTGCGACAGCAATAACAGCCATCACTGAGTACTATGACTTAGTGGTGCACAACATACTAAAATAACCTTTATGAATAATTGAAATCATACTTATTCAAAAACTGAACTGAATATGAGCAATAAATACAAAACATGATTTATAAGCTTTTAATCCAAAGAATTTCATTTCGAAAGTCTCAAACAAATTTCATAAAAACACATAGTTATATCATGTCATTCGAAACAATAATCATCTCAATAGCCAGAGGCTTATGAGAAATCACATCACAAGGGTAGCTAGCTCAAATATATGGATATCCATTCAATTTCTTCTTTTACTGGCACACACCTTAGCACTTCAGCCAGAGAAGGAATCAAAATTCGAAACTATTTCTTCCCACTAGTCATGCTGGTGAGGTATTCAAATATATGGTCATGACACTGTGGTTTCAAAACTATCTTAATAATTTACTAAACATTTATTGCAATTTCAAACACATACAAGTAAACTTTCAATAATTTAAAAAAAAAAAACATAATACACATTTTGCAATATAAGTAATTCATTTCATGCACTTTGTAAGTGAATTTTAAATAATATTGATGTTGTGCACAAATCTTATGCGAGTAGCCTCTTAGCCTTGACTCAATGCCTCGGGTTCTTTTCCAGTATTTTTTTCAATTGAAACAAACAATTTTACAGTGTTTCAGTACCATAATTTATTATAAATCCAAAAATAAATTCAAATCTACTTATACCTAGCTTTAATATGCTAAACTTGACGTTCTTTAAAATTTGTATTTTGGGGTTACTATTCATGATACTATTGAAGTCAATTTGTTGACTTCCTAATGCTTAATAGGTATGGAAATTCTAATTTCACCCACATTGTGACACCCCTTACCCGTCTACAGTATATCCGAGTAAGCTATGTCACACGGTGTACCGGAACACTCTATTTTATCTTAATTAATTTTCATCATAATTTTGAACATAATTTGTGAAATATAATCTATTGAAGTCATTTGTTGAAATTTTAATTTATTTGAGGTTCCGAAAATTTTATAGAAAATCCGGCAGAGTACCGGCTAAAAATAGAGAAAACAGTTCTTCGGAACCTGTGAAAAACACTTCCAATAATCATATTCAATCATCTCAAACTCCAATATCAAAATCTCAACATTTTTCAATTTCATTTCTCAATCATTAATCTCATGTGATAATCATGTATAAATCACAGATAAACTGTAACACCCTCCCGGTAGCAACTCCGTACATTCTACTATTCCGGTGACCGATGTCGGTCCGGACAGCTAGAACGTCCGGAAAAATATTTAAACTAAAGTCAGGAACCATAATTAACTCAAATATTAGTAAGAAAAATTTAGTAAAAATTTTAGAAATAAAATACAACCAAGTTAAATGAGCTGGTGCCCAAGCGATGGGTAACCCAGAGGGAGGTTGCGGTTCTCGCAACTAGGAGCCCTAGACCCGGGGAAAAATTCATAGAATAATTTTTGGGACTCCAGAGAAGGGTTATTGAGGTTCCCATGGCATTAGAATGCCAAGAAAATACCTAAAAAAATTTTTCAATCGGTACAAACAATTTTGACCCGTTAAGCCAAATGGAGGGCATTTTGGTCATTTCGCCTTCAGAGATGATTTTTGGCCGACTTGGCCAGTTGAGTAAATAAATATTGTGACATAAAATATGAATTAATGTTGATGAAAAATTTATTAAAAATGAGAAATGAAAATAAGAAAACAAAAGTAAAAAGAAAAGTAAGTAAATGGGAATTGTGACATCATAATGATGTCATTTAAAAATGGTCTACCAATCACCATATAACAAATACACTTAAAACAAACTAAAGAGGCTGAAAATAAAAGAAAATTTTCATCTTCTTCCTTTGGACCCAAACCAGCCGAAACCCTCCTCCCTCCTCCCTCCATTGATTTTCAACCAAAGCTCAAGTTCTCTCCTCATTTCACCATAAATTTTCCTACTCCATTCACTAAAACTTATCCCCACATCACAAGGTAACTCTAGGCAGCCACAAAGAGGAGAAATTCTAGAGTTTTCACAAGCTCAATAAGTTGAGCAAAGAGGTTAGTGCTTTATTTCCTCTCTCATTCTTTTAATCTTTGTTAGAGCATCAAATTAAGTTAAGAAATTGTAATAATTTGAAGTAAATTATATATGTTAGAGTATCTTCAATTTTCGGTAGCCCTAAGGAAGGAATGATTTTGATTGTTTGATGGACATAGAGTGAACTAGAGCTTATGTTTAAAGTGTATACATATATATATATATAGAAAGAATAAAAGAGTTAACTAAGGAAATTTGTGAAAACTTTGAAATTGAGCTAGGGTTTAGGAGTGAAAATTTGACTTTGCTTATAAAATTGTTAAAGAACATTCTAATGGTCAATTAGTGACCATTTGAGGTAAGTTGACCATAAATTGGACTGAAATATGGCATGGCAAAGTGAAATGGTAGGCTGCCTAGGGACAGCAACAAGGGTGGCTGTGATTCCAGCTCACTTAGATAGCCATAACTTTGGTTGTGTAGGTCCAATTGGTGTTTGGCCAATTGGAAATGAAACTAGACTTATAATGGCACATTTTTACAGAAGAAACCATGCCCAAAAGACCAAAGCAAGAGGACCAAAAGTTGGCCCCAATCCGATACCTGCAATAAAGACTGCAGAAATGACCAAATGAAACTGTTCATTTGGCCATAACTCACTGTAGATATGTTCAATTGACCTGAAATTTTTACAGCAATAAGACATAGAAAAACAACTTTCATGAAGAAACCTACCCCAAATTATGGCCAGAACCTATTCAAAAATGCAATCACAGTCACTGTTCATGGTACTGTAGATTTGGTAATTCTGCAGTTTTGGCAATCCGGCCAGCTATGGTTTTTGGACCATATCTGGAGCTAAAAAACTCCAAATGGAGTGATTCAAAAAAGGAAATTCAACTAGACAAAATAAGGAACAACTTTCATGTTTGCCATTTCTTCAAATTCCCACTGCAACAGTGCTTAATGGAATAGTAAACTTAGGCTTCAAAAACTGAAATTTCTGCCCTCTTGGTTTTAAGTTAGAAATGGTAATGGTGACCAATTCCAACAAGTTTTAAATGCAAAATGTGGTATGTTGGGAGTGCCAAAACCAATGTACCTAATTTCTACCTAAAAGTCAACATTTTTATTGACCAAAGAGGTGAATAGTATCACCAAAACTTGAAATTCAAAGATTGAAGAATTTTAAAGTATCAAATGCCCTAGTATACCTAACAAGATTGGTTTGGATTGTTTGGCATGCCAATAGGGTTCGATTAGCGATCGCACATGGCAATATGCCATTCTGTGATTTTATGGCTTTTAGCCATTCGACCTTGTATTGAGATTTGGCCTTGTGCTCGATGTATTTACAAATTGTTAGTCGCTGCACACCGAGATGCATATGTGACCGATGGTGTGACGCCCGAGGTACTAGATACCCAAAGGCGGTTACCCATTATCCGATCCAATCGTTCAAGATAGGTTACTTGGGCAACCAAATGAATGAAAGTCAACAAAATTAATGAAAATAATGGATATACCAATAACAAAAAAATAAAAAATATAAATTAACTAAATATTCATTTTATTCTATTTTATTTTATTTTATTATTTAACAAATAAGCATTATTGCTTAGCGCGTTGCTTTGCCACGCCGTAGGTACCGGAGATACTGATCGTGAGCCCAGTGAGACCGCAGATCGGGTGAGTCCATCCTGCAGCTTCGCACGTGTCCGTGTCACCTCACCACTGCAGCAGCATTGGTAGGACACTAGGTGTCATTTTGTCATTTTGTAACTAAATTTTTATTTTCTCATATGTATTTAGAATTATGTAATGTATTTTGAAGTTCATGTAAATTATGAAAATTGTATTTGTGAATGGAAAAGTAAATATCTATCTATGACTTGGATATGTATGGAAGTAAATTGAGTATTTATCTGTTGCTTATATATGAATACCCTGAGAAATGATGATTGAGAAATGAGATTGGAAAATGTTGAGATTTTGATATTGAGACTTTGTTGATGAATTGAAGTTGGGATTGTTTGGAAATTATTTGGAAGTGTTTTTAACAGGTTCCGAAGAACTGTTTTCTCCATTTTTAGCCAGACTTCACGGATTTTCTATAAAATTTTCTAACCTCAAATAAATTATAATTTCAATAAATGACTTAAATAAATTATATTTCACAAGTTATATTCAAAATTATGATGAAAATTAATTAAGATAAAATAGAGTGTGCCGATACACCGTGTGGCATAGCTTGCTCGGCTACACTGTAAACGGGTAAAGGATGTCACATTTAGTGGTATCAGAGCACGGTTTAGGCGTTTCTGGGCCTAGATTGAGTCCATACCATGCATTGCATTTGTAAGAGTCGAGGTGACACTAATGCAGATCTGTTTGTCTTTGTTAAATAGGATATGGACCCTTCATCTCAAAGAGCAGTCGAGGAGGAAGTGGAGAGTCATGCTCCACCTGCAGCAGCTGAGACTGGGGGCATGGGAGAACCTGCTCCGCCAGCTCAAGCAGAACCTGCTCAGCCTCCACAGGCCATGTTCCAGCAAATGGCCGATTTCTTTAGACAAATGGCCGGAGTAATGCCAGCACCACCACCACCTCCACCTCCACAGCAGAAATCACACCTGGAAAGGCTAAGAAAGTTTGGAGCAGTGGACTTTTTCGGTAAGAGAGAAGATGACTCTGTTGCAGCCGAGAATTGGTTGAACAGAACAGGCAGAGTTCTAAAACAACTCCACTGCACTCCAGAGCAAAACCTGGAAGCTGCCATATCCTTGTTGCAAGATGATGCCTACGAATGGTGGGACACGGTATCCAGTGAAGTGCAGCCAGAAGCTATAACTTGGGACTTCTTTCTCTCAGAATTCAAGAAGAAATATGTGGGTACTGTATACCTGGAAGAGAGAAGAAGAGAGTTCATTAATCTGAGGCAGAGACTGCTATTAGTGACCGAGTATGAGAAGGAATTCGTCCGATTAAGCCGCTATGGAAGGGTGATAGTCCCTAATGAAGCTGAAAGATGTAAGAGATTTGAAAAGGGACTAAATGACAACATAATGATTCAGCTCACTGCCTTAGGAATCACAGAATTTAGTAAGTTAGTGGAAGCTGCAATAAGGGTTGAAAAAGTAAGAATAAGTGAGCAGACCAGAAGGGAGAGACAGCAGAAGAGGGGACCGGGTCAATCTAGCTCATCTCCTGCACCTGGGAAGAAGTTCAGAGGTCCATCTGCACAAAGTTCGGTCGCCTACAAGGTCGTGGTCGATCTCAGGGGCCCAGGCCATAGTTCACCCCTAGGAGAGGTCAGTCCACACCATCAATGGGCAGCTCTCTAGGGATAGGGTTCAGGGGACCAGCCCCAACATCTTCTGCATGTCCGCATTGCCTGAAATGGCACAAGGGGGGATGTTGGAGAGTAACTGGTGCCTGCTTAAGATGTGGGTCGACAGAGCATCACCGAGAATTGCCCACGCAGACTACTACATACCGCTCCAACACAAGCGCATGCACCGCTCCCGCACTACGTAAGGGTAGAAAATCTGTAAGTTTGAGGTCAGAGGACCATCACGAGGCTGCATTCGAGCGCAGAGAGGCCTGACAGTAGACCACCTGCAAGAGCTTATGCTATTAAAGCTCAGGAGGAGCAAGATGCCCCAGACGTCATCAGGGGTACGTTCTCCCTCTACAATACACCTGTGCATGCATTGGTGGATCCAGGATCCACTCATTCATATATCTGCATCAGCCTACCCGTAGAAAGGGGGATACTAGTAGGGGAGAGTGACCAAGACATTCTGGTCACTAATCCATTGGGCCACAGTGTAGTGGTGAACAAAAAATACAAGGGTTGCCCGTTAAGGATTCAGGGGTATGAATTCTTGGCAGACCTGATTGAGTTGCCCTTCCATGAGTTTGACGTGATTTTGGGAATGGACTGGTTGTCACGTCATCAGGCAATAGTTGATTGCAAATTGAAGAGAATTTCTTTGAAAATCCCTGAGGGTAATGAGATCATTGTTGTGGGGGAAAGGACAGATTTCTTGTCCAATATCATCTCAGCCACAGTTGCAAGAAGAATGATGAGAAAAGGCTGTGAAGCCTACCTAGCACATGTGGTGGATACTAGGCAGGCTAAGCCAAACCTGAGTGATATACCCACAATAAGAGACTTCCCAGAGGTATTTCCTGAAGAATTGCCTGGTTTGCCACCAGAAAGGGAAGTCGAATTTGCTATTGAGACAACTGCACAAAGACCCATTTCCATTGCTCCTTATAGGATGGCACCCACGGAATTGAGGGAGTTGAAAACTCAGTTGCAAGAGTTGCTTGATAAGGGGTTCATACGCCCCAGTGTGTCACTATGGGGAGCTCCAGTGCTGTTTGTAAAGAAGAAGGATGGGACTTTGAGGCTATGCATTGATTACCGGCAGTTGAATAAAGTGACTGTGAAGAACAAATATCCGTTGCCTAGAATTGATGATCTATTTGATCAGTTGAAGGGAGCAGGAGTATTTTCTAAGATTGATCTCGATCGTGGTATCATCGATTGAGGGTGAAGGATGCAGATGTGCCCAAGATCGCATTCGGGACCCAGACGGCATTATGAGTTTCTAGTGATGCCCTTTGGCCTAACAAATGCACCAGCGGCATTCATGGACCTTATGAACCGTATCTTCCATCCATACCTAGATCGGTTCGTAGTGGTCTTTATTGATGATATTTTAGTGTATTCCAAAACCAGGGAAGAACATGATGAGCATTTGAGGATTGTTCTGCAAACCCTGAGAGAAAAGAAGCTGTATGCTAAGTTGTCCAAGTGTGACTTTTGGCTTAAAGAGATTGCATTCCTTGGATACATAGTGTCAGCTGATGGGAGTAGGGTGGATCCCAAGAAAATAGAAGCAGTGATGGAATGGAAGCCTCCCAGAAATACAACTGAGGTCAGAAGCTTCTTGGGGCTAGCTGGGTATTACAGAAGATTTGTGAAGGGATTTTCCTTAATAGCTGCTCCAATGACCAAGTTGTTACACAAGAATGTCAAATTTGACTGGAATGACAAGTGTCAGACCAGTTTTAAGAAGTTGAAGGCTATGTTGACAGAGGCACCAGTGTTAACACAGCCAGTGTCAGGAAAGGACTTCGTGGTCTACAGTGATGCTTCTCATAATGGGTTAGGGTGTGTATTGATGCAAGAGGGGAAGGTGGTCGCTTATGCTTCCAGGCAGCTAAGGCCACATGAACAGAATTACCCTACCCATGATCTAGAGCTTGTAGCAATTATCTTCGCATTGAAGATATGGAGGCATTACTTATATGGTGAAAAGTGCTACATTTACACGGACCACAAAAGCCTAAAATACTTACCAACCCAGAAGGAGCTCAACCTTAGACAGAGGCGATGGATTGAGTTCCTGAAAGACTATGATTGTGTAATTGACTACCATCCTGGGAAGGCAAATGTAGTTGCTGATGCTTTGAGCAGAAAGTCCATCACAGCTTTGAGATCATTGAATGCCCGTCTAACTTTGATTCGAGATGGAGCTATTTTGGCTGAGTTACAAGTGAGGCTAAACCTGCTACAGCAGATTTTAGATGGGCAAAAGGCAGATGGAAAGTTAATGGCTATTATGAGCAAAATCCCAAAAGGAAAAGCAACTGACTATGAGGCGAAGGCAGATGGGTGTCTGTATTACAAAGGAAGATTGTGTGTACCAGATGATGGGGAATTGAAGGCCAGTATTCTAAAAGAGGCACACACCAGTGTATATGCTATGCACCCAGGAAGTACAAAGATGTATCATGATCTAAAGCTTCAGTATTGGTGGCCTGGTATGAAGAAAGACATAGCTGACTATGTGACTAAATGCTTGACATGTCAGCAAGTCAAGGCAGAACATCAAGTTCCATCGGGTTTGCTACAGCCTATACGCATACCTGAATGGAAATGGGATCGGGTTACCATGGATTTTGTAAGTGGTCTACCTCTCACCCAAAAGAAACATGATGCAACATGGGTGATAGTGGACAGATTGAAGAAGTCAGCACACTTTCTGCTAGTTAGGACTGACTACTCACTGGAAAAGTTAGCAGAATTGTATATCAGTGAGATAGTTAGACTGCATGGAATTCCACTTTCCATCATATCTGATCGAGACCCAAGGTTTACATCGAGATTCTGGAAGAAGTTGCATGAGTCCTTGGGTACACAACTCCACTTCGGCACAGCTTTCCATCCTCAGACGGATGGGCAATCAGAAATAGTAATCCAGGTAAACAATTGAAACCAATGGAATTGATACAAATATTGAATTAAAATGATAACAATAACATGAAATATATGTCAGGTCCTTGAGGATATGCTGAGGAGTTGTGTCATTGAGTTTGAGGGAAGTTGGGATAGATACCTCCCACTGGCAGAATTTGCATACAACAATAGCTACCAAGCTAGCATTTAAATGGCCCCATATGAAGCACTGTATGGGAGAAAATGTAGAACTCCAGTGTGCTGGACTGAATTGGGCGAAGACAAACTGGTGGGGCCAGACCTGGTGAAACAAACTGAGGAGAAAGTGAAACTAATCAAAACCAATCTGAAGGTTGCCTCAGACAGATAGAAATCTTATGCCGACCTGAAGAGAAAAGAAATAGAATATGCGGTTGGCGACAAAGTGTTCCTCAAGGTGTCACCGTGGAAGAAGGTATTGAGGTTTGGAAGGAAAGGTAAGTTAAGCCCTAGGTTCATTGGCCCATATGAAGTCATTGAACGTGTGGGTCCAGTGGCCAATAGGCTAGCTTTACCTCCAGAGCTGGACAAGATCCACAATGTGTTTCACGTATCTATGTTAAGAAGATACCGCTCAGATCCTTCACATGTCATCTCCAGGGAAGAAATTGAAATACAACTGGATTTGACATATGAAGAAGAACCTCTACGGATCCTGGCTTGGGAAGTGAAAGAGTTGAGAAATAAGCAGATTCCACTGGTGAAAGTGCTTTGGAGGCACCTCAACACCGAAGAGGCAACTTGGGAAAGTGAAGAGATGATGAGGCAACAGTCCCTCAACTGTTTGCATCAGGTAAATTTCGAGGACGAAATTTAAATTAGAGGGGAAGAGTTGTAACACCCTCCCGGTAGCAACTCCGTACATTCTACTGTTCCGGTGACCGGCGTCGGTCCGGACAGCTAGAACATCCGGAAAAATATTTAAACTAAAGTCAAGAACCATAATTAACTCAAATATTAGTAAGAAAAATTTAGTAAAAATTTTAGAAATAAAATACAACCAAGTTAAATGAGCCGGTGCCCAAGCGATGGGTAACCCAGAGGGAGGTTGCGGTTCTCGCAACTAGGAGCCCTATACCCGAGGAAAAATTCATAGAATAATTTTTGGGACTCCAGAGAGGGGTTATTGAGGTTCCCATGGCATTAGAATGCTAAGAAAATACCTAGAAAAATTTTTCAATCGGTACAAACAATTTTGACCCGTTAAGCCAAATGGAGGGCATTTTGGTCATTTCGCCTTCAGAGGTGATTTTTGGCCGACTTGGCCAGTTGAGTAAATAAATATTGTGACATAAAATATGAATTAATGTTGATGAAGAATTTATTAAAAATGAGAAATGAAAATAAGAAAACAAAAGTAAAAAGAAAAGTAAGTAAATGGGAATTGTGACATCATAATGATGTCATTTAAAAATGGTCTACCAATCACCATATAACAAATACACTTAAAACAAACTAAAGAGGCTGAAAATAAAAGAAAATTTTCATCTTCTTCCTTTGGACCCAAACCAGCCGAAACCCTCCTCCCTCCATTGATTTTCAACCAAAGCTCAAGTTCTCTCCTCATTTCACCATAAATTTTCCTACTCCATTCACTAAAACTTATCCCCACATCACAAGGTAACTCTAGGCAGCCACAAAGAGGAGAAATTCTAGAGTTTTCACAAGCTCAATAAGTTGAGCAAAGAGGTTAGTGCTTTATTTCCTCTCTCATTCTTTTAATCTTTGTTAGAGTATCAAATTAAGTTAAGAAATTGTAATAATTTGAAGTAAATTATATATGTTAGAGTATCTTCAATTTTCGGCAGCCCTAAGGAAGGAATGATTTTGATTGTTTGATGGACTTAGAGTGAACTAGAGCTTATGTTTAAAGTGTATACATATATATATACAAAGAATAAAAGAGTTAACTAAGGAAATTTGTGAAAACTTTGAAATTGAGCTAGGGTTTAGGAGTGAAAATTTGACTTTGCTTATAAAATTGTTAAAGAACATTCTAATGGTCAATTAGTGACCATTTGAGGTAAGTTGACCATAAATTGGACTGAAATATGGCATGGCAAAGTGAAATGATAGGCTGCCTAGGGACAGCAGCAAGGGTGGCTGTGATTCCAGCTCACTTAGACAGCCATAACTTTGGCTGTGTAGGTCCAATTGGTGTTTGGCCAATTGCACATGAAACTAGACTTATAATGGCACATTTTTTCTGAAGAAACCATGCCCAAAAGACCAAAGCAAGAGGACCAAAAGTTGGCCCCAATCCGGATACCTGCAACAAAGACTGCAGAAATGACCAAATAAACAGTAACTGTTCATTTGGCCATAACTCACTGTAGATATGGTCAATTGACCTGAAATTTTTACAGCAACAAGTTAAGACATAGACAAACAACTTTCATGAAGAAACCTACCCCACATTATGGCCAGAAACTATTCAAAAATGCAATCACAGTCACTGTTCATGGTACTGTAGATTTGGTAATTCTGCAGTTTTGGCAATCCGGCCAGCTATGGTTTTTGGACCATATCTGGAGCTACAAAACTCCAAATGGAGTGATTCAAAAACGTAAATTCAACTAGACAAAATAAGAAACAACTTTCATGTTTGCCATTTCTTCAAATTCCCACTGCAACAGTGCTTAATGGAACAGTAAACTTAGGCTTCAAAAACTGAAATTTCTGCCCTCTTGGTTTTAAGTTAGAAATGGTAATGGTGACCAATTCCAACAAGTTTTAAATGCAAAATGTGGTATGTTGGGAGTGCCAAAACCAATGTACCTAATTTCTACCTAAAAGTCAACATTTTTGTTGACCAAAGAGATAAATAGTGACACCAAAACTTGAAATTCAAAGATTGAAGAATTTTAAAGTATCAAATGCCCTAGTATACCTAACAAGATTGGTTTGGATAGTTTGGCATGCCAATAGGTTTCAGTTAGCAGTACTGCACATGGCAATATGCCATTCTGTGATTTTATGGCTTTTAGCCATTCTGACCTTGTATTGAGATTTGGCCTTGTGCCTGATGTATTTACAGCTTGTTAGCTGTTCTGTTGCACACCGGGAGATGCATATGTGACCGATGGTGTGACGGCCCGAGGTACTAGATACCCAAAGGCGCCATACGTTATCCATTCAATCATTCAAGATAGGTTACTTGGGCAACCAAATGAATGAAAGTGAACAAAATTAATGAATATAATGGATATACCAATACCAAACAAATAAAACATATACATTCACTACATATTCATTTTCTGCTATTTTCTTTTATTTTATTATTGCACCACTAAGCATTATTGCTTAGCGCATTGCTTTTGCCACGCGTAGGTACTGGAGATACTGATCGTGAGCCCAGTAGACCGCAGACTGGGTGAGTCCATCCTACGATTCGCACAAAGTGTCCGTCTCACCTCACCACCTGCAGTGCATTGGTAGGACACTAGGTGTCATTTTGTCATTTTGTAACTAAATTTTTATTTTCTCATATGTATTTAGAATTATGTAATGTATTTTGAAGTTCATGTAAATTATGAAAATTGTATTTGTGAATGGAAAAGTAAATATCTATCTATGACTTGGATATGTATGGAAGTAAATTGAGTATTTATCTGTTGCTTATATATGAATACCCTGAGAAATGATGATTGAGAAATGAGATTGGAAAATGTTGAGATTTTGATATTGAGACTTTGTTGATGAATTGAAGTTGGGATTGTTTGGAAATTATTTGGAAGTGTTTTTAACAGGTTCCGAAGAACTGTTTTCTCCATTTTTAGCCGGTACCCTGCCGGATTTTCTATAAAATTTTCGGAACCTCAAATAAATTATAATTTCAATAAATGACTTAAATAAATTATATTTCACAAGTTATATTCAAAATTATGATGAAAATTAATTAAGATAAAATAGAGTGTGCCGGTACACCTTGTGGCATAGCTTGCTCGGCTACACTGTAGACGGGTAAGGGGTGTCACATAAACATTCACTTTTCCATTCACAAACACAGTTCTCATTATTTACATGAACATCAAAATACATTTCATAAGTTCAATTACATATGAGAAAATAAAAATTAGTTACAAAATATCAAAATGAAACCTAGTGTCCTATCAATGCACTGAAGATGGTGAGGTGACACGGACACTATGCAGAGCTGCAGGATGGACTCACCCAGTCTGTGGTCTACTGGGCTCTCGATCAGTATCTCCAGAACCTACGCGTGGTACAAGCAACGCGCTAAGCAATAATGCTTAGTGGTGCAATAATAAAATAAAAGGAATAGCAGAAAATAAATATGTATTGAATATATCGATGTTTTACTGGTTTTGTACTTGTTATAATCATTTATTTTGTTAACTTTATCCACTTTCATTCTTTTGGTTGCCCAAGTAACCTATCTTGACGATCGGATCGATAAACGGGTAACCGCACCGGGTATCTAGTACCTCGGCCGTCACACCATCGATCACGTATGCATCTCGTGTGCAATGTAACAGCTAATAAGCTATAATGACCATAGGCACAAGGCCAAATATCAACACAATGTCAGAATGGCCAAAAGCCATGAAATCACAAAATGGCATAATGCCATGTGCAGTACTGCTAGCTGAACCCTATTGGCATGCCAAACTATCCAAACCAATCTTGTTAGGTATACTAGGGCATTTGATACTTTTGAATTCTTCAATTTTTGAATTTCAAGTTTTTGTGTCACTATTCACTTCATTGGTCAACAAAAATGTTGAATTTTGGATAGAAAATAGGTACATTGGTTTTAACACCCCCAATGTACCATTTTGCATTCAAAACTTGTTGGAATTAATCACCAATACCATTTCTAAGCCTAGAACTAAGGGAGCAGAATTTTCAGTTTTTTGTACCCTAAATTTACTGTTCAATTAGTGACTGTTACAGTGGGAATTTGAGGAAATGGTAAACATGAAAGTTGTTCCTTATTTTGTCTAGTAGAATTTCCTTTTTTGAATCACTCCATTTGGAGTTTTGTAGCTCCAGTTATGGTCCAAAAACCATAGCTGGTCGGATTGAAAAACTGCAGAATTGACTATATCTATAGTGCAGTGAATAGTGAATGCAACTGCCTTTTTGGATATGTTCTGGCCATAATTTGGGGTAGATTTCTTCATGAAAGTTGTTTATCTATATCTTAACTTGTTTCTGTAAAAATTTCAGGTCAATTGGCCCATTCTACAATGAGTTATGGCCAAATGAACAATTACTGTTCATTTGGTCATTCTGCAGGTTCTGGTTGCAGGACATCCGGGTTGGGGCCAGTTTTTGGTCCACTTGCTTTGGTCTTTTGGGCATGGTTTCTTCACCAAAATTGTGCCATTATGTGTCTAGTTTCATTTCCAATTGGCCAAACACCAATTGAACCTACACAGCCAGAGTTATGGCATTCCAAACAGGCTGGACTCACAGCCTCCCCTGCTGCCCTCACTAGGCAGCATACCATTTTAGTTTGTAATACTCTAATTCACTTCAAATTACGGTCAACTTACTTCAAATGGTCACTAATTGACCATTAGAATGTTCACTCATCATTTCATAAGCTAAGTCCAAATTTCACTCCTAAAACCCTAATTCCCATTTCAATTTCACACTAGTTACCTTAGTTAACTAACTAATTCATTATCCACATAAATATATACTTTAAACACCCTCTCTAGTCTACTTTAAGTCCATCTAAACAATCAAAATCATGAACCTCACTAGGCTGCCGAATTCCATGGGATGCATATGCCTAAGTTTTACTTTATTTAAGTTACACTTTCATGCTCAATTCAAGTCCCTAACATGGAATAAGAAAGATTTATGTATAAATAGGCACTAACCTCTTGTAGGGCAGAATTTTCCAAGCTTAAACTTCACTTTCTTTCCTTTTCTAGGCTGCCAAACACTTTAGCAAGGTTGGGTGACCAATTTTTGTGAAGGGAGTTAAAGGTTTTGGGGTAAGGTTAGAGAGATTTTCAAGCTTGAATGAAGAAGGAGATGAGGGCTTCCATGGTGGTGCGGCTGGAATGGGGAAGAAGATAGCTGATAGGTTTTTTTTAATTTCTTTGGTCCCAATTGTCTCTTTTATTAGTTAATTAAATGGTTGTTTAATTGTGATTGGTGGGAACTTTTAAATGACATCATAATGATGTCATTATTTGCATTATATTGATTTTTTTCTTTTCTTTTCTTTTCTACTAACTTTAAATTAATTTTTCATCAACATTAATTCATATTTTTTGTCATAATAATTATTTACTCAACTGGACAAGTCGGCCAAAAATCGCCTCTGAAGGCGAAATGACCAAAATGCCCTCCGTTTGGCTTAACGGGTCAAAATTATCTTTACCGATTGAAAAATTTTTCTAAATATTTTCTTGGCATTCTAATGCCATAGGGACCTCAATGACCCTTCTCTGGAGTCCCAAAAATTATTTTATGAATTTTTCCCCGGGTTTAGGGCTCCTAGTTGCGAGAACCGCAACTTTCCTCTGGGTTACCCATTGCTTGGGCACCGGCTCATTTAACTTGGTTGTATTTTATTTCTAAAATTTTTTCTAAATTTTTCTTATTAATATTTGAGTTAATTATGGTTTCTCACTTTAGTTTTAATATTTTTCCGGACGTTCTAGCTGTTCGGACCAACACTGGTCACCGGAACAGTAGAATGTACAGAGTTGCTACAGGGAGAGTGTTACAACTCTTCCCCTCTAATTTAAATTTCGTCCTCGAAATTTACCTTATGCAAACAGTTGAGGGAACTGTTGCCTCATCGTCTCTTCACTTTCCCAAGTTGCCTCCTTGGTGTTGTGGTGCCTCCAAAACACTTTCACCAGTGGAATCTGCTTATTTCTCAACTCTTTTACTTCCCGAGCCAGGATCCGTAGAGGTTCTTCTTCATATGTCAAATCCGGTTGTATTTCAATTTCTTCCCTGGAGATGACATGTGAAGGATCTGAGCGGTATCTTCTGAGCATGGACACGTGGAACACATTGTGGATCTTGTCCAGTTCTGGTGGTAAAGCTAGCCTATAGGCCACTGGACCCACACGTTCCATGACTTCATATGGGCCAATGAACCTAGGGCTTAACTTACCTTTTCTTCCAAACCTCAATACCTTCTTCCACGGTGACACCTTGAGGAACACTTTGTCACCAACCGCATATTCTATTTCTTTTCTCTTCAGGTCGGCATAAGATTTACATGCATGCGAGGCAACCTTCGATTAGCTTTGATTAGTTTCACTTTCTCTTGATCTGTTTCACAGTGCAGCCCCACCGCTTGTCTTCGCCCAATTTAGTCCAAGACTGCTGAGTTCTACATTTCCTCCCATACGATTGCTTCATATGGGGCCATTTGGATACTAGCTTGGTAGCTATTGTTGTATGCAAATTACGCGATGGGAGGTATCTATCCCAACTTCCCTCAAACTCAATGACACAACTCCTCAGTATATCCTCAAGGACCTGACATATATTTCATGTTATTGTTATCATTTTAGTTCAATAGTTGCATTAATTCAATTGATTCAATTGTTTACCTGGATTACTCTTTCTGATTGCCCATCCATCTGAGGATGAAAAGCTGTGCTGAAGTGGAGTTGTGTACCCAAGGACTCATGCAACTTCTTCCAAAATCTCGATGCAAACCTTGGGTCTCGATTAGATATGATGGAAAGTGAAATTCCATGTAGTCTAACTATCTCACTGATATACAATTCTGCTAACTTCTCCAGTAAGTAGTCAGTCCTAACTGGCAGAAAGTGTGCTGATTTCGTCAATCTATCTACTATCACCCATACTGCATCATGTTTCTTCTGGGTGAGAGGTAGACCACTTACAAAATCCATGGTGACCCGATCCCATTTCCATTCAGGTATGCGTATAGGCTGTAGCAAACTTGATGGAACTTGATGTTCTGCCTTGACTTGCTGACATGTCAAACATTTAGTCACATAGTCAGCTATGTCTTTCTTCATACCAGGCCACCAATATCAAGCTTGGATCATGATACATCTTTGTACTTCCAGGTGCATAGCATAAACACCGGTATGTGCCTCTTTCGAATCTTGGCCTTCAATTCCCCATCATCTGGTACACATACTCTTTCTTTGTAGTACAGACACCCATCTGCTTTCACCTCATAGTCAGTTGCTTTTCCCTCTGAGATTTTGCTCATAATAGCCACTAATTTTTCATCTGCCTTTTGCCCATCTAAAATCTGCTATAGCAGGTTTGGCCTCACTTGCAACTCAACCAAAATAGCTCCATCTCAAACCAAAGATAGACGGGCATTCAATGATCTCAAAGCTGTGACGGATTTTCTGCTCAAAGCATCAACAACTACATTTGCTTTCCCAGGATGGTAGTCAATTATACAATCATAGTCCTTCAGGAACTCAATCCATCGTCTCTGTCTAAGGTTGAGCTCCTTTTGGGTTGGCAAGTATTTCAGGCTTTTGTGGTCCGTTTAAATGTAGCACTTTTCACCATACAAGTAATGCCTCCATATCTTCAGTGCGAAGATAATTGCTGCAAGCTCTAGATCATGGGTAGGGTAATTCTGTTCATGTGGCCTTAGCTGCCTGGAAGCATAAGCAACCACCTTTCCCTCTTGCATCAATGCACACCCTAACCCATTATGAGAGGCATCACTATAGACCACAAAGTCCTTTCCTGACACTGGCTGTATTAACACTGGTGCCTCTGTCAACATAGCCTTTAACTTCTCAAAACTGGTCTGACACTTGTCATTCCAGTCAAATCTGACATTCTTGTGTAACAACTTGGTCATTGGAGCGGCTATTAAGGAAAATCCCTTCACAAATCTTCTGTAATACCCAGCTAGCCCCAAGAAGCTTCGACCTCGGTTGTATTCTGGGAGGCTTCCATTCCATCACCGCTTCTATTTTCTTAGGATCACTCTAATCCCATCACGGTGACACTATGTGTCCAAGGAATGCAATCTCATTCAACCGTAAGTCACACTTGGACAACTTAGCATACGACTTCTTTTCTCTCGTGGTTTGCGTAACAATCCTCAAATGTTCATCATGTTCTTCCCTGGTCTTGGAATACACCAAAATATCATCAATAAAGACCACTACGAACCGATCTAAGTGTGGATGGAAGATACGGTTCATAAGGTCCATGAATGCTGCTGGTGCATTTGTTAGGTCAAAGGGCATCACCAGAAACTCATAATGCCCATACCGGGTCCTGAATGCAGTCTTTGGCACATCTACATCCTTCACCCTCAACTGATGATACCCTGATCTGAGATCAATCTTGGAAAATACTCCTGCTCCCTGCAACTGATCAAACAGATCATCAATTCTAGGCAACGGATATTTGTTCTTCACAGTCACTTTATTCAACTGCCGGTAATTGATACATAGCCTCAAAGTCCTATCCTTCTTCTTTACAAACAGCACTAGAGCTCCCCACGGTGACACACTGGGGCGTATGAACCCCTTATCAAGCAACTCTTGCAATTGAGTTTTCAACTCCCTCAATTCAGTGGGTGCCATCCTATAAGGAGTAATAGAAATGGGTCTTTGTACAGTTGTCTCAATAGCAAATTCGACTTCCCTTTCTGGTGGCAAACCAGGCAATTCTTCAGGAAATACATCTGGGAAGTCTCTTACTGTGGGTATGTCACATAGATCTGGCTTAGCCTGCCTAGTATCCACCACATGTGCTAGGTAGGCTTCACAGCCTTTTCTCATCATTCTTCTTGCAACTGTGGCTGAGATGACATTGGACAAGAAATCTGTCCTTTCCCCCACAACTGTGATCTCATTACCCTCAGAAGTTTTCAGAGAAATTCTCTTCAATTTGCAATCAACTATTGCTTGATGACGTGACAACCAGTCCATTCCCAAAATCACGTCAAACTCATGGAAAGGCAACTCAATCAGGTCTGCCAAGAATTCATACCCCTGAATCCTTAACGGGCAACCCTTGTACACTTTGTTCACTACCACACTGTGGCCCAATGGATTAGTGACCAGAATGTCTTGGTCACTCTCCCCTACTAGTATCCCCCTTTCTACGGGTAGGTTGATGCAGATGTATGAATGAGTGGATCCTGGATCCACCAATGCATGCACAGGTGTATTGTAGAGGGAGAACGTACCCCTGATGACGTCCGGGGCATCTTGCTCCTCCTGAGCTCTCATGGCATAAGCTCTGGCATGTGGTATGTTATCAGGCCTCTCTGCTGGCTCAAATGCAGGCCTCTGTGATGGTCCCACTGCATCAGATTTTCCAGATTTCTTACCCCTTTGTGGTGCAGGAGCAGGTCTGTCTGCTTGTGTTGGAGCAGCGGTAGTAGTTCTGCGTGGACAGTTCTTCAATTGATGCTCTGTTGACCCACACCTTAAGCAGGCACTAGTCACTCTCCAACACTCCCCCTTATGCCATTTCAAACAATGTGGACACGCAGAAGATGCTGGGGCTGGTCCCCTGAACCCCATCCCTGGAGAGCTGCCCACTGATGGTGTGGACTGACCTCTCCTAGGGGTAAACTGTGACCTAGGCCCCTGAGACTGACCCTGACCTTGTGGCTGACCTGAACTCTGTGCAGGTGGACCCTTGAACTTCTTCCCTGGTGCAGGAAATGAACTAGACTGACCCGGGCCCCTCTTCTGCTGTCTCTCTCTTCTGGTCTGCTCACTTATTCTAACCTTTTCAACCTTTATTGCAGCTTCCACTAACTTGGTGAAGTCTGTGATTCCCAAGGCAGTGATCATGATCTTTATGTTGTCATTTAGTCCCTCTTCAAATCTCTTACACCTTTCAGCCTCATTAGGGACTATCTCCCTTCCGTAGCGGCTCAATCTGACAAATTCCTTTTCATACTCGGCCACTGATAGCTATCTCTGCCTCAGATTAATAAACTCACTTTTTCTCTCTTCCAGGTATACACTACCCACATATTTCTTCTTAAATTCAGAGAGAAAGAAGTCCCAAGTTACTATTTCTGACTGTACTTCACTAGACACAGTATCCCACCATTCATATGCATCATCTTGCAACAGAGATATGGCAGCTTCTAAGTTTTGCTCTGGAGTGCAGTGGAGTTGTTTTAAAACTCTGCCTGTTCTGTTCAACCAATTTTCGGCTGCAACAGAATCATCTTCTCTCTTGCCAAAGAAATCCACTGCTCCAAACTTTCTCAATTTTTCCAGGTATGATTTTGGTTGTGGAGGTGGTGGTGGTGGTGGCATTACCCCAGCCATTTGTTTGAAGAATTCTGCCATTTGCTGAAACATGGCCTGTGGAGGTTGAGCTGGTGGAGCAGGTTCTCCCATACCCCCAGTCTCAGCTGCTGCAGGTGGAGCATTACTCTCCACTTCCTCCTCAACTGCTCTCTGTGATGTAGGGTCCATATCCTATTCAAAATAAGAAAGACAAACAGATCTGCATTAGTGTCACCTTGACTCTTACAAATGCAATGCATGGTATGGACTCAATCTAGGCCCAGAAACGCCTAAACCGTGCTCTAATACCACTAAATGTGACACCCCTTACCCGTCTACAGTATATCCGAATAAGCTATGTCACACGGTGTACTGGAACACTCTATTTTATCTTAATTAATTTTCATCATAATTTTGAACATAATTTATGAAATATAATCTATTTAAGTCATTTGTTGAAATTTTAATTTATTTGAGGTTCCGAAAATTTTATAGAAAATCCGGCAGAGTACCGGATAAAAATGGAGAAAACAGTTCTTTGGAACCTGTGAAAAACACTTCTAATAATCATATTCAATCATCTCAAACTCCAATATCAAAATCTCAACATTTTTCAATTTCATTTCTCAATCATTCATCTCATGTGATAATCATGTATAAATCACAGATAAACATTCACTTTTCCATTCACAAACACAATTCTCATTATTTACATGAACATCAAAATACATTTCATAAGTTCAATTACATATGAGAAAATAAAAATTAGTTACAAAATATCAAAATGAAACCTAGTGTCCTACCAATGCACTGAAGATGGTGAGGTGACACGGACACTATGCGTAGTGCAGGATGGACTCACCCATGCGTGGTCTCATGGGCTCTCGATCGATATCTCGGAACCTCCGCGTGGCAAAAGCAACGCGCTAAGCAATAATGCTTAGTGGTGCAATAATAAAATAAAAGGAATAGCAGAAAATAAATATGTATTGAATGTATCGATGTTTTACTGGTTTTGTACTTGTTATAATCATTTATTTTGATAACTTTATCCACTTTCATTCTTTCGGTTGCCCAAGTAACCTATATTGGATGACTGGACTGGATAAACGGGTAAACTGGCACTGGGTATCTAGTACCTCGGGCCGTCACACCATCGGTCACGTATGCATCTCCCGGTGCAGTAATGACTAATAAGCTATAATGACCATAGGCACAAGGCCAAATATCAACACAATGTCAGAATGGCCAAAAGCCATGAAATCACAAAATGGCATAATGCCATGTGCAGTACTGCTAGCTGAACCCTATTGGCATGCCAAACTATCCAAACCAATCTTGTTAGGTATACTAGGGCATTTGATACTTTTGAATTCTTCAATTTTTGAATTTCAAGTTTTGGTGTCACTATTCACTTCATTGGTCAACAAAAATGTTGACTTTTGGATAGAAAATAAGTACATTGGTTTTAACACCCCCAATGTACCATTTTGCATTCAAAACTTGTTGGAATTAATCACCAATACCATTTCTAAGCCTAGAACTAAGGGAGCATAATTTTTAGTTTTTTGTACCCTAAATTTACTATTCCATTAGTGACTGTTACAGTGGGAATTTGAGGAAATGGTAAACATGAAAGTTGTTCCTTATTTTGTCTAGTAGAATTTCCTTTTTTGAATCACTCCATTTGGAGTTTTGTAGCTCCAGTTATGGTCCAAAAACCACAGCTGGCCGGATTGAAAAACTGCAGAATTGACCATATCTACAGTGCAGTGAACAGTGACTGCAACTGCCTTGTTGGATATGTTCTGGCCATAATTTGGGGTAGGTTTCTTCATGAAAGTTGTTTTTCTATATCTTAACTTGTTGCTGTAAAAATTTCAGGTCAATTGGCCCATTCTACAATGAGGTATGGCCAAATGAACAATTACTATTTATTTGGTCATTCTGCAGGTTCTGGTTGCAGGACATCCGGGTTGGGGCCAGTTTTTGGTCCACTTGCTTTGGTCTTTTGGGCATGGTTTCTTCACCAAAATTGTGCCATTATGTGTCTAGTTTCATGCCCAATTGGCCAAACACCAATTGAACCTACACAGCCAGAGTTATGGCAGTCCAAACAGGCTGGACTCACAGCCTCCCCTGCTGCCCTCACTAGGCAGCATACCATTTCAGTTTGTAATACTCTAATTCACTTCAAATTACGGTCAACTTACTTCAAATGGTCACTAATTGACCATTAGAATGTTCACTCATCATTTCATAAGCTAAGTCCAAATTTCACTCCCAAAACCCTAATTCCCATTTCAATTTCACACTAGTTACCTTAGTTAACTAACTAATTCATTATCCACATAAATATATACTTTAAACACCCTCTCTAGTCTACTTTAAGTCCATCTAAACAATCAAAATCATGAACCTCACTAGGATGCTGAATTCCATGGGATGCATATGCCTAAGTTTTACTTTATTTAAGTTACACTTTCATGCTCAATTCAAGTCCCTAACATGGAATAAGAAAGATTTGTATAAATAGGCACTAACCTCTTGTAGGGCAGAATTTTCCAAGCTTAAACTTCACTTTCTTTCCTTTTCTAGGCTTCCAAACACTTTAGCAAGGTTGGGTGACCAATTTTTGTGAAGGGAGTTAAAGGTTTTAGGGTAAGGTTAGAGAGATTTTCAAGCTTGAATGAAGAAGGAGATGAGGGCTTCCATGGTGGTGCGGCTGGAATGGGGAAGAAGATAGCTGATAGGTTTTTTTTAATTTCTTTGGTCCCAATTGTCTCTTTTATTAGTTAATTAAATGGTTGTTTAATTGTGATTGGTGGGAACTTTTAAATGACATCATAATGATGTCATTATTTGCATTATATTGATTTTTTTCTTTTCTTTTCTTTTCTACTAACTTTAAATTAATTTTTCATTAACATTAATTCATAGTTTTTGTCATAATAATTATTTACTCAACTGGACAAGTAGGCCAAAAATCTCCTCTGAAGGCGAAATGACCAAAATGCCCTCCGTTTGGCTTAACGAGTCAAAATTGTCTGTACTGATTGAAAAATTTTTCTAAATATTTTCTTGGCATTCTAATGCCATGGGGACCTCAATGACCCTTCTCTGGAGTCCCAAAAATTATTTTATGAATTTTTCCCCGGGTCTAGGGCTCCTAGTTGCGAGAACCGCAACTTCCCTCTGGGTTACCCATCGCTTGGGCACCGGCTCATTTAACTTGGTTGTATTTTATTTCTAAAATTTTTTCTAAATTTTTCTTATTAATATTTGAGTTAATTATGGTTCCTCACTTTATTTTAAATATTTTTCCGAACGTTCTAGCTGTCCGGACCAACACTGGTCACCAGAACAGTAGAATGTACAGAGTTGCTACAGGGAGGGTGTTACACACATACCACATTTTGGTTACCTAATTTGTTGGTTTTGGCTGTTTTCTCAAATCTTAAGTCTTTTAGGCACAAATTTCAAATTTTCAGTTTTGGTGTTCTATTTTATACTGTTCCATTGGTCATGTTGCTGTTAGAATTTGGCTAAGTTTTCTTCATAGAAATTGTTCCTTATTGTCTTAAATTTATTTCCCTTTTAAAATCACTCCATTTGGAGTTTTTTAGCTCAAGTTATAGCCATTTGAACATGGCTGG
Source organism: Hevea brasiliensis (assembly GCF_030052815.1). Taxonomy (NCBI): domain Eukaryota; kingdom Viridiplantae; phylum Streptophyta; class Magnoliopsida; order Malpighiales; family Euphorbiaceae; genus Hevea; species Hevea brasiliensis. The sequence continues at coordinate 83,109,157 of NC_079504.1, read as the reverse complement.
CCGGATTTGGTTTTACCCAGAATTCTGGGCAAATTTTGGATTTTGGCAATTTTTGTGGTTGATTGTAGGTGGATTTTCAAATAGGTTATGGTTAAACTTTGGGTTTATTTTCTTCATAAAAGTTGTAGGGCTATGTCTCATATTTCTAATGGTAAAATTTCAGGTCATTTGGACTTTCCTAGACCAAGTTATGGTCATTTACGTAACTACTATTCATTTAATCATTTTTGTATAGGTCAGTTTGCCTAATTCAGATTTGGCCAATTTGTTCACTAAGTTATGGTCACTTTCTGGGCATGATTCCTAGATGAAAAATGTGCCATTTTGTGTCTAGTTTCACTCTCAATTGGTCTAACACCAATTGGGCTGGTAAATTTTCAGTTTTGATCCCTGAAAGGGACCTAGGTCATGCTGCCTGCAGAATAACCATAACCAATCCAAATTTAAACTTAGTTCCAACACTTCATACACACCTCAAATGGTCACACTTGACCATTCCTCAACTCAAATAAGGTTAACTACATCATTTAGCAAATTCTCAAATTTTTCTCCCCAAACCCTAGGTGCCAAGAACCCTAATTCATAAAATTCAAATCTAATGCATTCTAAACATCTGTCCATAGTTTACATACATAATTCAACCTAAGAAACCATTCAAATGCATCAAATTCACTCATTTCAAACCCTAACTAAGGCTGGCCAAAATTCATGTTTGGTCCCTCAACCATGTTTTCTTTTGATTTTAAAGTTGAAATCTAAGTTAATTTAACTCATAACATGTCTTTTAAACTAAAAATGTCAATTTAATTCCTTACCTCAACTTTGGAGTTCACTCCACCTAGTTCTTCTCTCTTCCTTCTTTCTTTCTTCTTCAATCTCCTTCTTAAGTTGAGGTAACAAGCTTTTATGAAGTATTTATGGGAAATATTAAGGTTAAATGAGAGATTTTAAGCTTGAGTGCAAGCTTCCATGGTGGGTTGGTAATGTAGAGAGAGAGAGAGTTGGCCGGCCAAATGAAGAAGATGAAATGGTTTTTTTTTTTTTTTGTTTTATACATAATTATCTTAAGTTTTACTTAGTCAAAAATAAAATTAAATGTAATTATTTTTATGATCATGCTTAGGTCATCACATGATGTCACTAATGCAATTTCTTTTCCTTTTTTTTTCCATTCTTCTTTAATTTAATTCTTGATTCCGAAATTTTCTTTTCTCTGATTTTATTAGACAGTTAGGTCAGGAGTCAGCTCTAGGGGTAAATTGACCAAATTGCCCCTCGCCGGTTTGATCCAATTTGTAAGTAATTCAATATTTCTTTCAGATCTTTGACCTAATTATTTGACCTACTTAACAATTCCTTTTTGTGATTTTCTCTTATTCACTGTGTTCACAATAGTTTTAAGGACAGCAGCGTCACATTTTACGGTTCGAAATTTGAGTTTAGACTGACCTCGCAGTCCTTCCCGAGAAGGTCACCCATCGCTGTGACTCCCAGCTCATTTAACTTCTTGTGTTCTATTTTTCTTATTTATACTTAACTATTTGACAATTACTAATTATTTGTTTTCAGGGCTTATCTAGTTGTCTTCGATGTGGTTCTAATCCCCTTAATTATCTAGACCGACACCGATCGCCGGAACAATGAAATATACCAGGCCATGCAAATAGGGGTGTTACATTCTGCATTTCCTCCCATACACTGCCTCATACGGAGCCATCTGAATGCTAGCTTGGTAGCTATTATTATATGCAAATTCTGCCAGTGGGAGGTATCTGTCCCAACTTCCCTCAAACTCAATAACATAACTTCTCAACATATTCTCAAGGACCTATCACATATTTCATATTACCATTATCATTTCAATTTAATATTTGTAGCAATTCAATGAATTTTAAAGTTTTACCTAGATTACTCATTCTGACTGTCCATCCGTCTGAGGATGAAAAGCCGTGCTAAAATGGAGTTGTGTGCCCAAGGCTTCTTGCAACTTCTTCCAAAATCTTGATGTAAATCTTGGGTCTCAATCAGTTATGATGGAAAGTGGGATTCCATGCAGTCTAACTAGCTTACTGATATACAATTCTGCTAGCTTCTCCAGTGAGTAGTCAGTCCTAACTGGTATAAAATGTGCTGATTTGGTCAACCTATCTACTATCACCCATACTACATAATGTTTCTTCTAGGTGAGAGGTAGACCACTGACAAAATCCATGGTGACCCAGTCCCATTTCCATTCAGGTATGCTAATGGGCTGTAACAAACCTGATGGAACTTGATGTTCTGCCTTAACTTGTTGACATGTCAAGCATCTTATCACATAGTTGGCTATGTCCTTCTTCATACCAGGCCACCAGTAGTGAGGCTTCAGGTCATGGTACATTTTTTTGCTCCCTGGGTGCATTGCATAAACACTGGTGTGTGCCTCTTTTAGAATGCTATTCTTCAATTCCTCATCATCTGGTACATACATTCGTCCTTTATAATACAGACACCCATCTTCTTTCACCTCATAATTAGCTTCTTTCCCTTCTGGGATTTTGCCCATAATAGCCATTAGTTTTTCATCTACCTTCTGCTCATCCCAAATCTTCTGTAGCAGGTTTGGCTTTACTTGCAACTCAGCCAAAATAGCTCCATCTTGAGCTAAAGACAAACGGGCATTTAACGATCTCAAAGCTATGATGGACTTTCTGCTCAAGGCATTAGCAACTACATTTCCCTTCCCTGGGTGGTAGTTAATCACACAGTCATAGTCCTTCAAGAACTCAATCCACCATTTCTGTCTAAGGTTGAGCTCCTTTTGGGTTGACAAATACTTCAGACTTTTGTGGTCTGTGTAGATGTAGCACTTTTCACCACACAAATAGTGTCTCCATATTTTCAATGCGAAGATGATCTCTGCTAGTTTCAGATCATGAGTAGGATAGTTCTGCTCATGTGGCCTTAACTGCCTGGAAGCATAGGCGACCACTTTCTCCTCTTGCATCAACACACATCCTAACCCATTATGGGAAGCATCACTATAGACTACAAAGTCCTTTCCAGACTCTGGCTTTAAATATTAGTGCTTCTGTCAACATAGCCTTCAACCTTTCAAAACTGGCTTGACACTTGTCATTCCAGTCAAATCTGACATTTTTATGTAGTAACTTGGTCAGTGGAGCAGCTATCAGAGAAAACCCCTTCACAAACCTTTTGTAGTAACTAGCTAGCTCCAAGAAGCTTCTGACCTCAATTGTATTTTTGGGAGGCTTCCATTCTATCACTGCTTAAATTTTGTTGGGATCTACTCTAATCCCATCAGCTGATACTATGTGTCTAAGGAATGCAATCTCACACAACCAGAAATTGCACTTGGACAACTTAGCATACAGCTTCTTTTCTCTCAGAGTTTGCAAAACAATCCTCAAATGTTCATCATGCTCTTCTCTGTTCTTAGAATACACCAGAATATCATCAATGAAGACCACTACAAATGGATCTAGATATGGATGGAAGATACGGTTCATAAGGTCCATGAAAGCTACTGGTGCATTTGTCAAACCAAACAGCATTACCAGAAATTCATAGTTCCCATACCGGGTCCTGAATGTAATTTTTGGCACATCTGTATCCTTTACCCTCAACTGGTGATACTCTGATCTGAGGTCAATCTTGGAAATATGCTTGCTTCCTTCAATTGATCAAATATATCATCAATTCTAGGCAATGGGTACTTGTTCTTCATGGTTACTTTGTTTAGCTGCCGGTAATCAACACATAGCCTCAAAGTCCCATCCTTTTTTTTCACAAACAGTACCAGAGCTTCCCACGATGACACAATGGGGCGTATGAATCCCTTATCCAGTAACTCCTGTAACTGGATTTTCAGCTCCTTCAATTCAGTAGGTGCCATCCTACGGCAGTACCTATATGGCAAATTCTACTTTCCTTTCTAGTGGAAAACTAGGCAATTTTTCAGGAAACACATCAGGAAAGTCATTCACAATGGGAATGTCATGAAGACTAGATCTAGCCTTTCTGGTATCAACCACATGCGCTAGGTAGGCTTCACAACCCTTCCTGATCAGTCTCCTTGCAGCAGTGGCTGAGATGACATTTGACAAGAAATCTGTCCTTTCTCCCAACTGTGATCTCATTACCCTTAGGAGTTTTCAAAGTGATTCTCTTCAATCTACAGTCTACTATCGCCTGATGGCGTGATAACCAATCCATTCCCAAAATCACGTCAAACTCATGGAAGGACAATTCAATTAGGTCTGCCGAAAACTCATACCCCTGAATCATTAATGGGAAACCCTTGTACACTTTATTCACTACCACGTTGTGGCCTAGTGGATTAGTGACCAGAATATCTTGGTCACTTTCCTCTACTTGTATTCGCCTTTCCGTAGGTAACTTGATGCAGATATATGAATGAGTGGATCTTGGATCCACCAATGCATGCACATATGTGATGTAGAGGGAGAACATACCCCTGATGACATCCGGGGCATCCTGCTCCTCCTGAGCTCTCATAGCATATTCCCTGGCTAATGCTTTGGCCTCTGGCCTCTCAACTGACTCTGTTGTCAGCCTCTATGATGTGCCAGCTATCTCTGATTTCCCCAGCCTTTTGCCCCTTTGAGCTACAGGGGCAGGCCTATCTCCTGGTACTGAAGCAACTGTAGCAGTTCACCTAGGGCAATCTCTAATCTGATGCTCGGTAGACTCACACCGGAAGCAACCACCGGTTACTTGCTAACATTTCTCCTTATGCCACCTTTGGTAGTGTGGACAAGCTGTAGAAGCTGCTGGGGCTGGTCCCCTCAACACCATCCTTGGAGAGCTGTTCACTGATGGTGTAGACTGGCCTCTCCTCGGTGTGAATTGTGATCTGGGCCTCTGGGATTGACCCTAACTTTGTTGCTGACTTGAACTCTAAGCAGGTGGACCTCTGAACTTATTATTGGGAGCAGAGGATGCACTAGACTGACCTGGACCCCTCTTCTGTTGTCTATCCCTTTTACTCTGTTCACTTTGTGATGCCTCTTACTCGTTTACTATATAGCCGAGCAAAAAGGGCCATATTCGGTGTCGGAGCATCCTATCTTGTCTTATCATATCCATTGTAAATTTTAATATCATTTAAAAATAGGTAATCCATGTGTAGAAATTTTTTTTTTTTTTTTGCAACGTGTTTTCTGTGAAGACCCGGACAGAGCCTCCTCTGTTTTGTTAGCATCTGGCAGGTTCCACTAATTACCTGTTAACATATTCATATTCATTTCACACATTTCCATATCATATTCTATTGCATCATATCATTCACAATTATTTATGAGATCTCAAAAAGGTATCATCTATTGCATTCATATAGAAATTAATCGATAATAATTTACAAGTTTACTTATAATCTCAAAGTTTAATTACAATCCAAAATGAAATACATCATGTGTTTATGTACAATGAATAAAAAGAATAAAATCTAGACATACATGGGCCCTACCAACAAAATTACAACTGTCGAGGTGACTAGTAGACACTGACAAATCTTATTGGCCTCTGCATGAGTACTTCTGCTACTTCTGCTGCGGCTGCGGGGACTGGTCTCCAATACCTATGCGATGGAAAACCAATGCGCTAAGCATAACGCTTAGTGGTGCATAATTTATAATAACAATAAATAAATAATTGAATAATAATTCTATATGGCAATTCATAATTTCTAGATCTTTTGCATTTTCATTGCACTTTGGAAAAAATTAAAATTATCGGGATCTTTTCTGTTTACTTATTATATATTAAGTCTTAATTAAATTTTATCCGTGTCCAAGAAACCTATAACAAATTATAAAAACTGGATACACAGGAGTATACTAGTTAGACAACCATATGTCTATCCAGTATATGTCGGTCATGTTAGGCATAAAGCCTGCGGGCAAGCAATTAAGCCAGATATAATATTAGGCACAATGGCCAACGGGCAGGCATAAAGCCTGTAGAACAATCATGTCAGACAGATTTTATCTGTTAATGATTATTCTTATGAGCAGTACTGCTATCTGTAGTCCCTAATTAGTATACCAATTGATCCAAGTTAAATAAATAAGTCTAGGTATACTATGGGTAATTAAACATTGTTACTTATTTATTAGAAATGTTCATGTCACTTTATAGTGAGAAAATAGGTCCCACATACCTCTTTCATGTGATTTAGTGTTTTATGGCTTATTAGGGTTAAATTCCTACCATAAGATAATTTATCACATGAACCTTTCTTTAGGTTCAATTTTTGTGTCTTACTTTTACCTATCCATTTAATCAGTTTGTTGCCATTGTTTGGCCACACTTCCTCCGTGGAAGTTGTTCCTCTATGTCTTATCTTTATTTTCCCTTTTGAATCATGTCAATTTGATTTTTAGAACTCAAGTTATGGTCAGATAACTATAGCTGATTCATTTCCTAATTCTGGTTCCTTAACTAGGCAGCTTTTGGACTTAAACTTTACCTAATTAATGGAACATGTTTCAGTCACTCTTAGGCATAGTAATCTTCATAGAAACTATTTCCCTATGTCTTGTGGTCACTTATAATTTTTAATCACAATTTTCAATTTTTTTGGAATTATTTACGGTCAATTAACTGACCTAGACTCGTGTACCCAGTGTCAACAGGAGTTCAGTTCAGGTTAGTGACTGCAGGTTAACTTTTGAGGTTCTTACATTCATAATTTGAGGAAGGTTTCTGAAACAAAGTTTTATCCTTGTGTCTTAGGTTTCTGAAAATGTATGGCTCATCCCAATTGGAGTTTTCTAGTGGGAGATATGACTAAAAGACTGTTCTGGGGTCAAATGAAGTTTGGTCAGATTCCAGGTTTTGATGTATTGACTTGTTCTAACAATTTGACCTAGTTCTCTTGATTTCTGGATTTTGGTCAACATACCAATTTTGTAGATCTATGTCTTATGGACATTTTGCCACTGGTTTCATTATATTTGAAATCTTGTTGACCAGGTTATGGCCATTTTTTCCAAAACTGGTCGAGTAAGTTTGTGTCCAGCAGTTTCTGGACAACCTAGTTATAGACAGTTTTGTGACCCAACATGGGCCAGCAATTTAGTTTGGTTTTTGGCATTTCTGGGTTCTGTGGTCTTCATGAAAATTTTATCCCTATGTCTAATCTTTCCAATGGTAAAAAATTCAGGTCATTTGGACCAGTATAGAGGGAGTTATGACCAAATAAATACGTACTGTTCAATTGGTCATTTTCTGGGTTTTGTGCAGAGTCACCTGGATTGGGATAGTGTTTAAGTCAAGTTTTGGACAAAATTTGGGCATGATTTCTTCATGGAAAATGGAATGATTTGGGTCTAGTTTCACCTACAATTGGCCTCATACCAATTGGAGCAACACATAATCAGTTATGGCTCAAAATCAAGCTGGACTCATTGAGTCCCAAACCTGCAAAAAAAGTACTCCCAAATATTCAATCTCCTCCAACTTTCTTACTTCAATTTGCATACATAGCACTTCTATAAGCAACAATTTCATCTCAATTAGGTCAATCTTAAGCAAAGACAAAATTCCTCAATTCATGTACACAAACCCTAAGTTCAAATTTCCAAATCCTACATACACTTATGTAAATAAATTCTAACACTTTAACCTTGTTAATCCATTTCCCTAAGCCATTTAAAACCAACAAAACCATCAATTTCATACTCCTCTTAGGGCTGTCGAAATTCAAGTGTCCCTTTTTCTCAAAATTTCTTTTTAATTTCATTAAATTTACACTTAGTTTAGCATGATTTTCATTCTTAAAGAAGCGAGATTAGGAGTTTAGTGCACTAACCTCACTTGGTGACTTGACAACTTCACTTCTATCCCTTCTTTTTACCATCAATGGCTTCCTTATGATGTAGGTTAAATTTTTAATGAAGAGGGCTAAGGGTTTTGGTGAGTAAATGAAGTGGGATTCAAGCTCAAAGCTTGACAAAAATGGTGGAAGAAAGGGACTTCATTGTGCCAGCCAAGGGAGAGAGAAGAGGAAGAAGAAGACTTGGTTGGTGGGGTTTTGTCATCTTGTGCCTATTTATATATATAATTATTGTACTTCAAATTTTAAAATGTCATAAACCTTTTTCTTTTCTTTTTTTTTTCTTTTCTTTTCTTCTCATTTTCCTAATTCAATTCATAAGGTTTTAATTTATGTTAATTATTTTATTCTCTAATTTTTTAATTTGACATTTAGGTCAAAATTCACCTCTAGGGGTGAAATGACCAAAATGCCCTTCATGGTGCTCATCGAATTATTTTTTTTTTATACCAATTAATAAATTCTCTTAAATTTTCTTTGGCATCTTTAATGTCATTTTTACCTAAATAAACCTTTAATTAAGTTCCAAAATTATTTCCTACATTTTCTTAATTATTCCATCCATTTATGTCTCCTCACTATAGTTTAAGTGTAGTTTCAAACATTCTAACTGTCCGAATAGACATTAGTCATCGAAACAGTAGAATGTACAAACTACCTATGGTGAGGGTGTTACAATTCTTCCCCTCTAAATAGAAATTTCATCCTCGAAATTTACCTGATGTGAAGAGCTGAGGGAACTGTTGCCTCATCGTCTCTTTGCTCTCCTATTTCGCTTTTTCTGTGTTGTGGTGTCTCCATAAGACTTTCACTAGTGGGATCCTCTTGTTTCTGAGTTCTTTCACTTCCCATGCCAAGATTCTGATTGGCTCTTCTTCATATGTCAAATCAGGTTATACAATTATCTCCTCTGCTGAAATGACATGTGAAGGATCTGATCCGTATCTCCTGAGTATCGACACATGGAATACATTGTGAACTTGTCCAGTTCAGGGGGTAAAGCTAGCCTATAAGCTACTGAACCACATGTTCAATGACATCATATAGACCAATAAACCTAGGGCTTAACTTACCCTTCTTACCAAATCTTAACACTTTCTTCCAAGGTGATACCTTGAGAAACACCTTATCGCCAACCTCATACTCTATATCCTTTCTCCTCAGGTCGGCATATGACTTCTGTCTGTCTGAGGCGGCTTTTAAATTATCTCTGATGAGTTTCACTTTTTCCTCAGTCTGTCTCACCAAGTCTAGGCCCACTACTTTCTCTTCCCCCATTTCTGTCCAACATAAGGGAGTCTTGCATCTCCTCCCATACAATGCTTCATATGGAGCCATTTTTATGCTGGCTTGGTAGCTGTTTTTATAAGCAAACTCTACCAAAGGAAGATACTTCTCCCAACTTCCTTCAAAATCAATGATGCAGCTTCTTAACATATCCTCCAATACCTATCATATCATATCATTCGTGTCATTAGTATCAGGTCATTGTTATCATTTCTTTAACAATTACAGCAATTCATTAAGTTCTAAGGGTTACCTAAATCACCCTTTCTGACTGTCCATCCTTCTATGGATGAAAAACTGTACTGAAGTGCAGTTGAGTGCCTAAAGACTCTTGTAGCCTCTTTCAAAACCTCAAGGTAAATCTAGGGTCTCGGTCAGATATGATCGATGTTGGCACTCCATGTAGCCGGACTATCTCATCTATGTAAATCTCTGGTAACCTCTCCAGTGAGTAGTTGGTTCTAACTGGTAGGAAGTGAGTTGACTTGGTCAATCTATCCACAATCACCCATATAGTATCATGCTTCCTCTATGTTAATGATAGCCCAGTGACAAAATCCATGGTGATGCGGTCCCATTTCCACTCTGGTATGGATATAGGTTGCAACAACCCTGATAGAACCTTATGCTCAACCTTAACTTGTTGGCATGTCAAACATCTGGTCACAAAATCACCAATCTCTTTCTTCATTCCCGGCCACCAATATTGTGTTTTCAGGTCTTGGTATAACTTGGAACTTCCTGGGTGCATAGCATGGAAGCTACCGTGTGCCTCTTTCAAGATATTCTTCTTTAGTTCCTCATCTCCTAGTACACATATTCTGCATTTATAATACAGGCACCTATCTCCTTTCAACTCATAGTCAGTCTCCTTCCCCTCTTGAGTTCTAACCATAACAGTTAGCAACTTTTCATCCATTAGCTGTGCTTCTTGTATTTGCTGTAACAAGCTTGGCTTTGCAAGCAACTCAGCCAAAATTTCCCCATCCTGTGCTAAAGACAACCGAGCATTCAGTGCTCTCAAAGCCATCATGGACTTCCTGCCCAGTGCATCAACCACTACATTTTCCTTTCCCGAGTGATAATTGATCACACAGTCATAATCTCTAAGGAATTCAATCCATCTCCTCTGTCTCAGATTGAGTTCCTTCTGGGTTGGCAAATACTTCAGACTCTTGTGATCCGTATATATGTAGCATTCTCACCATATATGTAATGCCTTCATATCTTCAATGCAAATATTATTGCTGCCAATTCTAGATCATTAGTTGGGTAGTTCTTTTCATGTGGCCTTAGCTGTCTGGAAGCATAGGCAACTACTTTCCTTTCCTGCATCAGAACACACCCAAGCCCATTGTGAGAGGCATCACTGTAGATCACATAGTCTTTCTCTACCTCTGGCTATGTCAACACTGGAGCTTCTATAACCATAGCTTTCAGCTTCTCGAAACTAGTTTGACATTTGTTATTCTAGTCAAACTTTACATTCTTATATAATAACTTAGTCAATGGGGCTGCTATAAGGGAGAATCCCTTCACAAATCTCCTGTAGTATCCAGCTAACCCCAAAAAGCTTCTAACTTCTATTACATTTCTGGGAGGCTTCCATTCAACTATTGCTTCAATCTTCTTGGGATCTACCTTGATCCCATCTACTGATACAATGTGTCCAAGGAAGGATATCTCATCCAACCAGAAGTCACACTTGGACAACTTGGCATAGAACTGCTTTTTCTGCAGTGTCTGTAGTACTACTCTCAGGAGTTCATCATTCTCCTCCCAGTTCTTAGAATACACCAAGATATCATCTATAAAGACCACGACAAACCGATTCAAGTAAGGATGAAAGATACAGTTCATTAGGTCCATGAAAGCTACTGGCGCATTCATCAGTCCAAATGGCATCACTAGAAACTCATAGTGCGTATACTGAGTCCTGAAAGTAGTCTTAGGAACATCTGTCTCCTTCACTCTCAATTGGTGATAGCCTGATCTGACATCTATCTTGGAGAATACTCCAGCTCCCCTCAGCTAATCAAACAGATCATCTACCCGAGGTAAAGGGTATTTGCTTTTCACAGTCACCTTATTTAACTACCGATAGTCTATACAAAGCCATAGTGTACCGTATTTATTCTTCATAAATAGCATCGATGCTCCCCAGGGTGACACACTAGGGCATATGAAACCCTTATTCAGTAGCTCTTGTAACTAAACCTTCAACTCTCTCAGTTCAGTAGGTGCCATCCTATATGGAGCAATGGAGATTAGTGTAGTACCCGGCATAACCTCTATAGCAAACTCCACTTCTCTATCAGGTGGCAAACCCTGCAACTCTTTTGAAAATACATTTGAAAAATCACATATAGTCCCGTCTGATAAGCTCAGGCTAATCTTCCTAGTGTCAACCATATGTGCTAAGTAAGCCTCACAGCTCCTCCTCATCAATCTCCTAGTTGCCGTGGATGATATGATAGTAGAAAGATAACCCGTTCCTTCACCCCCAATTGTAATCTCATCCCCATCTGCTGTCTATAACGAAATCCTCTTCCGCCGACAATCTACCATCACCTAATGACGTGATATCCAATCCATTCCTAATATCACATCAAACTCATGGAATGGTAGCTTAATCATGTCAGTTGGAAACTCATAACCCTGTATCCTCAGAGGACAACCCTTGTAGACCTTTTTCACCATGACACTATGGACTAAAGGGTTTGTGACTTGCATGTCCTCCTCTAACTCCTCTACCTGAACCCCTCTACCAACACATGGTGCAATGCACACATAAGAATGTGCGGAGCCAGGATCAATTAATGCACATACAGATAGATCATAAAGTGAGAAAGTACCCCTTATGACATCAGCTGGCTCTGGCTCATCTCGAGCTCTCATAGCATAGGCACAGGGTGCTACTCTAGTCTGCTACCTCTAAACTGTCTCTGCATTAGGCCTCTGTGATGTACCAGCTGTATCAGGCCTCGCAGGTCTTCTACCCCTCTATGCTGCTAGGGTAAGTCTCTCTGTCTGGGGTGGAATAGTGGGAACACTAGCGTTCCTCTGTGGACAATCCTTCAGGAAGTGATCCGTAGACCCACATCTGAAACACCCACCAGTCAACAATCTGCACTCTCCTCTGTGGGGTCTGCCATAATGTGTACAAGCTAGTGGTGGGACTGATCCCCGTGTAGCTGTACCCGGAGAACTACCCACTAATGCACCAGACTGTCCTCCTCCTCCTCTCCTTGGAGCAAACAGGGATCTCTACTTCTTAACTCGACCCTGAGTCTGACCCTGAGACTCCTTGGGCCTCTTACTAATCGTGTCTACTAAACTAAACTGACCAGATCCAGAACCCCTCTTACATTGCCTATCCTTTCTGGACTGCTCTTCATTTCTGACTCTCTCCACATCAAGGGCCAATGCTATCAACTGGAAGAAGTCTGTGAAGTGATGAGATGTCACTATCAATCTCATATTGTCATTCAGTCCGTCCTCAAACCTTTTGCATTTATCATTTTTTGTGGGCATCAACTCCAATGCATATCCGCTAAGTCTCATGAATTCTCGCTCATATTTAGAGACTGTAAGCTGCCTCTGTCTTAGTGCCACGAATTCTCTCCTTATGGCCTCCAAGTACATATGACTAATGTATTTCTTTCTGAATTTAGCCAGTAAGAACTCCCAGGTGATCTGTGTAGGCTGTACCACTCTCAATACTATCACCCACCATCTATATGTATCCTCCTATAGTAGTGACAGAGCACACTCCAACTGCTGCTCTGGGGTGCAGTGTAACTGCTGTAACACCCTCTCTGTCCTCTCTAGCCAATACTCTACTGCGGCTGGATCATCCTCCTTCTTACCCCTGAAGTCAACTGCCCCATACTTTTGCAGTCTCTCTAGTGGGGATCTATGTACAGGTTGCGATTGTGGGGGCAGTGGTGGCTGTACAGGTGGTGATGGTTGTGGTTGTGGCTGTGGAGGTGGAGGTGGCTGTGGCTGAGGTATAGCTCTGGTGACCTGACGGAGCAGCTGAGTCATCTGTTCCAGGAAGGCCAGCTGTGCTCTCCCTGTAGTACCACAGGATGACTCAGCTCTACTGCTTCACTCCCTACTAGGAGCAGGCACGGGTGCGTGACTCTCTACCTCCTCCTATATCGATCCTGGAGGTCCATGCTCTGAAGGATCAGATGCCATCGATCCCATAAAATAGACAAAGAACAGATTTGCATTAGTGTCATCTCGACTCTATTTAAAGGCTCATGCATGTGATGCACTCTATCTATTTCTAACTATCTAGGTCTAAGACCGCCTAAACCTCTGCTCTGATACCACTAAAATGTGAGGCCCCTTACCCGTCTACTGTATAGCTGAGCAAAAAGTGCCACATTCGGTGCCGAAGGACCCTATCTTGTCTTATCATATCCATTGTAAATTTTAATATCATTTAAAAATAGGTAATCCATGTGTAGAATTTTTTTTTTTTTTTGCAACGTGTTTTTTGTGGAGACCCAAACAGAGCCTCCTCTGTTTTGTTAGCATTTGGCGAGTTCCACTAATTACCTGTTAATATGTTTATATTCATTTCAAACATTTTCATATCATATTCTATTATATCATATCATTCATAATTATTTATGAGATCTAAAAAAAGTATCATCTATTGCATTATATAGAAATTCATAAATAATAATTTACAAGTTTACTTACAATCTCAAAGTTTAGTTACAATCCAAAATGAAATACATTATGTGTTTATATACAATGAACAAAAAGAACAAAATCTAGACATACATGGGCCCTACCAACAAAATTACAACTGTCGAGGTGACTAGTAGACACTGGCAAATCTGATCGGCCTCTGTATGAGCACTACTGCTACAACTGCGGGGACTGGTCTCCAATACCTACGCAATGGAAAACCAACACACTAAGCATAACGCTAAGTGGTGCATAATTTATAATAACAATAAATAAACAATTGAATAATAATTCTATATGGCAATTCATAATTTCTAGATCTTTTGCATTTTCATTGCACTTTGGAAATAATTAAAATTATCGGGATCTTTTCTATTTACTTATTGTATATTAAGTCTTAATTAATTTTTATCCATGCCCAAGAAACCTATAACAAATTATAAAAACTAGATACACTAGAGTATACTAGTTAGATAGCCATACGTCTATCTAGTATACGTCGGTCATGTCAGGCATGAAGCCTGCGGGCAGGCAATTAAGCTAGATATAATATTAGGTACAATGGCTAACATGCAGGGATAAAGCCTGTAGAACAATCATGTCAAACAGATTTTATCTGTTAATGATTATTCTTATGGGCAGTACTGCTATCTGTAGTTCCTAATTGGTATACCAATTGATCCAAGTTAAATAAATAAGTCTAGGTATACTATGGGCAATTAAACACTGTTACTTATTTATTAGAAATATTCATGTCACTTTATAGTGGGAAAAGAAGTTCCACATACCTTTTTCATGTGATTTAGTGTTTTATGGCTTATTAGGGTTAAATTCCTACCATAAGATAATTTATCTCATGAACCTTTCTTTAGGTTCAATTTTTGTGTCTTATTTTTACCTATCCATTTGATCAGTTTGTAGCCACGGTTTGGCACACTTCCTTCAATGGAAGTTGTTCCTTTATGTCTTATCTTTATTTTCCCTTTTGAATCATGTCAATTTGATTTTTAGAACTCAAGTTATGGTCGGATAACAATAACTGATTCATTTCCTAATTTTGGTTCCTTAACTAGGCAGCTTTTTAACTTAAATTTTGCCTAATTAATGGAACATGTTGTAATCACTTTTAGGCATAGTGATCTTCATAGAAATTGTTTCCCTATGTCTTGTGGTTACTTATAATTTTTAATCACAATTTTTCAAGTTTTGTGGAATTATTTATGGCCAATTTTTCAGGTCAGTGACTGCAGGTCAACTTTTGAGGTTCTTACATTCATAATTTGAGGAAGGTTTCTAAACAAAAGTTTTAGCCCTATTTCTTAGGTTTCTGGAAAGGTATGGCTCATCCCAATTGGATTTTTCTAGTGGGATATATGACTAGAAGACTGTTCTGGAGTCAAATGAAGTTTGGTCAAATTCCAGGTTTTGATGTATTGAATTGTTCTAACAATTTGACCTAGTTCTCTTAATTTCTGGGTTTTGGTCAAAATACGAATTTTGTATATCTATGTCTTTTGGAAATTTTGCCACTAGTTTAATTGCATTTGAATTCTTATAGACCAAGTTATGGCCATTTTTCTAAAACTGGTCGGGTAAGTTTATGTCCAGCAGTTTCTGGACAACCTAGCTCTAGACAGTTTTGTGACCCAAATTGGGCCAGCAATTTGGTTTGGTTTTAGGCATTTTTGGGTTCTGTGATCCTCATGAAAATTGTAGCCCTATGTCTAATCTTTCCAATGGTATAAAATTCAGATCATTTGGACTAGTATAGAGGGAGTTATGACCAAATGAATATGTACTGTTCATTTGGCCATTTTCTTGGTTTTGTGCAGGGTCATCTGGATTGGGACAGTGTTTAGGTCAAGTTTTGGACAAAATTTGGGCATGGTTTCTTCATGGAAAATGGAGTGTTTTGGGTCTAGTTTCACCTCCAATTGGCCTCATACCAATTGGAGCAACTCATAATCAGTTATGGCTCAAAAATCAAGCTGGACTCATTGAGTCTCAAATATTCAATCTCCTCCAACTTCCTTACTTCAATGTGCATACATAGCACTTCTATAAGCAACAATTTCATCTTAATTAGGTTAATCTTAAGCAAAGACAAAATTCCTCAATTCATGTACATAAACCCTAAGTTCAAATTTCCAAATCCCATATACACTTAAATTCTAACACTTTTAACCTTGTTAATCCATTTCCCTAACCCATTTAAAACCCAACAAAACCATCAATTTCATACTCCTCTTAGGGCTGCCAAAATTCAAGTGTCCCTTTTTCTCAAAATTTCTTTTTAATTTCATGAAATTTACACTTAGTTTAGCATGATTTTCATGCTTAAAGAAGAGAGATTAGGAGTTTAGTGCACTAACCTCACTTGGTGACTTGACAACTTCACTTCTATCCCTTTTTTTTACTATCAATGGCTTCCTTATGATATGGGTTAAATTTTTAATGAATAGGGCTAAGGGTTTTGGTGAGTAAATGAAGTGGGATTCAAGCTCAAAGCTTGACAAAAATGGCGAAAGAAAGGGAGTTCATTGTGCTGGCCAAGGGAGAGGGAAGAGGAAGAAGAAGACTTCGTTGGTGGGGTTTTGTCATCTTATGTCTATTTATATATATAATTATTGTATTTTAAATTTTAAAATGTCATAAGCCTTTTTCTTTTCTTTTCTTTTCTTTTCTTCTTCTTTCTCTTCTCATTTTCCTAATTCAATTTATAAGGTTTTAATTTATGTTAATTATTTTATTCTCTAAATTTTTAATTTGACATTTAGGTCAAAATTCACTTCTGAGGGTGAAATGACCAAAATGCCCTTCGTGGTGCTCATCGGGTTATTATTATTATTTTTGTACCAATTAATAAATTCTCTTAAATTTTCTTTGACATCTTTAATGTCATTTTTACCTAAATAAATCTTTAATCAAGTCCCAAAATTATTTCCTATATTTTCTTAACATTTATTCTATCCATTTATGTCTCCTCACTATAGTTTAAGTGTAGTTCCAGACATTTTAACTGTCCGAACAGACATTAGTCATCGAAACAGTAGAATGCACGGACTACCTACGGTGAGGGCATTACACACTTACTCTAACTCTTTCCACTTTTAGTGCAGCTTCAACCAATTTTGCAAAATCAGTAATCCCCAATGCAGTTAACATGATCTTAATGTTATCTTTAAGCCCTTCTTCACACCTTGTACACCTCTCAGCTTCCGTAGGGACTATTTCCCTTCCATATCTGCTCAATCTGATAAACTCTCTCGGGTATACTGCTACTGTCAGCTGTCTCTGCCTCAGACTGATGAATTCTCTTCTTCTTTCTTCCAAATATACACTACTCACATATTTCTTTCTGAACTCTGAGAGGAAGAAGTCCCAGGTGATCTGCTCTGGCTGCACCTCCCTGGATACTGTGTCTCACCACTGCTATGTATCATTTTAGAGCAGGGACACAGCACCCTCTAGGTTCTACTCTGGGATGCAGTGGAGTTGTCTCAACACTCTTCCAATTTTATCTAACCAATTTTCTACTACCATGGGGTCATCTTCCTTAGTTCCCCAGAAAATCTACAGCCCCATATTTTCATAGCTTTTCCATATGGGACTTTTGTGGTGGTGGCGGAGGCTATGGTTGTGGTTGTGGTGGTGGAATTGCTCCCTTCATTTACCGATAAAATTCTATCATCTGCTAGAATAAGGCAAACTGAGGCTGTGCAGGTGCCTCAGCTGTTGGTGGAGCAGGTTCTCCCTTGCTTCTAGCTTTAGTCACTGGTGGAACAGGTTCTCCCCTGCCTCCAGCTTTAGCCACTGGTGGAGTATGACTCTCCACCTCTTCTTCAACTGCTCTCTACGATGAAGGATCCATATCCTAACCAAAGAAAATAGAAAAAAAAAAAAACAAATAGATCTGCATTAGTGTCACCTCAACTCTTACAAATGCAATGCATGGTATAGACTCTATCTAGACCTAGAAACGCCTAAACCGTGCTCTGATACCACTAAATGTGACACCCCTTACCCGTCTACAATGCAGCCGAGCAAAATATGCGACACAGTGTGCTGGAGCACCAGATCTTATCTTAAATCAATTTATAGTTCTTAATTTGTTACTTAAAAAGTTTTTGAGTGAAACTCATAACATTTATATTATTTATTGAGATATTGATTAATTTAGAATTTTTGAACATTTCACAGAAAATCCGGCAGAGTGCCGGCTGAAAATTGAGAAAACAGTTCTTCGAAACCTGTTAAAAACATTTCCAATATAATCATATCATCAATTTCAGTCAACCACCAACACATTTCCACAATTTCTCAAGAATCTCAATATTTCAAAAATCAATTTATTTCATATCATACTTAAGCTCAATTCAATAAGAATATAATTACAGATAATTACATCATCATATAATTACATAAGTTTCAAATGTACAGAATAAAAAATAATATTTATTACAAAATGCAAAATCCAAAAGATGCCTAAGAGTCGTACCAAAGATGCACTGTAATGGAGGCGACTCTGGACTCTATGCAGATTTGACTCTCACTCAGTCTGGAGTCTACCGTGTTCTCGCTCCGTGTCTCCAGTACCTACGCGTTGCAAACAGCGACGAGCTAAGCAATACTGCTTAGTGGTGCCAATATAAAACAAAAATAAACTAAAATAAAATAAATATTCAGAATGTATGCTAATATTTTATACAGACAAAGTTTTTGATAATTATTAGTGATATTATTAATTTGGTACTTTTTAGCTTAATTATCTGATTATAATTTATTAAAACTTATTTTGGTTGCCCAAGTAACCTATACTAATTGACTGGATTGGATAAACGGGTAAACTGGCACTGGGTACCAAGTACCTCGGGTCATCACACCATCAGTCGCTAAGTGTCTCCAGGTGTGCAACAGAATGGCTAACAATTCATAGTAATTATCGGGCACAAAGCTAAATATCTCAAGAGTATCAGAATTGGCCGAAGGCCATAATATCACCAAATGGCCACAAGAGTCCTAAATCACAGAATGGCATAATGTCATATGTAGTACTGCTATCAGAACCCTATTGGCATGCCAACCTATCCAAACCAATCCTTCTAGGTATATTAGGGCATTTGGTAACATTTATTAATTAATAGTTACTATTTACTTTACCATTTATACACAAATGTTGACTTTTTAATCCATAATAGATTTGTAAATTCTAATGCCACCAAGATACCACATTTTTAACTTTATACTTGTTGGCATTAGTTACCAAACTCAATTCATACCCTTTTGAGTGTTATTTCAAATTTCCAGATTTTATGGTTCATGTTTACTGTTCCATTGGACCTTGCTACAGTAAAAATTTGGCTAAACTTTCTTCATAAAAGTTGTTCCTTTATGTATCTAATTTAATTCCCTTTTTTGAATCACTCCATTTGGAGTTTTGTAGCTTAAGTTATAGCCTAAAAACTATAACTGGCCGGATTGCAAATTCCCAGAATTTTTGGGCAGCAATTGGTTCTGGCAGTTTTCGTGTCCTGACTCTGGTAGACAATTTCATTAAGTTGTGATCAGAATTTGGGTTTATGTTCTCCATGAAAGTTGTTCTAAATTGTCTAAGCTTTCCATTGATACAAAAATCAGGTTAATTGGACATTTCTACACTGAGTTATGACCAAATGAACAAACACTTGTTCATTTGGTCATTTTTTAGGGCCAGCAGGTTGGTTACCAGGATTGAGGCAGAATTTAGATTATCCTAAATTGGTTTTCTGGGTAGAGTTTCTTCATCAAAGTTGTGTCATTATGTGTCTAGTTTAACCTCCAATTGTCCTTGCACCAATTAAAGTTCTACAGGTCAAGATATTGCTACCCAACCACACTGGACTCAAGTCCAATGATTCTGGCACCTTAAAGGCAGCATACCAAATCAATCTCCAATGCACTAATTCACTTCAATTTATGGTCAGATCTTATCAAATAGTTACTAATTGACCATTAAAATGTTCATTCACCATTACATAAGTAAGGCCCTTTTTTTTTCTTTTTTCAAAACCCTAATTCCCAATTCCAATTCATAGAACATACATCAATTAAGAATTCTAATTCATTATCAATTTTACATCTACACTTCAAACACCATCTCTAATCCACTTCAAATCCATCAAAATAATCAGAGCCACCACCCCTATAAGGCTGTCAAAATTCACTATATACCCTAGCATGCATAATTTTCTTCAATTCCCACAAATTCCTAGCTTAACTTAGTGTTTTAACATGAATATCAAAAGAAAGAGAGAGAAAGATGGCACTAACCTCACTTATGTATCACCCAATCTTGCCAAAACCTCTTAATTTCTTCTTCTTTTTGTTGCCTAGAAGTTGTTTAAGGGGTAAGAAGCAGTTTTTGTGAAGCAAGCTTATGATTTTAGGGGTGTTTATATGGGAATTTTAGGGAGAAAAGAAAGCTTCCATGGAGTAAGAGGGAGAGAGGAGTTTGGCTAGTCTAAGAAAGAAGAAGAAGGCAGATTTTTCCTTTAAATTTTACCCCATTTAACTCTTTTTAAATTGGTTTAATAATGCTTGTTATAATTTGATTAGTGGAGAACATTTTAATTACATCATGCTTACTCAAGCATGGTGTAATAATTAAACATTTCTTTCCTTTTTCTTTTTCTTGCTTTTCTACTCATTTTTAATTAAATTTTTGGTAATATTTATTCACATTTTATGTCATATAATTTATTTAATTAATTGGACAAGTTAGTCAAAAATCATCTCTGAAGGTGAAATGATCAAAATGCACTTCGTTTTACTTAACGGACTAAAATCGTCTGTACCGATTTAAAATTTTCTTTGTTCATGTTCTTGGAATTCTAGCGCCATCGAAGGCTCAATAACTCTTCATTGGAGTCCTCAAAATTATTTTACAGGGTTGTCCTGCGGGTATAGGGTCGACAACTGTCTTCACAGTCACTTCCCGTTAGGTCACCCATCGCCAGGGCATCGACTCATTTAACCTAATGGCATTTCTTAGCTTACATTTTTCCTTAATTTTTCTTATAATTATTTGAATTATTTATGACTCATCACTCTAGTTTAAATATAGTTCCATATGTTATGACTGTCCGGACTGATATTAGTCACCGGGACAGTAGAATGTACGGACTAACTAAAGTGAGGGTATTACACTTCCACTTTTCTACCACCGATAGAGAGATCTGCCCCTGGGGCCCAGAGGGGTAGACGACCCATGAGGCCGGAGTTGACAGGTACCTCACAGAGACCAGCTTCTGAAATTATTGAGCGGCTCGAGACCTGAGTGGCACCTCGAGTATATGCTATGGTTTGGGAGGAACCACATCCAACAGATGTTAGCAGAGGTATATTTTCTTTTATAATGCTTTAGTATATGTATTGATAGACCTAGTATATGAGATGAAAGAAGATAGGTGCAGTTCCTCGACTATTTACACTGGGTAAATTTCAAGGACGAAATTTTTATTAAAGGGGGAGAATTATAACGCCCTCACTTTAGGTAGTCTGTACATTCTACTGTTCTGGTGACCAATGTCTGTCAGGATAGCCAGAATGTCTGGACTATATTTAAACTAGAATGAGGAGTCATAAATAATTCAAATAATGGTAAGAAAAATTAAAGAAAAATTTTAGCAATGAAATACAATGAAGTTAAATGAGTCGATGCTCCAGCGATGGGTGATCTAATGGGAAGCAACTGTGAAGACAGTTGTCGACCCTATACCCATAGGGAAACCCTATAAAATAATTTTTGGGACTCCAAAGAAGAGTTATTGAGGTTTCAATAGCAATAGAATGATAAGAAAATGCTCAGAGAATTTTCTAAATCGGTACAGATAATTTTGGCTTGATAAGCAAAACGAAGGGCATTTTGGTCATTTTGCCTTCAGAGATTATTTTTGACCAACTTGTCCAATTAAGTAAATAAATTATATAACATAAAATGTGAATAAATATTACTAAAAATTTAATTAAAAATGATTAGAAAAGAAAGAAAAAGAAAATGAAGTTTAATGGAATTATTACACAAGCATTAAGTAAGAATGATGTCATTAAAATTTTTCTAACCAATCACCATTCAACAAGCATTTATAAAAGACATAAAAAGAGGCAAAAATAAAGAAAAATCAGTCCATTATCATCTTCTTCTTGAGCTGGCCGAACCAGCTCCCCTCATCTCCTCCATTTTTATTTACAATCAAGCTTGAATCTCCTTATTCTTCACCCAAAAACCCAAAGCCCCAACACTAAAAGTAACCCTTGGAACCTCCTAGAGTGTTTGGCAGCCAAGAAAACCAAAGAAAGTAAAGTTTAAAACTTGAAAAAATTCTACTCAAAAGGTTAGTGCACTAAACAAGTTCTTTTCCCTCTTTAATCTTTGCAAGCATGCTAAATCAAGTAGAAATTGCATGAAATCAAAAGAAAATCATGAGTAAATAGAACCTCTAAATTTTGGCAGCCATGAGAAAGTTTGAGAATTGTTGGTTTTTGATGAAATTAAGTGGTTTATTTATGCTATTGATGAGTATAGATGATGGATAAAGTGATTAGTATGAGTTTGGTATGTGTATGTCATGAATTAGAAATTTGAAGCTAGGGTTTTCATAAAAATTTGAGAATTTTGTGTATGGCTTGAAATTAATGATGTTGAGATGATTTTTTTACTATTATAAGTGCTATGAAGTGAAATGAAGTTTGAGAGTTGGGAGGATTTGAAATTGGGAATGCTGATTTTTCTGTGCAGGAAATTGAACCTTAAGTCCAGTGTGGTTTTTAAGCCATAAGTTGAATTTTGTTACTCCAATTGGTGTGAGGCCAATTGGAGATGAAACCTAGGACAATTTGCCACATTTTTCATGAAAGAAACCATACCCAAATACTATCCCTAACCTAGCCTAAAATTAGCTTGAATCCGGGTAACCCTAATCTGGAACTGGAAAAATGACCAAATGAACAGTAAATGTTCAAATGTCCATAACTCACACTTGGAATGTCAAAATGACCTGATTCTTAAACCATTGGAAAGGGTAAACATAGGAGCACATTTTTCATGGAGAACATAGAACCCAAATCTGCCTCTAACTAAGTCAAATTGTTAGCACAAGTTAGATCAACAAAACTGTCCAGAACCAATCTACCCAGAATTTGTTGGACATAGGCTTACCCGACCAGTTTTGCCAAAAAGGCCATAACTTGGTCTACAAAATTGCAAAAGCAATGAAACTAGTGTAAAAATTTTTATAAGACATAGATCTACAATATTGATGTTTTGACCAGAACCCATAAGCCAAGGGAACTAGGCCAAATGGCTAGAATAATTTAGTACACCAAATCTTGCAATTTGCCTCAATCACCACCTGACCCTAGAACATAATTTATACCATAACTTTCACTAGAAAATCCTAAATAGGATGAGCCAAACTGTTCTAGAAACCTAAGAGATAGGGATTCAACTTTGATTTAGAAACGTTTCTCAAAATTTGAGTATAAGAACCCTAAAATGGGAGTCAAAGTCACTGACCTGAATCTGGAATCCTGTAGACACAGGGTACCTAAGTCCAGGGCAATTAATTTACCATAATTAATTCTACAAAACTTGAAAAATTGTAATTCAAAATTCTAAGTAATCATAAGACAAAGGGTAACAAATTATATGAATAACATTAGGTTAAAAGTGGCTGTAACATGTCTAATTAATTAGACAAAGATCTACTCCAAAATCTACCTGAATCTAGACACAGAATGAGACCATAAACTAGTTGTGGTTATTTGACCATAACTTAAGTTGTAAAACTTCAAATGACATGAATTAAAAAGGAAAACAAAGATAAGACATAGAAGAACAACTTTCACGAAGGAAGTGTGACCAAACATATAACACCCCTATTTGTATAGCCTGGTATATTTCACTATTCCGGTGACCGGTGTCGATCCGGACAATTAAGAGGATTAAAACCACACTTAAGACAACTAGATAAGCCCTAAAATACAAATAATTAGTAATTGTCAATTAGTTAAGTATAAATAAGAAAAAATAGAACATAAGAAGTTAAACGAGCTGAGAGTCACAGTGATGGGTGACCTTCTCGGGAAGGACTGTGAGGTCGATTTAAACTCAAATTTCAAACTGTAAAATGTGACACCACAGTCCTTAGGACTATTACGATCACAGTGAAAAAGAGAAAATCACGAAAAAAAATTGTTAAGCCGGTCAAATAATTAGGTCAAGGATCCGGAATAAATATTGAATTATTTACAAATCAGGTCGAACCGGCGAGGGGCAATTTGGTCAATTGACCCCGAAGCTGACTCCTGACCTAACTGTCAAATAAAATCGGAGAAAAGAAAATTTTGGAATTAAGAATTAAATTAAAGAACTAAAGAAAAATAAATGAAAAAAAAAAGAAAAGAAAAAGTTTTCTTACATCATGTTGATGACATCAATTATGATGTCAAAATTAATTTTTAATTTCCCACAATTTTTTACCAATTCAAATACACAAAATAATACCTAAAATACATAAAATTAAAACAAAAAAATTAGCTCTTCTCTCCCACAAGTTCGGTAGCCTCACCATTTCACTCTCCTCCATTGCCAAAACCACCATTAAAGCTTGGTAAAGCTTGAGTTTTCCCCACTAAACCCTGACTTTTCCAAAATCAATCCATAAAAACTTGTTGACTTCACTTGAGAAAAAGCTTGAGCAAGAAAAGAAAGAAAAAAAGAAGAAGAAAATTGAAGATTTAACATCCAAGTTGAGGTTAGTAATTTAAGTTGAAAAATTCAGTTTATTGTTTGTGTGTTTATCTTAACTAACCTAGAACTCAACTTAAAAATCAAAAGAAAACATCTTTGGAGGACCAATTGTGAATTTCAGCCAACCTTAAGGGAGTAGATATTTCATGGTTTTGATGAATTAAAAAGCATAATTGAGTTGAAATATATGGGTAGGCGTTAAATAATGACTTAAATTGTATAAAATTTCAAAATTGTGTAATTAGGGTTTGGACCTAGGGTTTTGGAAGAAAAAAATTTGAGAATTGATCAAATGGTGTGTTTATCCTTTTTTGATCTGAAAAATGGTCATTTGTGACCAATTGAGGTATGTTGGAAGTGTTAGAATTAGGTTTAAATTCGGATTGATTAGGGACATGCTGTAGGCAGCATGACCAAGGTCCCTTTCAGGGACCAAAACTAAAAATTTACAAGCCCAATTGGTGTGAAGCTAATTGGGAATGAAACTAGACACAAAATGACACATTTTTCATTTAGGAATCATGCCCAAAAAGTGACTAAAACCTAGTGAACAAATTGACCAAATCCGGATTAGGCAATCTGACCTGTATAAAAATGACCAAATGAATAGTGTTTCTTCATTTGGCCATAACTTGGGCTAGGTAGGTCTAAATGACCTGAAATTTTACCAGTAGAAAGCTGAGATATAGAACTAAAACTTTCATAGGAACACAAACCCAAATTATGCCCTTAACGAAGTCATTTAACCACCCAAATTGGTGACCTAAAACTGCCAGAACCTGAAAATTTGCCCAGAAATCTGGGTAAGTCCAATCCGGCAGCCATGATTCAAATGGTTATAACTTGAGCTAAAAAACTCCAATTGGAGTGATTCAAAAAGGAGAATAAATTTAAGACAATAAGAAACAATTTCTATGAAGAAAACTTTGCCAAATTCTAATAGCAAAATGACCAATGGAATAGTGTAACATAAGACACCAAAACTGAAAATTTACAAATTTGCCTAAAAGACTTAAAAATTGAGTAAACAACCAAAGCCAACAAATTTAGTAACTAAAATGTGATATGTGGGTGAAATTAGAATTTCCATACCTATTAAGCCTTAGAAAGCCAACAAATTGACTTGAATAGTGTAGTGAATAGTAATCCCGAAACATAAATTTTAAAGAACGTCAAGTTTAGCACATTAAAACTAAGTAAAACTGAATTTGAATTTATTTTTGGATTTATGCTAAGTTATGATACTGAAACACTATGAAATTGTGTGTTTCAATGGAAAAAATACTAGGAAAGAACCCAAGGGATCAAGTCAAAGCCAAGAGATTACTCGTATAAGGTTTGTGCACAACATAAAAATTTTGTATATTTTCTTTTGCACATGGTTTTGAATGAATTGAAATATTGAATTGTGACATTATTGTATTGAACTATTTATTATGCTTTTGTTTTAAATTGTTGAAAGTTATTTGTGTATGTTTGAGATGGCATAAATGTTTAGTAAATTATTAAGATAAGTTTTGAAACCACAATGTCATGACCATATATTTGAATACCTCACTAGCATGACTAGTGGGGAAAATCAGTTTCGAATTTTGATTCCTTCTCTGGCTGAAGTGTTGAGGTGTGTGCCAGTAGAAGAAGAAAAAGAATGGGTTCCCATATATTTGAGCTAGCTAGCCTTGTAATGTGACTTCTCCTTAGCCTCTAACTATTGAGATGATATTTGTTTCGAATGGCATGATATAACTGTGTGTTTTTATGAAATTTATTTTAGGACTTTTGAAATGAAATTGTTTGGGTTAAAATCATGTTTTGAATTTTATATCTCATGTTCAGTTAAATTTTTGAATAATTATGTTTTAATTCTGCATAAAGATTATTTTAATATGTTGTGCACCACTGAATCCTAGTACTCAGCGATGGTTGTTATTGCTGTCGCAGATATAGAGACTAGAGGAGCAGCAGAGTAAGCTGCTGAGGATTGAGGAGCTACCTGCCTTGAAGTCTATCAGGTATATTTTATACCCTGATTGTAAAAACTATTTTGATATATATAAATGTATGTAACTGTATGGACATGTAAAATTGGTTATGAGCAGTTGTATAAAGTTGTATAAAGCCTGTATTAAATTTGATTTGGATTTTTCCTAATGTGAATTTTTGTAATGATGTATATAAATTGTTTTATCTTTAATGAAATATGAATGGAAGTATCTTGTTTTAATTTGAATGAAATTGATTAATAGTATTTTGATGATTGTTGAATTTTGTAAATTGAGAAATGATGTTGAAACTTGTTGGGATGGTTGTGGAATTGATGAAGTTGTTGAGACAAATCTTTGGAAGTGCTTTTTACAGGTATTTGAAGAACTGTTTTCTCAAAATACAGATGACACTCTGTCGAAATTTTTATAAAATTTGTGGAAAAATGAAATGGGACAAAAATTTTTACTAGTCTTAAAACTTCGAATAAATGTTTTAATACCTATTAGAAAATGCTCACCACTTATAAAAGTAAGAAATTTATTTTAAAATCCCTTATAGGGTACATAATGAGTTATCGGTAGGTAAAGTTCGGTAGTTCATTAGGTATTCTACAGGATCATGTTATGCCTTACAAAGGGATAAGGTGTGACAAAACAATGGCCATACCTTGACCAATTTGTTAGGTGAACTTGAGACATCAAATCTAGACTTTGAGAAAGGTTCATAAAATGACTTGTTATATGATATGAAGTTAATCAAAATAAATTGTTAAACACAAAAGTGACCTGAATATGCATGTGAAACTTATGTTTCCCATCATAAGTAACATGTAAATGTTATTAAATACAACTAGCACATAATATGAAATTATAAATACTTAATAACTCTATTTTGCCCAAAGTACACCTAGACTTATTTATATAGCATGGATCGATTAGTATACCAATTAGGGACTACAGATTGCAGTACTGCCCACAGAAATAATCATTGATAGACAATATATGTCTAAGATGGTTTTTCTACTGGCTTTATGCCTGCCCGTTGGCCATTGTGCCTGATTTTTATTTCTGGCTTTATGCTTGCCCGCTGGCTTTGTATCTAATATGATAGATGTATACATGTTAGACATACGGATGTTTAACTAGTATACTCTCACTTATCCAGTCTTTATAGTTTGTTATAGGTTACTTGGGCATAGATATGAATAATAAATCTTAAATTTAAATAATTTTATGAAGACATCACAGAGATGAGGAATGAGATTGAAAATGACATAAATGACCAAAGAAGATCATAATAATTTACTTGCTCCCAAAATTTCATAAAATATATAAGTAACTTAGAAACTTATGAAATTACACATAGAATAATTATTTTGAATTGTTTAGTTATTTTTCCTTTATTTTATGCACCACTAAGCGTTATACTTAGCGTGTTGGTTTTTCCATCGCGTAGGTACAGGAGAGCAGTAGCAGTAGCAGCATCAGTAGCAGTAGTTCTAGATAGGATTCTGATCAGATCTGTTACAGATTGGTTATCACCTCAGACTGTTATTTTGGTAGGGCTCATGTATAGTTAAATTTTGCATTTTGGTTATTGTATGTAAGTAAATAGTGTAAGTCATTTTATGATTGTAAATATTATACTTGAGTTTATATGAATGCAATGAAGTATTTTATTTACTTGAAATGATTATAAGTATTGTGATGATATGACATGGTTTAAAGAAAATGAAATGGATATAATTTGTTTTTAACAGGTAAATAGTGACACCCACTATGCATTAATAAAAGTAGAGGAGACTCTGTCTAGGTCTTCATTAAAAAAAAAAATAAGATGTGATAAAAAAAATTTTTACTACACGTAAGATAAAATAAATAAATGAATTTAGTATAAGACAGGATAAGATAGGATGCTCCGGCACCGAATGTAGCACATATTGCTTGACTACACTGTAGACAGGTTAGGGGTGTTACATACATATATATATATAAATATATATAATTAGAAACCCTTAATCAATTTGTATAGGTTAGATAAGATGGTGTAGATATTTTTTCCCCTTATCCATCCTTAGTTCTATGTCTAAATTAAAATCATTTTCTGGAACTGAATCAAGAGATATTTATATTGATCACAATTTGGAAAATCTCCAAAAATGTCTAATAGAATCAAGAAGCAAATCTGAGAAGAAGACGGAGGAGGAAACACAATTTGTAACATTCTGAAATTTTAAATAATTATTTTACGTGTAAATTATGATATTTTAATGTATTCAATATTATGGTATCTAATTTGAATTTTCTGGGTTTTCAACATCGGATTTTTATTTTTCAAGATAATTAATTTTAATAATTTTTAAAAATTAATTTAAAGATCACGTGGAAAGTTTAAAAATATATTTGGACTCCATAATTTTTTTTGAGTTTTCTGTAATTTTTTTCGAAATTTTCAAGCCTTGTTTTAGGTTCTAAGATAGAGTAAAAAATTAAATTTCGGGTGTCCTGAATCAAACCAGCCAATCTAACAGGATCGAATCGAACCGACCCTCCTCATTTTCTTCTTCCTTTCTTCGCACGCCATACACTCCCTCCCTTCTCTCTTCAATTTCTCGCTCCTCCCTCACCCCCACTGCCAACCATCCCTTCCCCCTCCTTCCTCCCTTGCCAGCGCCTCTCTAGCCAGCCTCCCCCACCGTCGCTACTTCTCCATCTGGCCGAAAAACACACCTAAACTTCCTCCCTCCTCAAGCGTGACTTTTCAACTTCCTTTATTGATTCCAGTGAATCCGGCCACCAATCGGACCGAGCCTAGTCCCCATTATATTATACTCCTCGAGAGCTTTTCAAGGACACTAATTTTATCAATTTTTATGAAGCAGTTTATGTGAATTGAGCCTAGGAAGTTTTAATCCTTTTCAAATTTTGGGTTAGATTTCTCCTAAACTGTGAATCCCATTGAAATTCTGAAACCACTAGCTCAGTCCACTTGACGAGAGTTTCGCAACGACTTTAATTTGGAATTTTTTTGGCTCCAAAAATTTGGTGGATCCCATGATCTTGCAAGTGATTTTTCAGGTCTTAAATGAGTCTTATTAATTAAATAAAAATTATATTCTAACTGCTAGTGTTGTGAGCTTCACGTAGGTATTTTTGTTTTGAGGAAATTCCACCGGCGATCGGGACTACATTTTCAGGCCAGATAGGCAGGCTCTTAGACCCACTTTGGAAGTGAGTCAATATTATAGTGCTTTCCACTATTTTTAAATGCCTCGTATGCACTCCAGATGTCGGAATTAGTGTAAGTAAATTCGAACTCCAATTTGCCTTTTTTGCCTAATGCTAAGTTTAGAATAAAATTCATAAAATATTTATGGGTACCTAGAAAATTATAATTCCTTTTGCAATAGTAAAATGGCATTGCTAAGGACTATGGGGCATGATTATAGAATTTTTTGGATTATTTTGAATAGTTTTTACAAAATGTTAATTTTAAGCTTAATAGCTAAATTGTGCAGTTATATGAGTTTTGACTGGTTTGGTAGGCCTAAGAGGGGCAGTATGTTGTTATTGTGCTATGGGCCTAAGGCCATTGATTTAGGAAGTGTTGTTTGAGTTACTTTGCAGGTTGGGCAGGTCTTAGGTACAAAAAAACTCTACCAAATTTTCAACATAAATTTAGTGTGCCTTTGACTTTTTAAATTTTTGTTTTGTTTTAATATTGATAATTCATGAATATAATTTTTTTGGCGATCCAAGTCAACCTTCCTCCTCTTCCTAGCTACCTCAATGGTCTTCAGTTAATCTGTGAGTAGATATTGATTTTATTTATAATTTCAATATTAATAATTTATATTCAAGGCATGCTCATGCATTCACATATATGTATGTATATATTTAGTTTTATGCCAAGCATGCTCTTTGTTGAATATCTTGTTGAACTTGTTCGTGGATGTCACCTTAAGGTGATTTGGAGCTGTGTGCGTGTATTAGTGTATGTATGGTATGGATGTGGACTTGGGAAGGACCAATAGTCGCGGTTGGAGCTTGACTTACTGGGACCCAATCCTTATATATGGATAAGTTAGGGTGAGTAGAACTTTGAGTTGATCTCACTAACCCCTGCACTTGGATTATTAAGAGAAAGTCTGACTTGAATTGACCTCACTGGCAGGTATTGGAATTAAAAGAGCTGCCTAGGGGATCATGTAACACCCTCACATTAGGTAGTTCTATACATTCTACTATTCTGATAATTAATGTCTGCTCGAATGGTTAGGATGTCTAGAACCATACTTAAATCACACAGAAAAGTCATAAATTAAATTAATAAAGATCAAATGAGGTTGGAGAAAAATAAGAGAAATGGAGTGCAAATCGGTTAAATGAGCTTAAGTCCCGATGATGGGTGACCTATCCGGAAAGCGCCTGTTAGTTCAGTTGCTACCCTAAATTCGAGTGGAATCCTATAGAATTCTTAATTAAGAAATTATTGAGGAATTATTGGGATTATTAAATCAAAGAAATGGAAAGGAAATAAGCACAAAAAGGTGAATCAGAACCGAAGGATTCATCGGGTATTACTGAAAAAGATATACTATAATCTGATGAGGGGTATTTTGGTCAATTCACTTTAAGAGTTGACTTTTGACCTAAATGTCCATTAAAATGAGTAAGATTAAAATATTAGAATGGAATTAAATTAAGTGATATGTGTAGGAAAATTTAAATGGGACATGGATGGAATTAATAAAATTGTATAAAAATAATTATAATTATAATTATAATTTAAATATTTAATTTGAGATAATTATAAATAAAGACAAAAAGACATTAAAAATCAACAAATTTCATCTTCTTCTTCTTCTCCACTTGTGCCGTCCTCAGTCTCTCTCTTCCTCCACCATTTTTGCTCATTTTCAAAGCTTTGAAACTCCATTTTCTTCCATAAATTTCCAT
The DNA here is from genome assembly GCF_030052815.1 of Hevea brasiliensis. Taxonomy (NCBI): domain Eukaryota; kingdom Viridiplantae; phylum Streptophyta; class Magnoliopsida; order Malpighiales; family Euphorbiaceae; genus Hevea; species Hevea brasiliensis. The sequence continues at coordinate 83,077,572 of NC_079504.1, read as the reverse complement.
AGCCAACCTTAAGAAAACCTCAAATTAGCACTAGATTGGAAGAAAGGAAGCAAGAAAATTGAAGAATTAGAAGATTGGAAATTTCCATTTGAGGTAAGTGTCATCCAAGTTAGTTTACTATATATTCTTTGAATTTAAGTTTGATTATAGAGAATTAACATGAAAAAATGATAAAAATTTTGCATGAAATGGATGTATTAAATTCGGCTAGGGTTAGGGGGATATGGAGTTTTGGTGTTTTGGTTTGATTTAACATAAATTCTAGAGTTGAATGAAGTGTATACATGAATTATGTGTTGAATTTGCTTCAAATTGAAAGTTGAGAATTTAAGGTTTTGAGAAATTAGGATTTTTGTGGTATGGAACTCAATTAGCATTCTTGATGTCATATTATGGTCATTTTATGTACATTGAATGAGAAATAATGTTGGTTTGGTGAAGGAATTAATGGTAGTGCAATTGAACCTTAGGCTTTGAATCTGGACAGCTTGAGTCCAATGTGTTTGGATGCTCATAAGTTGAGCTACATAGCTCCAATTTGTGTGAAACTAACTGGAAATGAAACTTATGATATAATGCTCAAACTTTCATGTTGGATACTTGCCTAGAAAATGGCCATAAAATACCTCACTTAGGGCTTAAATTCGGAATTGTAATTCTGGACCTTGAAAAATTGACCAAATGAATAGTACTTACTTAATTAAGCATAACTCACCTTAGAAAACTCCAAATTGGGTAATTCGTAAACCTATGTAATCTTGAGAGATAGGGGAAAATTCACATAAGGATCATGAAGTCAAATTATAACCCTAGCTTAGCCAAATTACTTGAATAAAGTAAATCTAGAAATCTGCCCTGATTCTAGACTGAACCTAGAAAATGTGAATAATTAGTCATCTGACCAGTTTTGGCAAACTTGCCATAACTTAAGCTACACAATAGCAATTGAATGATTCCAAAACCAAAATACTCATAAGACATAGAACTACAAATTTCATATTTTGACCTAGACCTAGTTCTTGGGGAAAATTAGGGAAAATGTTAGAATAATTTAGAAATCTCAAATCTGGAATTCCTGTATTTTAGCCATTTTGCCCTGTGACCTCTGGGTAGTAATCAGAGCATAACTTCCTCTACATAACTCCAATTTAGGTAATTCAAAATGATTTGGAAACTTAAGAGAAAGACCTAAAACATTGTTTCAGGTACCTGGTTTAGATTCTGAGCATAAGGTGCTCAGATATTGAATGCAAAATTAGGTGGAAATCTAGAAAACTAGAAAAGGATAGTGTTAGGTACCAATGAGTAGTACCAAGTATTTTGGCTGTAACTAGAGATCTAGAACTTCAAATTAAGTGATTCAAAAAGGAAATTAAAGCTAAGACATAGGGGGACAACTTTCATGAAGATTATCTTACAAATTATGACTGAAACTAGGTTAAAATTGGGTTCTAAGGTCAGGTTCCAAAACTGTCTAGAACCTAAAATCAACTATAATTTTGGAATTCATTAGAAATTTGTTTGGTTAGCTATGAGTAGAACTTAGAATGAGTATTAAAGCTTTGTAATTGTGAATTTTCAGTGGATAAGGAGACTTCCAAAGAAGGGAAGAACTAAGACAAGAAGAGGAAATTGTAAGAAGGTTTGTGCACAACTAGATTTCTCTTTTGTTTTAAAATTTGTAATTGGATTAAATGGACTTTATATGAGTCAATTATGCTTTTCTTTTGTAATTGAGAATTTTATATATTGTTTTGAGAACTTTGAATTGTGAAATGGATTTATAATTTTGAAAAAGCGAATGTTGGCTATTTGAATTTATTGTAGCAAGGGAGTGAGCTGGTTTTGAATGTAATTTGAAGTGCTTTGAGAATTTGATGTGTTGCCAACCATAAATGTGAATTTGTGACAATTGAATATGGTTATTTGATTTAAAATGTGATCATTTGAATGGAAATTATTTTGAATTTGTTTTGAAATCACAGTTGGCATGGCAATTTGACTTGTGTCGCTCATTATTTGAGGTGAGATTGATTATATGACTTCCCTCTCTGGCTTGTCAGTTGAGGTTGAGATTGGATGAGTACTCATATTGCTAGCTAGCCTTTGTCCACCTTTAGTAAAGGCTATTGAGGTGAGATTGCTTTATCATGATGTACAACGCGGCATTGATCGTGAAATTTTTTGTTATGGCCCTAACTGTGTGATTGTTGGCAACACTATTGATTTGTGAATGCTTTGATAAAATGTGATTGAAATAAATGATTTTATAGTGATTGAAAATTTCAAACTCTTTGTTATGATTTGATAAATCATGTTTTATATTGAGTTTAAAAATTACATTTGTGCACCATTGAGTGTCATTACTCAGCAATAGCTTTTGTATGCTATCACAAGTAGAGGAAAGGATCCAGCAATTGTGTAACACCCCTATTGGTATAGCCTGGTATATTTCATTGTTCCGGTGACCGGTGTCAGTCCGGACAATTAAGGGGATTAGAACCATACTTAAGACAACTTGAGAAGCCATAAACACAAATAATTAGTAATGTTTAATTAGTTAACTATAAATAAGAAAAACAGAACATAAGAAGTTAAACGAGCCGAGAGTCACAGCGATGAGTGACCTCCTCGAGAACGACTGCGAAGTCGTTTTAAACTCAAATTTCGAACCGTAAAAAGTGACGTTGCGGTCCTTAGGACCCTTATAAACATAGTGGAAAAGAGAAAATCATGAAAAAGAACTGTTAAGCCAGTCAAATAATTAGGTCAGGGAGCCGGAAGAAATATGGAATTATTTACAAACCGGGATGAACCGGCGAGGGGCAATTTGGTCAATTGACCCCGAGAGCTGACTTCTGACCTAACTGTCAAATAAAAATGGAGAAAAGAAAATTTCGGAATTGAGAATTAAATTAAAGAACTAATAGAAAAATAAAAATAAAAAAAAAAAAGAAGAAGAAGAAGAAGATGGAAAAGTCAAAGGTGATGACATCATGCATGACCTCATGCATGATGCCATAAATAAATTAATTAAATTATTTATTAAATTAGCTTTTGTGGTCTTCCATAAGACTAAAGATATAAAAGAAAAAGAAAAGAAAAAAAAAATAGAAAACATTCATCTTCCATACGTTTCTCTCTCTTCCAAGCTCTCCTCTCCCTTTCTTTTTATTTTTCCACCATTAAAGCTTATATTTAAGCTTTTAAAACCATAAATTACACCATAAATTTCCTAGTTCCTCATGTTAAACCTTGTCTTTGAGTCTTGAAAAGAAGATTGGAGCAAGAAAGAAAAGGAAAAATTGAAGAAATAAAGACTTGGAAATTCTACATAAAAGGTTAGTAATCAAATTTGATAATTTGAGTTTGATTCTTACATTTCTAACTTATTGAGCTTGTAAATAAACTTAAAATGAAAAGAAATTAATTGTTGGAGGATTAAAGCAAAACTCATCTAGCTAGGGTTTTGATGTGTGTGCATGAATTTGATGGATTTAAAGGTGTATATGAGCTTGATAGAGTTAAAGAAGCATGTATATAGGCATTGAATTGGTTAAATGAAACAACTTAGTGAGTTAGGGTTTTGGGACTTAGGGTTTGTGAACCAAAAATGTAAGAAATGAGTAAATGGCATGTTTGACCTATTGTGAAATGAAAAATGGTCAATAATGACCAAAAGAGATGTGTGGGAATTGTTGGAATGAAAACCAAATTCGTAGGTCAAATGGTCATGCTGCTGGCAGCATGACCAAACCCACTTTGAAGGACCAAAACGGAAATTTTACAAGTCCAATTGATATGCCACCAATTGGAGATGAAAATAGACATAAAAGGGCACAATTTTCATTAAGGAACCATGCCCAAAAACTGACTAAAACTTGGTGAACCAATTGACCAAAGTGAAATGAGAGCAGGCTGCCACTGCACCAAACTGACCAAATGAACAGTAACTGTTCATTTGGTCATAATTCGAGCTAGACAGGTCAAATTGACCTGAAATTTTACCAGCAATTAGATAAGATATGGATCTAAAACTTTCATGAAGAACACCACCCCAAATTATGCCATTAACCCATTCAAATTATTGAGCAAAGTTGAGTTACTGTACCTGCGATTCTGCAGAATTCCATTTGAGCAGTAATGTTTGAAGGGCTATAACTCTCTCTAGGAAACTCGGATTTAGGCGATTCTTGAATCGATGGAAACCTAAGACATAGTAGAACATTTCATATGAAGAAAGTTAGACCAAATTATGAACTTAACTTGATCAAATTACTGAATAAAGTTGGACCAAAAATCTGCCAGAACCAAAATCTCAGTATGAACAGTGCACGTAAACAGTAATCTTATTTTGGCTATAACTTGAGCTAAAAAACTCCAATTGAGGTGATCCAAAAATGAGAATACACTTAAGATAATAAGGAACATTTTCTATGAAGGAAGTTTTGCCAAATTCCAACAGTAGATTGACCAATGGAACAGTGCAACTTCGGAGCACCAAAATCGAAAATTGGCAATTTTGCCAAAATGACTTAAGCTTTGAGAAAATGACCAATACCAACAAGTTTAATGGCCAAAATGTAGTATGTGGGTGAAGTTGGAGTTCCCATACCTATTAAGCCTTAAAAAGTCAATAATTTGACTTGAATAGTGTAGTGAATAGTAACCCGAAACACAAAATTTCAAGAACGTCAAATTTAGCACGTTAGAGCTAGGTAAATGTGAAGCTAAATTTATTTGGGATTTGTGTTAAGTTCTAGTACTGAAACATTGTAAAATTGTGTGTTTCAGTTGAAAAGAATATCGGGAAGGAACCCGAGGAACCGAGTCGAGGCTAAGGGACGACTCGTTTGAGGTTTGTGCACAACTAACTCTTTTGTTATTTTTCAATTCCAAATTGATTTGAAATAAATTTATTGTATGATTTATGATTTTTGTTGTGTTGAGAATTTTAACTTATTGAATGAAATTGTATAATTTGAATACAAATTTTCTTATGCATTTAAGGAATTATTGCATTGTTTTGAGGATTGTAAATTTTAAGTTTGATGTGTTGCCAACCTTGAGCATGAATTTATGATGATTAAAAATGTTGATTTGTAAATGCTTTGTAAATAGAAATTGTTTTGAATATGATTTGAAACCACAGTTGACATGACAAAATATGTTGTGAATTCTCATTAGCTTGTCTAGTGAGATAACTCCTCCACTTGATGGGGCGAGTTTCTTCCTCTCTGGCTTGCCAGTTGGGGAATGATGTGAATGAGTACTCATATATACTAGCTAGTCTTTGTTTCTCCCTTTTAGCCTCGGTTATTGGGAGTATGTGAAATGTCGTGGTGTACAACACGGCATCTATTCGAATTTTGGGTCATGGGTTCGACTGTGTGTATTGTTGGCAACGCCCTTTAAATTATGCATGATTTGATAAATTGTGATTGAAATAAATAATTTGTCAGTGATTCAAAAGATTTTGTACTGTTTCGGAATCTTAAAGAAATGTAAATTAATCGTTATTATTTGATCAAAATGTTATTCAAATGAATAATTTGCATGAATGAAAATGTTGATTTCTGAAGGTCATGGATTTTGAAGAATTTAGAAATTTTAAAATTCTATTTGTTATGAATTGTCAAGCATAAATTGTATTAAGTTTTAAATTATTAGTTTGTGCACCACTGAGTTCACCACTCAGCGATAGCTTTGTATGCTGTCGCAGTTATAGAGACTAGAGGAGCAGCAGATTGAGCTGCTGAGGACAGGGGATCTACCTGCTAGAAGTTATCGGGTATAATTTATACCCTGACTGTAAATATTCATTTTGATGTATGTATTGCACGTAATTGTATGGACATGTAAAATCGGTCTTGAGCAGCTTGTATAAAGTTTGTATAAAGTTGTAATAAATTTTAGTTTGGATTTTCTTAATGTAAATTTCTTGTAATGATGTATCTAAATTGTTTTGTTTCTAAGGAAATATGAATGATATTGATTGACAGTATTTTGAGAATTATTGAACTTGTGAATTTGAGAAATTGGTTGAGATTGGGTATGAATTTGAAGCAGTGGTTAGAAAATTATTGGAAGTGCTTTTATTTCAGGTATTTGAAGAACTGGTTTCTCAAAATACAGAGGGGACTCTGTCAAAATTTTTATAAAATTTGCGTAAAAACAAAATGGACCAAAAATATTAATTTGATTTACTTTTAATCATATGTTTTAAATACCTATTGGAAAATGCTCACCACTTATCAAAAATAAGGAAATTATTTTAAAATCCCTTGTAGGGTACTTAATGAGTTATCGGTAGGTGAAGTTCGGTAGTTCATTAGGTATTCTACGGGATCATGTTATACCTTACAGAGGGGTAAGGTGTGACAAATTGAGTGAGCAGGGTTGAGTTATGTTTGGACTGTCATCGAGTATATTTTAGGTATAGCCTTGTACATAGTGTATTGATGTAATGTGTAACTATATGTATTGTAAAGGACAATTGAGCAGTTGTATAAAAAGAATTGTAATGATGTTTTTGTAACTTTGAAGTTATAAATTTGTAATTAAATGTTTCTTTTGAGATGGAAATGAAGAACTATTATTCTTTTGATCTTGAATGAAGAAAATCATTTAGTTGAATATTGCTTGATTTATGTTATGATATATGATTATAATAGGTTTAATAAATTTGGTTTATCGAAATTACAGCCGTCACCACGCGAATTTTTTGCAAAAATCTTCTTGATTTTTAAAATACTTAATTTATTCCTTAACTGAAAATAAATTTGGTTCGTATAAAATCCCTTGTAGTATATTTAATAGGTTATCAGTAGGCAGAGTTTACTAATTTATTAGGTATACTACGGGATCATGTCATATCTTACAGAGGGGTAACGTGTGACAGATCAGCTCCCATATATATATATATATATTGATGTAACACACAGTTATGTGAGTGCTCCGAATTATCTTTTGTGCGAATATTGTTTGAATTGTTTGAAACTATCTGAATATGTTGCATTTCATACATAAGAATTCATTATGTTTAGATAGTTAAAGAAATTATATTTAAAATCAATATCTTACTCTATGAGTCGAATGCTCATCCCTATTCAACTATTATTCCTCAGGTGGCAGGTGGACTTATTAAGAATAACATACTTTCTTTTCTTGCAGGTTTAATTAGAAAAGTTTAGTTGTGCTTTTATTATCGTTATTTCAATTCTAGAACTCCGCATGTACCAGTAACGTATTATTTTCATTTGGGGGTGTAATAACTTAATTTTTTTGGAATTATAAGCTTAGTTATGTTAGATTACTTGGATGCTTGGGATTTTATTATTGTGGATGGAGGGAGCTGAGCTCCCAAATATTTATTTATTTATTTTGAGGATTGTGAGGGTGAGCCGAGCTCTTTAGATTTTTTATTTTTTTTTTGTATTACAAGTCGAGTGAGTTAATGCTTTCCATTGGATAGTCCAATTTATGGCCGGATTCTATCTATTTATTTCCTTGAAATTGGACTACTTTAATAGGCTATATGTTTGGGCTAGCATTTGGCTTACTATGGGCTTCAAGGGCCTTATGCTGACCCAAGTCCTAGTGCTAGTCTAGCTTAAAAATTGGGTTATGACAAAGTTGGTAGCTCTAGATTCATGGGAAAGTATACATCTAGGATTTTAAAAAGAGTCTTTTTAGGAGGTCACATGCAAAGTATAGGGTCCATATTTGTCCTTAATTTGTTATCCTCGCATCTAGTTTCTACCTTATGTGCTTATGTGTGTTTATAATTGTACAGTTATGAATAGTATATTATTTTGGTTCGTGGACTAATATAGTTGGGTTTCAGGAAGTATGCACAGAGGAAAGAGAACTACCTCAGCACAAGAGTCAAAGGTGTTGGATGAAATATCGGCACAGAATGAGGTACCGGCTCCTAGAAGGCATGGTAGGAGACTTAGAGCTGCTCAGGTGGAAGAGCAGCCACAACCACAGGAACAACCATATATAGCTCAAGGTCATGTAGATCCGATGGCAGCCACCCTTGCAGGACTTCAGAGGACAGTAGATATGATGGCCCAATATATGACACACCCTCCCCAGCAACCCCTAGTGCAGAGAATCGAGCCTTACAAACAGATAATTAATTTTAAAAAGTTAGTGCCTGGGGTATATTGTAGCATAGGGGATGCATACAAGTTTCTAGATTCCTACAAACAAGCTGGCGTGGAATTACAATTAACAGAAAGAAGGTTGATTGAATATGCACAGCATGTTTTAGGTCTTGTACCTAAATAGTGAGTGACTGACTATGTACTCTCTCAGATTGAAGGGCCATCTTGGGCATAGTTTGTGGAGCTATTTATAGATAGATTTGTGCTAAAGAGCTTCAAGGATCAAAAATAGTGAGCCTTTAAAGCTTTGAAACAGAATGGGAGATTAGTAGATGAGCATGCATATGAGTTTTCAGAGCTGAGTAGATATGCTCTGATTACTGTGGCCGCTGAGAATATGAAGGTGAAGAGATTTTTGAAAGGACTAGATAGAAGATATGCAAACTTGGCTATGCTATCAAACTATCCTTTTGATATGGTAGTAGATAGGGCCCGACAAATAGAAATCAGCTACACGGGTGATAATGGAGGTAGACCAAAGAAGATAAAGGGTCATCTCGTGCACCCTATATGAGCATGATGGGTAGAGGTAGCGAGAGTAACTACAATAGTAGAACCAGAGGCAACAAGAAAAGGGGCTTTAGACATAGATCTAGGGGGTTCAGATTAAGATATGGCTCTAGCAGTGGGCAAAGCTTGGGTTACAGTAGTTCAGGATCTACTTCAGGATCTTTTTTTGCACCATGTACTCAATGTGAAAGACTATATTCAGGACCTTGCCTGATGAGTTGTCACACCTTACCCCTCTGTAAGGTATAACATGATCCCGTAGTATACCTAATGAAATACCGAACTTCACCTATCGATAAATCATTAAATATACTATAAGGGATTTTAAACAAATCAAATACATTTTTTAATTAATGAATAAATTAAATACTTTAAAAAATAAGAAAATTTCTACAAAAAATCCACGTGGTCGCGGCTGTAATTTCAATAAACCAAAATCTAAAACTTGTTGAAAACAACCTGTAAATAATATCATGCATAAATTAAATTCAAATCAAGCTCAAATCATTTATTTTCATTCATTCAAGACCAAAAGAATATTACTTCTTTATTTACATCTCAAACGAAACATTTAATTACAAATTTACATTCATTGAAAGTAACAAAATTAATATTACAAAAATTTACATCAAGCTGAAATGGCAAAATAATATTACAAAGTTTATGTACAAACTGCTTATTGTCTTTACATACACACATATAGCTACAAATACATTCAAAATGAATTTACAAAGGGTATACCTAATATATACTCACAGTCAAATCAAAATGTTGCTTTGCTGCCTCTCACTCTACAGCGTTATCCTTTCCTTTACCTGCGATAGCATAAAACAGCTATCGCTGAGCGTTGAACTCAGTGGTGCACAACTATAATTTTTAAACTTAATATAAAACATGCTTTATCAATGCATAACAAAGAATTTTGAAATATCCAAATTTTCCATAAGCCATAAAACCCATGTTACAATTTTCAATCACACTAATCATTTATTTTAATCACATTTATTCAAAGCATTCACAAATTAGTTGTGTTGCCAACAATCACACAGTTAGGGCCATGACACAAAATTTTAAATCAATATCGTATTGACGACAAAGCAATCTACAACCTCACTAACCATAATTAATGAGGGAGGTGGCTAGCTATCAATATGAGTACTCATCTGAACTCAACCTCAACTGGCAAGCCAGAGAGGGAGGAAACATAATCAATCTCACCTCAATAATGAGGGACACAAATGAAATTGCCATGTCAACTATGGTTTCAAAATAAATTCAAATAATTTCCATTCAAAAAATCACATTGCAAATCAAATAATCATATTTTATTCATCAAATTCCCCTTATAGGGTTGGCAACACACCAAGTACTCAAACACTTCTAAAAACATTCAAAATTCGGCTCACCCCCTTACTACAATAAAATTGATAGCCAACATCCACGTTTTTATAATATAAATTCATTTCACAATTTAAAAATCTTCAAAACAAGGTAAATAATTCTTAAATGCATAAGAAAAAGCATGCTTGAATCATACAAAGTTCATTTACAATGTTAAAATGAAAAAAAAAAAACAAAAAGTTTAGTTGTGCACAAACTTTCTTTGAATTCTCTTTTCTTGGCTTAGTCCTTTCCTTCCTTAGAAGTCTTCTTTTCCACTAAAATTACACAATTGTAAAGTCTTAATACTCATTCTAAAATTTACTAATAGCTAATCAAATAATTTCCTAAGTTACCATGAATTTAAAAGTTTCTGGATTCAGGACAGATTTAAGACTTGACCTTAGAACCCAATTCTAACCTAGTTTCGGTCATAATTTGGGAAGGTGATCTTAATGAAAATTGTTCCTCTATATCTTAATTTTATTTTGCTTTTTGAATCACTCAATTTAAAGTTCTGGATCTCAAGTTATGGTCAAATTACTAAATACTATTCAAAGTGTCATATCCTGAGATTCTAAGTTTTCCAAATTTATACCTTAAACTTGCATTCTATATCCGGGCATTTTAAGCTCATAATTTGGACTAGGTCCCTAAAACAATGTTTTAGGTATTTGTCTTAGGTTTCCAAATCATTTTGCATCACTTAAGTTGGAATTTTTTAGAGGAAGTTATGACCTAATAACCATCCAGAGGTCACAAGGCAATTTGCTCAAGGTGCAGGAATTCTAGATTTGGCATTCCTGACTTACCCTAACAATTCTCCTACTTTACATTAGGAACTGGGTTCAAGTCCAAACATGACATTTGTACTTCTATGTCTTATGAGTATTTTGGCTTTAGAATCACCTAATTTTCATTTATATAGCTCTAGTTATGGCCATTTTACCAAAACTGGTCGGATGCCTAATTCCTCACATTTTCCAGGTTCAGTCTAGAATCAGGACAGATTTACTAAACTAAATTTGTCTAGCAATTTGATCAAGTTAGAATCATAATTTGCCTCGTTATCTGCATAAGAATTTTTCTCCTATGTCTCAGGATTCCATTGGTTTAAGAATCATCTTAATTAGAGTTTTCTAGAGTGAGTTATGCTTAATTTACTAAGTACTGTTTACATGGTCATTTTCTCCAGGTCCATAATTGGTAACCCAGATTCAAGCCCTAATTAAGGTTCTCTATGGTCATTTTCTAGGCAGACTCTCTTCATGAAAGTTGGAGCATTATGTTTCAGGTTTCATCTTTAGTTAGTTTCACGCCAATAGCTCAATTTATGAGCTCCTAATTACACTAAACTCAAGTGTTTAGATTCAACACCAATTATTCAATTTCATTTTCATCAATCCCTTCACCAAACCAACACCAATTCTTAACCAAAGCACATCAAATGACCATAATTTGACCTTATAAACATCAATTGAACAACATACTACAAAAGCCCTAATTCTCCAAAACCCTAATTCCACATCTTCTTAATTCCAAGCAATTCCACTCAAATTCAACTACAAAATCCGTGCATATACCATCATCCATGCTTAAATTCATCTTTAATTGAATCAATTCATTAAAACCCTAACTCTCTTCCAAGCTGGCCGAAATTCTCTCTTAGGGTTCATGCAAGATTTTCATGCTTTTTCAAGTAATTTTCTCATAATCAACCCTAATTCCATAAATACATAACAATTTAAGCTTGTAAGAACACTTACTTCTAATGGAGCTTTTCCAAACTTCTAGTTCTTCAAGTTTCTCCCAATTTCTTTGCTTCTAATCTTCTATTCTAGGTCAAATTATAGATTTTCTAATGAATAACTATGGAATTTATGGAAAGAATTCAAGGAATTTAGAGCTTGGTTGCTTGAAAATGGAGGGAGCATAGAGAGAGAGGGAGTCGACCATGAGGTTGAAGAAGAGGAGAAATTATTTTGATTTTAATTCTTTTGTCTTTTATATACAAATATCCAAGATTTAATTATTTAAAATTATAATTTTAATTATTGTTATTTTTATAAAATTTCCTTAATTCCCTTCATGTCCCTTTTTTAATTTCCATACACATAACACTTAATTTAACTCCATTCTAATTTTTTAGTCTTACTTATTTTAATTGGAAATTTAGGTCAAAAGTCAACTCTTAAAATGAATTGACTAAAATGCCCTTCATCGGGCTCTAGTTCATCTTTTTCATTGATACCCGATGAGTCCTTAGATTATGATTTACTTATTCCCTTTTTATTTCTTTGGTTTCCAAATTCTCAATAATTTCTAAATGAATTCTCTATTGAGGTCTCTATAAGGTCGTACACGAATTTAGGGTAGCAACTAAACTTATAGTCGCTTTCCGTGTCGGTCACTCATCGCCAGGACCTAGGCTCATTTAAATTTTGTATACTCTATTTTCCTTATTTTCCTCCAACCTCATTTGATCTCTATTAGTTTAATTTATGGCTTTTCTATGTGATTTATGTATGGTTCCAAACACTCTAACTATCCAAATAAACATTAGCCACTGAAACAGTAGAATGTACAAAACTACTTAATATGAGGGTGTTACATGAGTATAGGAGGATGCTTCAGATGTGGCCAGCCAGGTCACTTTGCTAGGGAATGCCCTATGTTCAGTGAGCATCAGATGGGGTCCTAGAGTTTTTTGGCTAATGTACCCCACCGACTACTCCCTGGTACTTCTAGCATGGTAGGTAGCTAGTTTAGTGGCCAGCAGGGCTATGGTCAAGGGGGATGTAGTTTTGGAGGTAGATATAGTGGAAGAAGTTAGTTTTAGAGTTTTGCATCTCATGATAGAAGACAAGCTTAGGTTTTCTCCTTGACACATCAGGATGTTCAGGCTTCAAATGCAGTAGTAGCAGGTATTCTCACAGTCTATTCTTTTGAAGCATGTGTTTTAATAAATCCGGGTGCTATGCACTCATTTGTTTCCCCTGTGTTTGCTTCGAGACTAGGTAGAAATCCTACAGCTTTAGAGTGTCCCCTGTCTATAGCCACTCCTCTCAGTGATGTTATAGATGTGGTTATGGTTTTTCCAAACAGTCCAGTGATAGTAGAAGGAAAGATCCTCCCGGCAAATTTAGTTCCCTTACCGGTAATGGACTTTGATGTGATTTTAGGCATGGATTGGTTGTCAACTCATTATGCCACATTAGACTATAGAAACAAAAAAGTGTACTTCCACATTTTTGAGGTGGAAGAGTTCAGCTTTGATGGTGACAGAAGTGTAGCTCCATACAACCTAGTGTCGACCATAAGTGCCAGAAAGATGTTGAGACATGGTTGTTAAGGTTATTTGGCACTAGTGAGGGACACATCTATCAAAGGTACTAATGTGGAAAATGTACCTATTGTTAGAGAATTTATGGATGAATTTCCTGAGGAGCTTCCTAGGTTGCCACCGGATAGGAGATTGAATTCTGCATAGATATTGTGCAGAGTACAAACTCCATTTCTATGCCACCCTATAGGATGGCACTAGCAGAGCAAAAAGAACTAAAGGACTAGCTGCAAGAGCTTTTGGATAAGGTTTTTATCTGGCCAAGTACTTTACCTTGGGGTGCTCCCATTTTATTTGTGAGGAAGAAAGATGGGTCATTGAGGTTATATATTAACTACAGACAACTAAACAAGATGACAATTAAGAATAAATATCTGCTTCCTTGGATTGATGACCTGTTTGATCAGCTATAAGAAGCAAGATAGTTCTCAAAAATAGACCTACAGTCGGGCTATCATTAGCTATGGATAAAGAGTGAGGATGTACCAAAAAAAGTATTCATTACTAGGCATGGTCATTATGAGTTCTTGGTGATGTCTTTTAGACTCATTAATGCACCAGCGGCCTTTATAAATCTAATGAATAGGGTGTTTAGGTCATTCCTGGATCGCTTTGCCATTGTTTTCATAGATAACATTTTGGTATATTCTTGGACCAAAGAAGAACATGCTTGGCATTTAAGGATGATGTTGCAGACCTAGAGGGAGCATCAGCTGTATGCTAAGTTTTTGAAGTGTGGGTTTTGGCTAGAGAGTATTTCATTTTTAAGACATGTGGTCTCCAGTGAAGGTATTCAAATGGATCCTAAAAAAATTGAAGCAATAACTTATTAGCATAGGCCTACCACAATCACTGAGGTATGGAGTTTTCTAGGTGTAGTAGGTTATTACAAGCGTTTTGTGCAGAACTTCTCTAGGATAGCAGCTCCTCTAACACGGCTGACTCGAAAGAATGTCCTATTCTTTTGGTCAGATAAGTGTCAGGAAAACTTTCAGAAGTTTAAGGAGTGTTTAATTATAGCTCCTATGTTGACTTTGCTGAGAAGAATATATAGTGTACTATGATGCTTTTAGAATTTGGTTGGGGTGTGTCTTGATGCAGTATAGTAAAGTGGTGGCTTATGCTTCGAGGCAGTTAAAAAAGCACGAACAGAACTATCCCACTCATGATTTGGAAACATCAACTGTAATTTTTGCACTAAAAATTTAAAGGCACTATTTGTATGGTAAAATGTGTGAGATATACACCGACCATAAAATCTTAAACTATATCTTTTAACAGAGGGATTTAAATTTGAGGTAGAGGAGATGGATGGAGCTTTTGAAGGACTATGACAGCACCATCTAGTACCACCCTGGTAAAGTAAATGTTATTGTGGCAGATGCTTTGAGCAGGAGGTCCTCTGGTAGGTTGATACATATAACAACAGAGAGGAGATCATTGATATAGGAGTTGCATGAGCTGATGGATCAGGGTTTGATTTTGGATATAATTACTTCGGGTGCACTTTTGGCACATTTTAGAGTATGATCAGATCTGCGAGATAGAATTAGAGTTTTTCAATATAGGAACCCATGATTAATACGGATTATGGAAAGGGTGCAGTAGGGAGAAGATTGTGAATTTAGGCTTGATGGAACCCTTATGCAAGTCTCTAGGGTATTTGTGCCAGATGTGGACAACCTAACAAATGAGATTATGCAGAGGCACACTACACACCTTACAGCGTTCACCTAGGATCTATAAAAATGTACTATGATGTGAAGGATAGGTACTGGTAGAATGGTATAAAGAGAGACATAATAGACTTTGTGTCCAAGTGCCTAACTTGTCAGAAAGTAAAGTTTGAGTATCAGAGGCTATCAAGGAAGTTGCAGGAGATTTCCATTCCAGAGTAGAAGTGGGAAATGATTACGATAGACTTTGTGACTGGGTTGCCTCGTACTACCTGAGGGTATGATTCCATATGGGTGATTGTGGACCATTTGACCAAGTTGGCTCTCTTTTTGCCTGTATGGACCACCTATTCTATTGCTCAGTATGCAAGGTTGTACATCCGTGAGATAGTCAGATTGCATAGAGTTCTTGCATTCATGATATCTGACAAAGGGCCCCAGTTCACTTCTAGATTCTAAAGGAAACTTCAGAAGGCACTTAGCACATAGCTGAATTTGAGTACAGCCTTCCACCCATAGACAGATGGGTAGTCTGAAAGAATAATACATACATTAGAAGATATGCTTCACATGTGTGTCATGGATTTTGGAGGTCAGTGGGATGATTAGCTACCATTGGTAGAATTTGCTTATAATAACAGCTATCATTCCAGTATTAGAATGCCACCCTATGAGACATTATATGGCAGGAAGTGTAGATCCCTTCTATATTGGACAGAAGTTAGAGAGGCAAGAGTACATGATTTAGATTTGGTGCAATACACTTCAGAGATGGTTCCTTTGATTAGGGTATGTTTAAAGACAGCTTTTAGCAGGCAGAAGAGTTATGCAGATCCAAGGCGAAAAGATGCAAAATTTACAATGGGTGATTATATATTCTTAAAGGTCTCTCCTATGAAAGGGGCTATGAAATTTGGAAAAAAAGGCAAGTTGGCATCCCATTACAAAGGACCTTTTGAGATCACAAACAGAGTGAGAGTAGTTGCCTACCGGTTGGAGTTGCCACCAAACCTTTCTTATATCTACCCAGTATTCTATATTTCTATGCTTAGGAATTATGTTCCTGACCCTTCTCATGTGTTAAAACTAGACACAGTAGAATTAAATGAGAATTTGACCTTCGAGGAGTGGCTAGTAGCCATATTAGACTATTAAATGAGACAGGCTCGGTCAAAATAGATCCCTATGGTTAAAGTTCTATGGAGGAGTTAATCTATGGAGGAATGCACCTAGGGTCAAAGCAGGATATGCACAACAAATACCTATATTTGTTTAGTATATAACTTAGTGTTATTGTTCTGTCTTGTGTAAAAATTAAAGGACGAATTTTCTGTAAGGAGGGAAAAATGTAACATCTCAAATTTTTAAATAATTATTTTATGTGCATATTGTGATATTTTAATATATTAAATATTATGGTATTTAATTTGAATTTTCTGGGTTTTCAAAATTGGGTTTTATTTTTCAAAATAATTAATTTTAATAATTTTTAAAAATTAATTTAAAGAACATGTGACAAGTTTTAAAAATATATTTGGACTCTATAAATTTTTTTTTTAGTTTTCTATAAATTTTTTGGAATTTTCAGGCTTCGTTTGAGTCCCAAGACAGAGTAAAAATCAAATTTTGAGTGTTCTAAATTGAACCGGCTGAATCAAACCAGATCAGGTCGGATCAGTCGAATCAAACTGACCCTACTCCTTTTCTTCTTCATTTCCCCGTGTACCTTGCACTCCCTCCCTTCTTTCTTCATTTTCTCTTCTCTCCTTCACCCCCACTGCCGACTATGTAACACCCCTATTTGTATAGCCTGGTATATTTCACTGTTCCGATGACCATAGTCGGTCCGGATAATTAAGGGGATTAGAACCACACTTAAGACAACTAGATAAGCCATAAACACAAATAATTAGTAATTGTCAATTAGTTAAGTATAAATAAGAAAAACAGAACATAAGAAGTTAAATGAGCCGAGAGTCACAGCGATGGGTGACCTTCTCAGGAACGACTGCGAAGTCGATTTAAACTCAAATTTCGAACCGTAAAATGTGACGCCGCAGTCCTTAGGACCATTACAAACACAGTGGAAAAGAGAAAATCATGAAGAAGAATTGTTAAGCCAGTCAAATAATTAGGTCAGGGAGCCAGAAGAAATATTGAATTATTCACAAACTGGGTTGAACCGGCGAGGGGCAATTTAGTCAATTGACCCCGAGAGCTGACTCTTGACCTAACTATCAAATAAAATCAGAGAAAAGAAAATTTTGGGATCAAAAATTAAATTAAAGAACCAAAAATAAATAAATAAAAGAAAGAGAAAATGAAAAAGTAAAAAGTGATGACATCATGCATGACCTCATACATGATTCAATAATTACTATAATTAAAAAAAAATATTTAATTAGATTTATGGTCTTCCATAAGATAAAAATACAAGAAAAGAAAAAAAAAAGTTTCATCTTCCCTAAGTTGCCGCCCTCACTGTCTCCCTCTCCCTCACCAAAACTCCATTGAAGCTTGCACTCAAGCTTTTGTTCCCTTAACCTTAATTTCTACCACAATTATTTCATAAAACCTTACTACTCTCACTTAAGAAGGAGATTTAGCAAAGAAAAAAGGAAGAAAAAGAGTAGATTGAAGAAGGGAACATCCAAATTAAGGTTAGTAATTTAAGTTTAAAAAAGTTCAGTTTATACTTTGTTTGTTTAGCTCAATTAACTTACATTTTCACTTAAAAAATCAAAGAAAACAATTGTTGGGGGACTTTTAGTGAATTCAGCCAGCTAGGGTTTGCTATGAATATGCTTGTGTTTTGATTGAATTCAATATGTATGAAAGCCTAATTGAGTTGAGGAATGATATTGGTATGCTTAGAATTAATTGAATGTAATAAATTGAGATTTAGGGTTTGACACTTAGGGTTTAGGGGACAAAATTTGGAGAAATGGTGAAATGATGTATTTGACCTAGTTTGAGATGAGAAATGGTCATTTGTGATCAAAAGAAGTGTGTTGGAAGTGTTGGAGTTGAGTTTAAATTCGGATTCAATGTGGTCATGCTGCTAGCAGCAGGACCAAGGTCCCTTTAAGGGACCAAAACTGAAAATTTACAAGTCCAATTGGTATGAGACCAATTGGGAATGAAAATAAACATAAAATGACACAATTTTCATTTAGGAACCATGTCCAAAACGTGAACAAAACCTAGTGAACAAATTGACCAAATCTGGAAATTCTCAGTTTGACCTGTACAAACTGACCAAATGAACAGTGTTTGTTCACTTGAGCTAGGCAGGTCTAAATGACCTAAACTTTTACCAGTGGATAGTTGAGATATAGCCCTAAAACTTTTATGAAGAACACAAACTCAAATTATGCCATTAACCAAGTCATTTGGCCACCCCAATTTGGTAACCTAAAACTGCTAGAACCAAAATTTACCCAGAAATCTAGGTTAAGTCCAATCTGGCAGCCATGGTTCAAATGGCTATAACTTGAGCTACAAAAGTCCAATTGGAGTTATTCGAAAAGGAGAACAAACTTAAGACAATAGGAAACATTTTCTATGAAGAAAGTTTTGCCAAATTCTAACAGTAAAATGACCAATGGAATAGTGCAACTTAAGACACCAAAACTGAAAATTTGCAAATTTGCCTAAAAGACTTAGAATTTGAGTAAACAACCAAAACCAACAAATTTAAAGACCAAAATGTGGTATGTGGGTGAAGTTGGAATTTCCATACCTATTAAGCCTTAGAAAGTCAACAAATTGACTTGAATAGTGTAGTGAATAGTAACCCGAAACACAAAAATTAAAGAACATCAAGATTAGCACATTAGAGCTAGGTATAAGTGAATGTAAATTTATTTTTCGAATTATGCTAAGTTATGATACTATAACACTGTGAAACTGTGTGTTTCAGTGAAAAGGAATACCGGGAAACAACTCGAGGAATCGAGTCAAGGCCAAGAGGCGACTCATTTAAGGTTTGTGCACAACGTATAATTTTCGTAAATTATCTTCTGCATATTGTTTTGAATAATTTGAAATAGTGAATTGTGACATTATTTATGATGCTTTGATTTAAATTGTTGAAAGTTATTGCGTATATTTGAAATGGCAATATTTAGTAAATTGTTAAGATAAGTTTTGAAACCACAGTGTCTTGACCATATATTTGAACACCTCACTAGCATGACTAGTGGGGGTAATCAGTTTCGAATTTTGATTCCTTCTCTGGCTGAAGTGTTAAGGTGTGTGCCAGTAGAAGAAAAAATTGAATGGATATCCATATATTTGAGCTAGCTAGCCTTGTGATGTGACTTCTCCTTAGCTTCTGGCTATTGAGATTATATTTGTTTCGAATGGCATGATATAACTGTGGGTTTTATGAAATGTGTTTTAATATTTTGAAATGAAATTGTTTGGATTAAAATCTCATAATTCATGTTTTGTATTTAATTCTCATGTTTAGTCAAAATTTTGAATAAATGTGATTTAAATTCTGCATAATGATTATTTTAGTATGTTGTGCACCACTGAGTCGTAGTACTCAGCTATAGCTATTATTGTTGTCGCAGATATAAAGACTAGAGGAGCAGCAGACTGAGCTGCTGAGGATTGTGGAGCGACTTACCTTCAAGTTATATCGGGTATAAGTTATACCCTGACTGTAAATATTTATTTTGATATATGTGATGCATGTAATGGTATGGACATGTAAAATTGGTCTTGAGCAGCTTATACAAAGTTTGTATAAAGTTTGTAATAAATTTTAGTTTGGATTTTCCTGATGTAAATTTTTAGTATGATGTATATATAGATTATTTGTCTTTAATGAAATATTAATGGAAATATTTTATTTTAATTTGAATGAAATTGATAGATATTATTTTGATGATTACTGAATTTTTAGAAAATTGAGAAATGAGGATTATTGAATTTTGAAACTTGAGAAATTGGTTGAGATTGATTGTGGAGTTGTTGGAATTGATTGTGAATTTGAAGAAATTGTTGAGAAAAATTATTGGAAGTGCTTTTTTTTTCAGGTATTTGAAGAACTGTTTTCTCAAAATACAGACGGCACTCTGCCGAAATTTTTATAAAATTTGCGGAAAAACAAAATGGGCCAAAAATTTTTACTAGTTTTAAAACTTCAAATAAATGATTTTAATACCTATTAGAAAATGCTCACCACTTATAAAAAGTAGAAAATTGTTTTAAAATCCCTTGTAGGGTACTTAATGAGTTATCGGTAGGTGAAGTTCGGTAGTTCATTAGGTATTCTGCGGGATGATGTTATGCCTTACAGAGGGGTAAGGTGTGACATGTTTTAGTGGTATCAGAGCAAATTTTTGAAGTATGTTTTAACTTGAGAATTTGTGTCTTTCTTTGTTAAGTACAACTGCTCAATGTCCTTATTTGTTACATACAGTGCATTACATCATAAATATGAACTAATAGAGGGAAATCTCCTTTTGTTATTTGTTCAGGAGATACCCTAACTTCAGACTGAAATGGAAGAAGGGGATCGCTTAGTTGAGCAATTTGTTAAAGCTGAGGCACAAGAGGAAGCCCTAGCTCTACAGAATGTTAGTGGATCAGTAGCACTAGCCCCACAAATGCCGCAGTTTCCTGCACAGTTTGCACAGCAGATGGCTGCGATGTTTCAACAAATGACTGGGGGTATGCCTGCTCAAGCTCCACCCCAGACACCTGTGGTACAACCACTGCCTCCAGCCAGACAGTATGATAAGTTATTGAAGTATGGGGCTACAGAATTTAAGGGTACAGTGGACCCTTTAGAGGCAGAGCAATGGCTTGAAAGGATGGATAGAGTGTTTAAGAAGCTGCACTGCCAAGATAAACTGAAGTTTGAATATTATGTGTCACTACTGCAAGGGGATGCATATGATTGGTGGAAGACCATCCCCCACAGCTTGGCTGAACCACCAGTACTGACCTGGGATGACTTCATCAGAGAATTCAGACAGAAATACATCCCAGATGCATATGTTGATCAGAAATTGCAAGAATTTTTGAGTTTGAAACAAGGGAACAGATCAGTGGCAGAGTATGAGAGAGAGTTCTCCCGCTTAAGTCATTATGCTGGGAGTCTCCTTTCTGCTAGCAAGGCAAGATGCAAGAGATTTTAGACTAGTTTGAAGCCCAGTTTGAGAATGCAAGTAGTGGGATTCAGACACAGCAATTTTTCAGAACTCATGTCTCAAGCACTCGAGTTAGAAAGGATTGAATCAGAAGCGACCCCAACAAAAGAAAAATCAGAAAAAGTTAAAAAATTAGAGAAAGACAAAGGGGAAAAGCCAGTAGAGCCAAGTTCTGGTGGTACTTCTGGGAAGAGGAAGAAATGTAGTGGACCCAGCAGGGGTTGAGTTAGAAGATTTGGAAGAGACAGATTTTCTAGACAGAGACCCCCTAGGTCTGGTCAGCAGTCGAGCAGGGGTTCATATCCTGCCTACCCCTGTGAGACTTATGGCAAGATTCATGGGGGAGAATGCTATTGGGCCACTGGAGCCTGCTTTAACTGTGGAGGCAAGGGCCATTTAGCAAAAGACTACACTAGTGCTCCTAAATATGGTCCAACTCCTACTACTTCCAAAGGATCTATCCAGAGTCCTACTTCCAGAAGTTCACAATCAGTTGGCAGAGGAAGAGGTAGAGGTAGAGGTAGAGGCACTGCTTCGCAGCGGTCGAGAACCTTGGTCGGCCAAGACAAGGAAATGCGTCAGCCAGAGTCTACACAATGAGACAGCGAGAAGAGGCCAAGACTTCTGATGTTGTAGCTAGTACATTTTCTATCTCTGATCAAGAAGTATTTGTATTGTTTGATCCTGGTTCAACCCATTCATATGTTAGTGCTAGCATAGTCAGTTCACTTGCTGTTCCATGTGTCCAAATGGGTTTTAAAGTGCTAGTAACTAGTCCGTTAGGACAAGAGGTCCGGGTCAACAGAATCTATAGAGACTATCCTTTGGTGATCCAAGGACATGTTTTCCTGTCAGATTTAATTGAAATGCCCTTCAGAGAGTATGATATCATCTTGGGCATGGATTGGTTAGCCAGGCATCACGCCATGATTGATTGTAGATTGAAGATAGTCACTTTTGGTCTCCCTCTGTACGGTGATGTGGTAATACATGGGGAGAAGCATTTATTGCCATCAAACATCATTTCGACTACACTTGCTAGAAGAATGATTAGAAAGGGGTGTGAAGCATACTTGGCACATGTGATAGACACCCAAGTGGGGAGTCCAGCACTGAGGGACATCCCTACTGTATGTGACTTTCCGGATGTATTTCCTGATGAGTTACCAGGATTACCTCTAGAAAGAGAGGTGCAGTTTGAGATTGATGTTATGCCTGGTGTGGACCCAATCTCTATAACAGCATATAGAATGGCACCTGCAGAATTGAAAGAGTTGAAAGTGCAATTGCAAGAGCTGCTTGACAAGGGCTTTATCCGCTCTAGTGTGTCACCTTGGGGAGCACCAGTGTTGTTTATAAAGAAGAAGGATGGCACTCTCTGCTTGTGTATTGATTATCGACAGTTGAATAAGGTGAAAATAAAGAATAGATATCCATTGCCCAGCATTGATGACTTGTTTGATCAGTTGAGGGGTGCAGCTGTGTTCTCCAAAATTGACCTGAGATCAGGTTTTTATCAGCTAAAAGTACAAGATCAGAGTATTCCTAAACTGCCTTCAGAACCCGCTATGGCCATTATGAGTTCTTGGTTATGCTATTCGGGTTAACTAATGCTCCGGCTGCTTTTATGGATCTGATGAACACTATCTTCAGACCATACCTCAATCAGTTTGTTGTGGTATTCATTGATGATATATTGGTTTATTCGAGGAGTGCAGAAGAGCATGAAGACATCTACGGATTGTACTACAGACTTTGAGGGAGAAACAGCTATATGCCAAATTGTCGAAGTGTGAATTTTGGCTGAAGGAAATATCTTTCTTAGGGCATGTAGTATCAGAAGAGGGCATCAAGGTAGATCCAAGTAAGATTGAAGCTGTCCTTAATTGGAGGCCACCCAGAAATATCACAGAGATTCATAGTTTTCTGGGTTTAGCTGGATACTACCATCGATTTGTGAAGGGATTTTCCATGTTGGCATCTCCATTAACCAAGCTGCTTAGAAAAGATGTGAAATTTCAGTGAACGGATAAATGCCAACAGAGTTTTGATGAATTAAAGAAATGTTTGACTGAAGCTCCCGTCCTGACTTTACCTACTTCGGGTAAAGAATACACAGTTTATAGTGATGCTTCTCACAATGGGTTAGGCTATGTATTGATGCAAGATCGAAATGTCATTGCCTATGCATCACGCCAGCTAAAACCGCATGAGAGGAATTATCCAACACATGATTTGGAGCTTGCAGCTATTGTGTTTTCTCTTAAGATCTGGAGACACTATTTGTATGGGGAGAAGTGCTACATCTACACAGATCATAAGAGTTTAAAGTGTTTGGGCACCCAGAAAGAACTGAATTTAAGACAAAGGAGATGGTTAGAGTTGATAAAAGACTATGATTGTTTGATAGACTATCAGCCAGGGAAAGCTAATGTTGTGGCTGACGCCTTAAGTCACAAGACTATGGCAAGTCTATGGGTTACTCCTTTGTTTATGGTACATGAGTTAAGATCATTGCATGCTAGCTTAGAGATTAATAATGAGGGGCAGATAGCAGTTGCATGGAATGTATAGCCAATGTTGATTGATCAGATCAGAATGGCTGCTCAGAATGATGAAAGGTATCAGAAGCTGTTGGAAGAAGTCCGGCAGGGCAAGAAACCAGAATTCTCAATTAGAGATGATGGTCTACTGCTACACCAGGGTAGAATATGTGTTCCTAATGATATTGATTTGAGGCAGATCATATTGAAGGAAGCACATGAGTCTCCTTTCACCATGCAACCTAGTGGCACAAAAATGTATAGGGGGCTAAAGGAGCATTACTAGTGGATGGGTATGAAAAAAGATGTGGCAGAGTTTGTTTCTAAATGCCTAACTTGTCAGCAAGTGAAGGCAGAGCATCAAGTACATGCTGGGTTGTTACATCCACTACCAGTACCAGAATGGAAATGGGAGAGAATAACAATGGCTTTTGTGATGGGACTTTCGAGGACACAGAAGAGTCATGATGCAGTATGGGTCATTGTTGACAGACTAACCAAGTCTGCTCATTTTCTGCCAGTCCGGATGGACTACAATTTAGAAAGATTGGCCAGGTTGTACATTGATGAGATTGTGAGACTGCATGGAGTGCCAGTATTCATCGTATCAGACAGAGATCCTAGGTTCACTTCTAGATTCTGGGGTAGTCTTCAGAGAGCCTTAGGAACTAGATTGAACTTCAGTACTGCATTCCACCCACAAACAGATGGCCAGTCTGAGAGGGTAATTCAGATCTTGGAGGACATGCTATGGGCTTGTGTGATTGAATTTGAGGGCAGTTGGGATACACACTTGCCTTTGATTGAGTTTTCTTACAACAATAGCTACCAATCAAGCATTGGGATGCCTCCTTATGAAGCTTTGTATGGCAGAAAATGTAGAACCCCATTGTGTTGGGATGACGTGGGTGAAAGAAAGATAATTGGACCCAAAATTGTTCAGCAAACTGAGGAGAAGATCAGGGTAATCAGAGATCGACTTAAGACTGCATCAGACCATCAGAAGTCCTACATTGATTTAAAGAGAAGGGATATTGAGTATGCAGTGGGCGAGAAAGTATTCCTCAAGGTTTCCCCTTGGAAGAGGATTATGAGATTCGGCAGAAAGGGGAAACTGAGTCCTCGTTTCGTTGGGCCATATGAGGTTCTGGAAAGAGTGGGTCCTTTGGCATATCGTTTGGCACTACCTCCAGAGTTGGAAAAGATACAAAATGTCTTCCATGTGTCTATGTTGAGGAGGTATCGATCAGACCCATCTCATGTTCTACCAGTAGAGGAAATTGAAGTAAATCCAGACCTCATATATGAGGAAGAACCCATAGAGATTCTGGCTTATAAGGGGAAGCAACTACGAAACAAGCAAATACCGTTAGTGAAAGTGCTGTGGAACCATCATTCGGGCCAGGAGGCTACTTGGGAACGAGAGGAGGACATGAGGAGACAACACCCATAGCTGTTCAGAGATTGATACCAGGTAAAATTTCGAGACGAAATTTATTTAAGGGGGGGAGAATTGTAACACCCCTATTTATATAACATGGTATATTTCACTATTCCGGTCATCGGAGTCTGTCCGGACAATTAAGGGGATTAGAACCACACTTAAGACAACTAGATAAGCCATAAACACAAATAATTAGTATTTATCAATTAGTTAAGTATAAATAAGAAAAACAAAACATAAGAAGTTAAATGAGCCGAGAGTCACAGCAATGGGTGACCTTCTCGGAAACAACTGCGAAGTCGATTTAAACTCAAATTTCGAACCGTAAAATATGACACTGCAGTCCTTAGGACCATTACAAACACAGTGGAAAAGAGAAAATCATGAAGAAGAATTGTTAAGCCAGTCAAATAATTAGGTCAGGGAGCCAGAAGAAATATTGAATTATTTGTAAACCGGGTTGAACCAACGAGGGGCACTTTGGTCAATTGATCCCGAGAGCTGACTCCTGACCTAACTGTCAAATAAAATTGAAGAAAAGGAAATTTTGGGATCAAAAATTAAATTAAAGAACTAAGGAAAAATAAATTAAAAAAAAAGAGAAAATGGAAAAGTAAAAAGTGATAACATCATGCATGACCTCATGCATGATGCAATAATTACTATAATTAAAAAAATTTTATTTAATTGGATTTATGGTCTTCCATAAGATAAAAATACAAGAAAAGAAAGAAAAAAAAAAAACAAAACAAAAAAGGTATCATCTTCCCTAAGTTGCCGCCCTCACTCTCTCCCTCTCCCTCTCCCTCACCAAAACTCCATTGAAGCTTGCACTCAAGCTTTTGTTCCCTCACTTAACCTTAATTTCTACCACAATTATTTCATAAAACCTTACTACCTCACTTGAGAAGGAGATTTAGCAAAGAAAGAAGGAAGAAAAAGAGGAGATTGAAGAAGGGAACATCCAAATTAAGGTTAGTAATTTAAGTTTAAAAAAATTCAGTTTATACTTTGTGTGTTTAGCTCAATTAACTTAGATTTTCACTTAAAAATCAAAGAAAAAAATTGTTGGGGGACTTTTAGTGAATTCAGCCAGCTAAGGTTTGCTATGAATATGCTTGTGTTTTGATTGAATTCAATATGGATGAAAGCCTAATTGAGTTGAGGAATGATATTGATATGCTTAGAATTAATTGAATGTAACAAATTGAGAATTAGGGTTTGACACTTAGGGTTTAGGAGACAAAATTTGGAGAAATGGTGAAATGATGTATTTGACCTAGTTTGAGGTGAGAAATGGTCATTTGTGACCAAATGAAGTGTGTTGGAAGTGTTGGAGTTGAATTTAAATTCGGATTCAATGTAGTCATGCTGCTAGCAGTAGGACCAAGGTCCCTTTGAGGGTCCAAAACTGAAAATTTACAAGTCCAATTGGTATGAGACCAATTGGGAATAAAAATAGACATAAAATGACACAAATTTCATTCAGGAACCATGTCCAAAAAGTGACCAAAACCTAGTGAACAAATTGACCAAATCCGAAAATTTTTAGTCTGACTTGTACAAACTGACCAAATGAATGGTATTTGTTCATTTGACCATAACTTGAGCTAGGCATGTCTAAATGACCTAAAATTTTACCAGTGGACAGTTGAAATATAGACCTAAAACTTTTATGAAGAACACAAACCCAAATTATGCCATTAACTAAGTCATTTGGCCACCCCAAGTTGGTAACCTAAAACTGCCAGAACCAAAATTTGCCCAGAAATCTGGGTTAAGTCTAATCTGGCAGCCATGGTTCAAATGGCTATAACTTGAGCTAAAAAACTCCAATTGGAGTGATTCAAAAAATAGAATAAACTTAAGACAATAGGTAACATTTTCTATGAAGAAAGTTTTGCCAAATTCTAACAGTAAAATAACCAATGGAATAGTGCAACTTAAGACACCAAAACTGAAAATTTGCAAATTTGCCTAAAAGACTTAGAATTTGAGTAAACAACCAAAACCAGAAAATTTAGTGACCAAAATATGGTATGTGGGTGAAGTTGAAATTTCCATACCTATTAAGCCTTAGAAAGTCAACAAATTGACTTGAATAGTGTAGTGAATAGTAACCCGAAACACAAAAATTAAAGAACGTCAAGATTAGCACATTAGAGCTAGGTATAAGTGAATGTAAATTTATTTTTCGAATTATACTAAGTTATGATACTGAAACACTATGAAACTGTGTGTTTCAGTGGAAAGGAACACTGGAAAATAACCCGAAGAATTGAGTCAAGGCCAAGAGGCGACTCGTTTAAGGTTGTGCACAACGTATAATTTCCGTAAATTATCTTCTGCATATTGTTTTGAATAATTTGAAATAGTGAATTGTGACATTATTTATGATGCTTTGATTTAAATTGTTAAAAGTTATTGCGTATATTTGAAATGGCAATGTTTAGTAAATTTTTAAGATAAGTTTTGAAACCACAATGTCATGACCATATATTTGAACACCTCACTAGCATGACTAATGGGGGTAATCAGTTTCGAATTTTGATTCCTTCTCTGGCTGAAGTGTTGAGGTGTGTGCCAGTAAAAGAAGAAATTGAATGGATATCCATATATTTGAGCTAGCTAGCCTTGTGATGTGACTTCTCCTTAGCCTCTGGCTATTGAGATTTTATTTATTTCGAATGGCATGATATAACTGTGGGTTTTATGAAATGTGTTTTGATATTTTGAAATGAAATTGTTTGGATTAAAATCTAATAATTCATATTTTGTATTTAATTCTCATGTTCAGTCAAAATTTTGAATAAATGTGATTTAAATTCTGCATAAAAGATTATTTTAGTATGTTGTGCACCACTGAGTCCTAGTACTCAGTGATAGCTGTTATTGCTGTCGCAGATATAGAGATTAGAGGAGCAGCAGACTGAGCTGCTGAGGATTTTGGAGCGACTTACCTTGAAGTTATATCAGGTATAAGTTATACCCTGACTGTAAATATTTATTTTGATATATGTGATGCATGTAATGGTATGGACATGTAAAATTGGTCTTGAGCAGCTTATACAAAGTTTGTATAAAGTTTGTAATAAATTTTAGTTTGGATTTTCCTAATGTAAATTTTTAGTATGATGTATATATAGATTGTTTGTCTTTAATGAAATATGAATGGAAATATTTTATTTTAATTTGAATGAAATTGATAGATATTATTTTGATGATTACTGAATTTTTGGAAAATTGAGAAATGAGGATTATTGAATTTTGAAACTTGAGGAATTGGTTAAGATTGATTGTGGAGTTGTTGGAATTGATTGTGAATTTGAAGAAGTTGTTGAGAAAAATTATTGGAAGTGCTTTTTTTTTAGGTATTTGAAGAACTTTTTTCTCAAAATACAGGTGGCACTCTGCCGAAATTTTTATAAAATTTGCGGAAAAATAAAATGGGCCAAAAATTTTTACTAGTTTTAAAACTTCAAATAAATAATTTTAATACCTATTAGAAAATGCTCACCACTTATAAAAAGTAGAAAATTGTTTTAAAATCCCTTGTAGGGTACTTAATGAGCTATCGGTAGGTAAAGTTCGGTAGTTCATTAGGTATTCTACGGGATCATGTTATGCCTTACAAAGGGGTAAGGTGTGACAGACTACCTCTCCTTCCTCCTTCCTCCCTTACTGGCGGCCCTCCAGCCAGCCTCTCCCACCACTGCCGCTCCTCCACCTAACCAAAAAATGCACCCAAACTTCCTCCCTCCTCAAGCATGACTTTTCACATTTCCTTATCGATTTTGGCGAATCCAACCACCAACCGGACCGAGTCCAGTCCCTATTGTGTTCTACTCCTCGAGAGCTTTCTATAAACACCAATTTTATAAATTTTTATCGAGTTGTTTGTGTAAATCAAGTCCGAAAAGTTTTAGCCATTTTCGACTTTTGGGATAGATTTCTCCTAAACCGTGAACCCTACTGAAATTCCGAGACCACCAGTGCGCTCTATTCGTCGTGAGCTTCGTAATAACACTAATTGAGAAGTTTTTCAACACTGAAAATTCAATGGGTCACATGAGCTTGCTAGTGATTTTTTGAATCTTAAATGAGTCTTTTTAATTAAATAAAAATTATATTCTAACTTCTGGTGTTATGGGCTTCGCGCAGATATTTTTGTTTTAAGGAAATTCCACCAGCAATTAGGACTGCATTTACCCACTTATGAAGTAGGTCAATATTACAATGCTTTCCACCATTTTCATATGCCTCGAACGTATTCCAAGTATTAGAATTGGTGTAGGTAACCTGAACTCCAATTTGCCTTTTTTGCCTAATGCTAATTTTAGAATAAAATTCATAAAATATTCATGGGTAGCCAGAAAATTATAATTCATTTTGCAATAGTAAAATAGCATTACTAAGGACTGCAGGGCATGATTATAGAATTTTTGGGGTTAGTTTGGATAGTTTTTACAAAATATTAATTTTAACCTTAATAGTTGAATTGTATAGTTATATGGGTTTTGACTAGTTTGGCAGGCCTAGAAGGGCAATATGTTGTTATTGTGTTGTGGGCCTGAGATTATTGGTTTAGGAAGTGTTGTTTGAGTTGCTTTACAGGTTGGGTAAGTCTCAAGTACAGGAAAAATTCTGTCAGATTTTTTATATAAATTTAGGGTGTCTTTGACTCTTTAAATTCTTGTTTTGCTTTAATATTGATAAATTCATGAATATAATTATTTAGGTGATCCGATTCAACATTCCTCCTCTTCTCAGCCACCTCAGTGATCTTCGGTTAATCTGTGAGTAGATATTGATTTTATTTATTATTTCAATATTAATAATTTATATACAAGGCATGCTCATGCATTCACATATATATATGTATATATTTAGTTATATGCCAGGCATGCTCTTTATTGCCTATTTTATTGAATTTATTTGTGGATGTCACCTTAAGGTAATTTGGAGTTGTGCGCGTGTGTTTATGTGTATATGGTATGGATGTGGACTTTGGTAGGAGGGGTAAACATAATAGGAGCTTCACTCACTGAGACCCAATCCTTACATATGGATAAGTCGGGTGAGTACGACTTTGAGTTAATCTTGCAGACTCTTGCACTTGAATTATTAAGAGAAAGTCTGGCTTGAGTTGACCTCACTGGTAGGCATTGGAATTAAGAGAGCTGTATAGGGAATCGGCTCCCATATATATATATATATGACAAACGAGTATGTAAGTGCTCCAAATTATCTTTTGTGTGAATATTATTTTAATTGTTTAAAACTATGTGAATATGTTGCATTTCATATATAGGAATGCATTAGATTTAGATAGTTATAAAAATTATATTTAAAATCAATATCGTACTCTATGAGTCAAATGCTCACCCCTGTTTAACTATTATTCCTCAGGTGACAGGTGGACTTATTGAGAATAATCTGCTTTTTTTTTCTCGCAGGTTTAACCAGAAAAGTTTAGCTGTGCTTTTATTATCTTTGTTTCAATTCTAAAACTTCGTATGTACCAGTAGTATATTATTTTCATTTGGGATTGTAATAGCTTAATTTTTTTGGATTTGTAAACTTAGTTATGTGAGATTGCTTGGATGCTTGGGATTTAATTACTGTGGATAGAGGGAGCTAAGCTCCCAAATGTTTATTTATCTATTTTGAAGATTATGAGGATGAGCTGACATTCTCATTTTTTTTTTTTTTGTTACAGGTCGGGTGGATTAATGCTCACCATTGGATAGTCCAATTGATAGCCGAACTATTTTCGTTTATTTCCTTGAAATTAGACTACTTGTATGAGCTATATGTTTGGGTTAGCAATAATTAAGTTTACTACGAGCTTTAGGAGCCTTATGCTGACCCAAGTCCTAGTACCGGTCCTACCCAAAAATTGGGTCATAACATAATTTCCCTTCGCAGAAATCAGCCCTCATCCCCAAATCAACTGGATTAAATAATAAGCTCACTTGTGGGAATAGTAATGAGTCATTTTTTTTTCTCAATTCAATCAAATTCTATTAGAACATAATTGAATCTTATTAGAATGATTTCGGATAGTATATAATCGATTTGGAATGAATTTAGATTTAGTGAATAATATTCACATCGGTTTAGATTTTATTTGTTAGATATTTATTATTTGAACTTGTTTCTATAAATAATTAATTAAATATAATATATATTTTTTATAATAACATTGATAAATTATTAAATAATATATATTTTATAAGGGATTAAAGACTTGAACTTGACCATATCAAATGAGTAATATACGTTTAATAACTGAATCGAGTGAGGTTAAGCTTATATAATATATTTTAAATAAATGGAATTTGAACATTTTATAGAATTATAAAATTTTTAATATATAAATTATTAATAAAAATATAATTTTTTATAGATTATTAATTAAAATGTATAAATTTAAACAGGTGCAAGTTTTATTCAAATAATAATAATAATAATAATAATAATAATAATAAGATGTATGACATATTTGAATAATTTAAAATGAATTTTAATTAAATATAAAATAAATTTAAAAATTATAAATATTATAGTCAAATAGAATGATTTTTGTAAGTATCATACCATTGCCATCCTATCAATGCTTGGATTAAATAATAAGCAAGTTAGACGTTGCAAGGTAGAACGAGTAGACAACCCTTCTCCTTTAGTCGCATAATCCCTTCTGCTAACTCTCTCATCTACATCTCTATGGCCTCTCCATGAGCCTTGAGAAGAAGGTAATTTTTATGAGTCATTCTTAAATTTTGTCTTGTATTGTACTTTTATCTTTTAACTTTAATTTGTTATTAAAAAAATTTTAAACTTTAATTTTATCTTACAAAAATCCCTTAAAAAAATTACCATTGTAAAAATTATCTTTTTATTTCATTTCCTCTCACTCTTGAAAAATATCGATTGTTTTAATAATAATCTTAGACTTATCATAAAAATATCAATATTATCACAATTATCTATTTCCTATAAGAGGATCTGAAATAGTATTTCTAAAATGATTTTTTAATATATAAACCTTCTATTACATGTTGTAAAGATTTTTTTAAAATAAAATTAAAATTTAGATTTTTTTATTAATAAATTAAAATTAAAAGATAAAAGAAAAAATGAGGTAAAATTCAAAGGCCGATTATAAAAATGACCCTCGAACCATCAACTTCCATAAGCCTTCAGAAAATTCCTACTCTCTAAACTAGGTGATCCATCAACATGCATAAAGGTAGAAAACATCAGAGACTGCTCTGAAAATAGAAAGACCCATTTTTCTACCGCGCCGTGATTTTCCATGAAGACTGAGCAATCTCCAGTGACATGTTTAATTTCTAAGTACAGAAACTAGAATGGGTTCCTAGCTATATAGTCCGGTGACGATTTATTCTCCACAGTTCTATTCCATATTTGTTCAATTTCAATCAACTACTTGTGTCGGCATCAGCTTAGGGATTAGGGAAAATCACAATCCGTACTTTTCCATTTTTTTTTCTTTTCTTCTCTTGATATATTATTCTGACTATAATCATTTTAGTCCCTGTCAAAATATTCTGAAACAAAAGGACATGGGGTAAGTCCACCAAGAGATATATTCCTTTTTCATCGTTTATTTTATCCATAAATGGCAGTTAAATAGTTTTATTAAAAGAGAAATTCTGATTTAGTCTAATTTAATTAAGTGATTAGTGATATATAATCCGCAGATGTCAAGTTAAAATCTCTTTACTTTTAATTTCTTGCAAAAAAAAAGAACAAAAGAATTTGTCAAACACGTTTGAATCAAATTTTTTTTCACTCAATTTACTTAATTCCAGAAAACTATTAAAATAAAATGAGATAGCCATCACATACAATTTCTTCACCATTTATCACCCCGATTTTCTAATGGGGAAGGATGGGAAAGCCTAAAACAATTCCATCCGGCCTTATTGCCTAGACCTGGTCATGGTCTGATTCAAACCGTGAATAAGACCCGAGTCAATAGTTTTGATTCATGAACAGACCCAGAACCGAGGTAAAAGGGGCCGGTTCTGGTCCACTTCCTTGAATCTGAATCAGTCCGAAACCAGCTCAAAATTCCAATTTTTTTCTTATTTTTTTTAAAAAAATTAAAAATTTATATTGGAACCTTTTTTTTTTTCATTAAAACCGGAGCCAAACCATAATCAAACCAAAATCGTATTAAACAATTATGATTGGAACTATTATGAACGAAAACCGTTAGAAACCAAAACTGTTTGAACCAAAACTGGTCCAAACCATGACGCCGGCCACATAGGTGGTTCCAGCCCGTGGCCTGATTCATGTATGCATATTAGAGGAATCTAAGGACGTTGTGTTCATTCTCTCAACAGAAGCCAAGTTTGCCTGTTGCAACTTCAATGGATGAAGGATACCCATGATGAGTCAACACAAAACCGTCCAAGATCAACTACAAGTAAGTAGTATTTCATCATACACAAAGTTAACGACAGATTAAGGCAAGCTATTTACACAATCAAGGCACATACTGACTAGTGTTTTTGCGTATACACACATAGGAGGAGACTAGGATATGATGCAGTAACTTTATTCACCTGCAATTTAAGGAGAGAATGAAAGTAGCAAAAACCTTAATTTTAACGCCTTATGGGTCTCAATTACCTAATGAATGAAGAAAAAGCCCTTAGTCATTTCCCATGAGTCCTTTGCTGCTCTCTATAACAGACTCTACTCAAAACAGATGTCCTTACTCTTGTACTCTCTTTTCCAAATTATCTTCCCAAATTAATACACTCACCATTTGGTGAATGTAAAACCATAGTTAACAAAACAAAAGAGGCACTACAAGAATCTCAGAAGAATAACAGTATTTAGCAATGTCGCTTGGACAGCTTTTAAAAGAAAAAAAAAATTGAAGTTGAGTGAACAAGGAGTTGAAGTTACTTGATAAAGAGAAAATACAGATAACTGACATAAAATAAAAATAAGAACTCTTCAATGTGTTGTTTCTGTCAGAGAAGGCAGCAGCAGGCCAGCGCACAAGAATAATAAAAGGGAAAATTAGAAGCAATGGTATTCACTGATTGAAGGGTTGATGAATTTAGAAGGCAGAGAAACTTGCCTGGTTGATTTCAAATGGGATAGTGGTTGCATTGTTTCTGTTAAAGGTCCAAAGATACAAAGTGCAACAACATGAACATGCACATATTTTGGTTCCAGATTGATGGTGAAGGAGATGATATGACATGTCACGAAAGCGTTTGTAAACAAAATGGGGAAGGCAACAAAGAAAAGGAGGGGAGGGGGAGGAGAGAGAATAGAAAAGTGGTAGAAGTGAATGAACTGCCTTGAATTACATGGTTGCTCTCAATCTCATGGAGAGAGAAGCATTAGGCAAGACAATTATAAAGTTTCTGAAAGGAGTTATCGATTCAACTAGACTCGGATATTTCTCACACATCACTTTTGTGAAGCAAGAATGGCTATGGCATTCCAGTTTTCAACACCCAGTATTTCTTATCTTAATGATTACGGAATGTCAGAAGACAGCAAGTCAGAATTTAGAAGTAGAACTCTCTCTGAGGTTGGATTGGAGGGAAAAGATTATTTATGGAGACCTAAGAAAGAAAGAGAGGATGAGGATGAGGGCTTTTTTTTTACAATGGAAAGAATGATATGAGAAGAATCAAATATGGTCCCAGGATACTTGCTAGCTCCATTGGCAAGTGATTCTAGTTGGAAATAATTGGAGGGATATACAAATGACATGCCTACAAGATCATAGATAAGAAGAAAAATACTAAACATTGTTATTTTCCTGTATTTAGTGAGTATTTACCTCTCATTTTCTCCATTTTTGTGTTCTGTACAGGCAGACCAACAGATATGTATGAACAAATGCTTGATTAGACAAAATAGATGGATAATCTAAACAGCCTCTGTTCATCAACCAACTCATTCGAAGGTTCATATATGCTCTTACAATCCACTATTTGCAATCAATTACAATAGCCTCACGTTTATCATTTGAAAAATTATTGGATAAAATTCCTTAGGAACCAATATTATCAAAGCTGTTAGGAATTTAGAAATATTGAACATGTTGAAAAAGGATTGAAGTAAAATGAGCATACACAGAAAAGCAATAAATGAAATCAAATCCAAGTCTTAAAACCATATCAAGCATGACAATAACAAGGCATACATCCCCAATTAACTTGGCCAAAATAATGACAAATTATATGGGGGAAATGTCGGTCGCAAATGGAACAAAATGATCACAACTTAAACTAGATTACTCACAAAATAGAAAATAATTTGAATAAAAAGAAAGGAAGGTATATATAGCAACAGCCTTCTTATCCTAAAAGAAGCAAAGAAAGGTACATATAGCAACAGCCTTCATATCCTAAAAATTCATGGGTCAAAATAAGACACAGGTAAGACCAAAAGAAAAAGACAATACACAACCACTCTATTATACTTGCCAAATTTAACAAGACTCCATGAAGATATGCATCTTTAAAAGAAAATTGCATTTTGAAGACCATACTATTCAATTATTTGCTATTTAACAATCAAAACTTATTTAACAATAAAAATACAATTATGAAGCTTAGAAATTGCTTTTTATTAGATCAATTTTTTTTTATTTTTTTTAAAAAATCAACATTAATGAATTTATCTCTTTCTTCTTTTTTTTTTTTTTTAAATATACCCTTAAATAAGACTTAATGTTCTAACATCGAGAAGTTTTTGGACTCAATAGTGTTAAGAATGTAAACCATTTTACTAGCATGGGATCTATAATGTAAATAATAAGAAATTATTACATATCATGTAATTAGCAACTTTTAAACTATGTAGCAAACCATGACAACAATTGAAACAATAAAGCGATAAAGCATAATTGTATTAAACATTTTAACGGTCTTTCCCTCTATGCTCTTTTAACTTCTTCACAAGGTTAATATACAACACCTAAAAATTAAAAAATACAAATAAAAATAAAAAAAAAATTGTTCTCAAAAGTTAGCTTGGGAAAAAAAAAAAAACACTAGCCCATAAATTTATAAAAAAAAAAATTAAAAATATTTTTTTATTTTTTCTTTTTTTCTAAACAAAAAAAGTCAATAGATCGCAGGGATCAGAGAGGCGCACAGGAACAAGAAGGGCACCTTATCAGACCGTTCTCGTTGCAAGCGGTGCAGCTCTTAAACCCAGATTTCTCTGTGTACACTTTGTGACTACCGTTACAGTCGTCGCACAAAATGAATCGGTAACCCCCACACGCGTCGCA
The DNA here is from genome assembly GCF_030052815.1 of Hevea brasiliensis. Classification (NCBI taxonomy): domain Eukaryota; kingdom Viridiplantae; phylum Streptophyta; class Magnoliopsida; order Malpighiales; family Euphorbiaceae; genus Hevea; species Hevea brasiliensis. The sequence continues at coordinate 83,041,033 of NC_079504.1, read as the reverse complement.
GACGCCAGATTCCGCTGCGGGCAAACCTTCCACAAACTTCTTGAGCTCACCTGCTTCGTGTAACTGTCTAATCTCCTCAGCTCCGCCTACATATCTCCCACCGATAAATACCCTAGGCAAAGTCAACGTAGTATGACCGCCCCCAAAGATCTGCTGTAGCTCCTTCATGAATCTTGAGTCCATTGAGAGATCTCGTTCGTCGATCGAGACACGAAACCCTTGAAGAATGGATTGGACGGAACGGCAATCTTCAAATGTCGACCGAACAACGTGAAGGCTTGTGAAGTAAACGACAATCCGTTTATCAGCACCCGGTATTGAGATCGACGGTGGGGACTCTTGGCATTCTGGTTGCGGCGGTTGGGGTGGTGGTGTTTCAGTAACAGATGAGGCAACGACTTCGGGTTCAGAGTCGAGTTGGGTCTGTGCGCTGGATTGGGAGTGGGTGAGACGACGAGTCGCAGACCAGGAGCGGATGATTGAGGTGGCGACGCGGACGCGGTGGAATATGGAGGATTTTTTGGTGGGTGCAGAGGGATCGTCGGCGCAGAGGCGCTGGATATCTTTGAAAGTGGAAAAGGAGAAAGGGGATGAACTGGATGAAGAAGAAGATGAAGTATCGCGAATCTTGACCGTTGAATGACTCCACTGCCGCCACATTGATGGTGGGAGATGGGAATCTTTGAGAGAACTTGTAACAAGAAATTGAAGATGAAAATGGTGAGGTTGAAGAAGAAAGAGAAAGAAGACTACAGTGATTTTGTTTCAGTATTTTTGGATTTGGGTTTATGGGTTTTTGAGGTTTTGATCGCTTAAAGCAAGGCTATTGGTGATATGAGGGATTGAGAAAAGAGCTGCGAAAGAGGGTATGCTTTTGCAGGTTAAAGAGAACAAAAAGGAAGAAGAATTGGTTAAAGGTAGTTGAGGAGGTAATTTGATTCTAAATGGGCCTTTGAAGAGATTTTGTGAATGGGGGTTGAGGATGAGAGGTCCCTTGCTAAGAGATTTGGTAAGTTTGCCTAATTATGGATGAAAAGTCCTCATTAGTGAACCCAATTTGTCTTGTCTTATCGTTCTTGTAAATGCAAAAAATGAACATTTTTTAAAATACCTTAATTAAATGATATTTAAAATTAATTTAAAATTAAATTCAATGCGTTTTGTATTAATTTTTAAATTAATTTTTATCATATTTAAAATAATGTTTTTTTGAAAGCACTTTATTAATTTAAAATTTTAATACCAAACAGAACTTTATTTTTATCAAAAATTAATTATTTAAAACTCAATTAAAACAACCATTTTTCTAAAATCAAATTCTTAAACATTTCTATTAGATTTTGACTAAAGAAAATATTAATTAATTTATTTAAAGTTTTATTAGAAAAGACTAAATAATGTAAATAATTAAATGGCATAAATTTTTTAAAATTATATAAATTAAAAATATATAAATATTGAACATTAAAAATTAATTTAACTTTAAAAAATATAAAAATGCTTTAATTATATTTTTTTAAAAAAAATAAAAATTAAATAATTACTCTTAATAAACTACAAAGACTTTATAATAATTTAGCAAAAGAAAAAAACACTTGTACTCTCAGATAGCAATCATTTCCATTTTCTTTTTATGTTAATTTCTTTTTAATGAATGGGAGTGAGAGTTAGAACCCAATACAATTAAAATCTTGGCTGTATATAATGTTTGATCATTAAATTAATGATTTAATGACCTCAATTAATAACTGTCACGACCCAACCTATGGGTCGGACCGACACTAGGACCTGGGTCGGTTTAAAGCCCCTGAAGCCCATAGTAAGCCTAACTATTCCTCAACCCATGAGTAGGCCTATAATTTAGGCCCAATATGCATATAAAATAATTTAAATTAAACTGTTATAATTTTATTTCGGACCAACTTAGCCCAGTAATTATCAGAAACTAAAATTAGGGGAGCTTAGCTCAACCCTGTTACATCATTACAAATTATTTAAAACTTATAAAAATTTTCATTTATTAATACAAAAACTTAAATTCATACAGTCCCTGACAGAATTAATGCTACTATTAGTACATGCGGAGTCCTAAATTACAAATTTAGAGAATAATAATACAATTAAGTAATCTTTTCATAACCTGAGAGGAAAGGGACAGGTTATTCTGAAAAATGTCTCTTCTGTAACCTGGAAAAATATGGTGAACAGGAGTGAGCGTTCGACTCAGAGAGTAAAATATCAATTTTAACCATAATCTCTATAACTATCTAAAGCTAATGCACCCTGTAGAGTGAAATGCAACATCAGCAATAATTTTCACATCATAACAACAAAAAGGTAATTTGGAGCACTCACATACCCAGTAATATCAATCAATACATATATGAGAGCTGATCCCCTATACAGCTCTCTTAATCCAACTTGTGCCAGCGAAGAACTCAGCTCAGACTTCCACTTAATAACCAAATCGGGGTCCTAGCGAAGAACTCAAGCCGTGTCTACCCCGAAGGACCGGGTCCCAGCGAAGATCTCAAGCGGTGTCTACCCGTCCTATCCATAGTCAACACCACATCACACGCACACCAACGCACGCACACTGCTCCAAATTACCACAACAACATCCATGGCACTTTAACAGTTATGAATGCAACATAAAACGTGCCTAGAGTTTAACTACATAGATACATACATATAAGTGATGCATGGGCATGCTTAAACATATAATAATATCGAAATTACAATTAAAATTAATATTTTACTCACTGTACACCGATGACTATTGTGGCTGCTGGATGCAGAAAAATAGCTGACCTCGATCACCTAATAATTAAATTATAAATTTATTAGTACTAAGTTAAGATAAAACTCTAAAGAGGCAATAGACAGCCTAATTCATGCCGAAAATCCGGCAGAGTTTCCCCTATACCTGGGACCTACCCAACCTGCAAAAAGGCCCAAATAACACTTCTAAATTCAACTAATATCTCATTATCATTATATGGCCCCTCCTGGGCCCTCCAAACCAAGCAATACTCAAAACCTTAAAAATTACGTTTTAATCCCTATAATTGACATTTTGTAAAAATCCACTCAAACAAGCTCTAAAAATTCTAAACTTTTGCCCCGCGGTCGTTAATAATATTATAAGGCTATTGCAAAATGAATTATAATTTTCTAATCATCCATGAATATTTTATTCAATAATATTACTTAATTTCATAAGTTTCCAACAGCTAACATATTCTTAATTCAACCCCATTCAATATTCACATATTTAAACCTCAATCCTCAAGCTTCAACCAATCATATAAAATTTAAATATCTTAATTTCAAATAATCTTATATGCCCATATGTTAAAAATCTAACTAAAATGTATCTATATTTTTCAAAAATATTCTACAATCACTCAAAAATTCAACAAACACCATAGAATATCTCCAAATAATTTTACTTTCATCATATATTTTTCTTAGAATTTTTCTCCAATTTTTCCTGTTTAAAAAACACTGTATTTATGCTCCACAGACAGAGAAATAATGAAAATAATCTTACCGGAAGTTTATCTGTGTCTCAAAAATTTCAAAAATTTCTGAGGAAGCATTTGGAAGTTGAATAATCTCCAAAGCCCACCGGAGCCACCGCCGGAACCACTGCGCACGGTGGCCGGCGACATTTTCCGAATCTGATTATACCATCATGATCCTCCCCTCTTCCTCAGTCCATATGTGGTCTCGGATCGTCGATCCAACGGTAGGATCGTCTTAGATCTGACGAAAAAGCTTGAAAAACCCGAAACTTCTCTCCTCCATATCTCACTCATCCGACCTCCATTTGCTACAAAATGGGTATCAAAAGAAAGCTCTCGGAACAAGCTTTCCAACGCCACCTGAATCACCTCGATCGGACGTCGAATGAAGCCAGAATCGTGCCGGAAAGCCGCTGCCCACTGTGCGCGCATTTTCTCTTTCTTCTCCCTCTCTTGCCGCCGTTTTTGGTAGTTCTGGCCGTCGCTGGAGGGTCGCCAACCGGGTGGGGAGCCGCTTGGGAGGTCGCCGGCCGGTCACCGGAGAAGGAAAGAAGAAGAAGAGAGGGGAGGAGAGGAGAGAAGAGAAATTGGGGAGGGGGGGTCCTCCTCCTGATTTTGACCTCTTTTTTTTATTTTTTTTATTATTTTTTTTTTAACTTGACAGTGACAGTGGAAATCCACTGTCACACGCCAAGTCCCATCCTTTGACCCTTTTTTTTTTCTTGGTTGTTACAATAACTGTCTAAAATAATCACATCTTACTATATTCTAGTTAATTTTTTAGATAAATTAGGTTGTTTACCTCTCTCTCTCTCTCTCTCTCTCTCTCTCTCTCTCTCTCTCTCTCTCTCTCTCTATATATATATATATATATATATATATATATATATATATATATATATGAGTGGTAATTTGACACTTTACAAAAAAAATTTACTTATTTATTTTTTTAAATAGAATATTTTATTTCTTATATCTTATAAAAATGATTACGAATTCACATTAGTTTGGAATATGGTAATATACTTTTTATATAGTCTTGAGTACTTCCCATTTCAGCTAACTTTTGAAGGTAAGTTAGACTAGATTCATTTTCTTAAGATGGTATCAAAGCCTTCACAATCGATTTTTAAGTTGCTCATAATATTTCGCTTCAGGTGTTTGGTACTGGGTATAAAGAGTGTGTTAATATCATGCATTGGTTTAGAATATAAATAATTTGCCCATTGTTAAGCCTTGAGCACTCTTTTTCCATGAGTTGGCTTTTGGGATTGAGTTAGATCCAGCCTATTTTTTCTTAAAATAGTAGAACCTCCCTGACTAATGTTTGAGCCTTTCATATGTGTTTCACCCTTCAAGTATTCAGTTCTGAGACAGAGACAATGTAGTCTTATATGACTTTGCACACGCCTCTATCCTTGAGTTAAGTTTTGAGGTGAGTTAGATCCGATCTATTATCTTAAGAAAAATTCTTAAAACATATTATTAATTAATATGTTAAAAAATATATATATTTTTTGTATTTACATTGTTTTCATTCCTGATAAAAAAGAAAAGTTAATAAGACCAAAAAATTTTAAAATTTATATATATATATATATATATAAATAACGAGAAGGGAAGGTATTTAATTGCCATGGCACACAATGACGTAACGCTGAATGATAATGAATGTATTTGTACTCTTTCGTAATTTTCAGGAAAAAAATGACAACAATATTTATTTATTTATTATTTTTAATTATGATTTTTTTTAACTTAGTATCTAATTAATCATTATTTTATGTATGTCTAAAATATAATTTCAACTAATATATGTTATAATATTTATTTTTCTTTAATTTTTTTTATCATGCATTCAATTAAAAAAAATAATATATATAAATATCACCTTAAAAAAATGTTTATTGTGTTTATAACCCATTTACTCATTTTATTTAATTTTTGGAAACAAATAATATAGCATGGATATTAATAGATTTTTTTTTATTTGTAAAATAAAATATGCTTTCTTATAGAATAGAGTGAAAATTTGATTTTTAAATATCATTATTACTTATAGATTTTTAACGTTTTATCATGTTTATTGTGCATTTTTTAAATAATATATTTTTTATGGAAGTTAAAATATATATATATAAAGCGACTGAGAAAAATATATATGAAAAAACTTATTTAAAAAAAAATGATATGTTAAACATTTGTATAACATATAAAGGATATAATAGTTTATTTAAACAATAAAATTATATATATATATATATATATATATATATATATATATATATATATATATATATATATATATATATATATATATATATATATATCGGGGCTCACCGCCCTTAAGATTTTAATTTTTAATTGGAGCAGGTTAAATGTAAGAATATTTCTAATAAACTCCCATATTTAGTCTAAAAAAATATTTTAATAAAAATTTAAAATAATTATATTTATTTATTAACTTAATTAAATAAAAAATTAAATAAATTATATTATAAAAAATTAAATGTTAATTATATTAATTCAACTAAAATAAAAAATTACTTATATTTTTTGAAGTTCTTTGTAATAATAAAAAAATAAATTTTAAAAGAATTAAAAATATGAAGGAAACATATTAAAAGATAATAAGATGATATTTACCTTAATTAACTTAGAAGTTTATCAAACCATCTCCAATGCTCTGTAAATAATAATAATAATAATAATAATAAAAGAAGATGAAGATAAAGAAGAAGAAGCTGAGACTAGTAATTTTTTAATACTTATAAGTTATTTTAATTATATATTTTATTAATTTATTTTTACTTAATTTTTAAAATTTCATTACAAATTTCATTTAATATATGTTTTAGTAATTTAAACAATAAATAAGTTTAACAATTAATTTTTTATCAAAAACATATTAACTACTTATTAGTTATTTATAATTACTTAAATTAAATATATAATTACTTAAAATTTTAAATTTTTATAAATTAATTTTTATATGCTAAAAGAAGAAGAAGTTGAGACTAGTAATTTTTTTCAGTACTTATAAGTTATTTTAATTATATATTTTATTAATTTATTTTTATTTAATTTTTAAAATTTTACTACAAATTTCATTTAATATATATTTTAAAAATTTAAACAATAAATGAGTTTGACAACTAATTTTTTATCAAAATATATTAACTACTTATTAGTTATTTATAATTACTTAAATTAAATATATAATTACTTAAAATTTTAAATTTTTATAAATTAATTTTTACATGCTAAGTTTAATTAGTATATCCGTCATAAACTCCTCAAAACATTTTGCATCCGTCGCTGACCGCTAATTATAAATGTTGTTACTGCATATAAAATGTATGTATGTAATGATTTTAAAGAATAAAATTAAAAAAAATTAAAAAAATAAATTCTTGTCCCTACCTCTACCTTAACATTTGAATTTTCAACCTTATATACAGCCCAATTATCATTTCTATATAGCGCAACCAAATTCTTTTAAAAATCCCTTAATATTATAAAATCTCATAATTTCAATAGAAGTATTGCATTTGTGGCATCTATATAAGAAATTATATAATATTATGACAAAATAAAGTTTGAAAACCAGTAAATATTGTTACACCATTAAAATATTGTTATGTTAAAATATAATTTTAATTACTGTATAAATATTTTTAATCAATTTATTTCCATTAAAATTAAATTTTCTTTTTTAAAGATATTTAATCAATTTACTCAATGGTCTTTTTTGTTTTTTCTTTTAAATTTTTTTTTACTTTTTTTATTTTAATAACAATTTTTTTTTTCTTTCAAATATAGATAGACGCGCATATGACTCAGTGACAGAATACATCATTTAATAAAATTATAATAATTTTATTAATACATATTAACTCATATAAATTACACACATCATCCACAACCGATATAAGATCTCCGAAGGACTTAGTCCTCAGTTGACTAATGTAACAAACTAGGCGCATATCACGTTGATTGAATGTCAAATCATAATAACATTTAACATAATTTTTTTTAAATAACTTATTTATTAATCAAAATTTTCACTACATTAAATTAAAAATAATAAACATGGATATTAATGTCTTTACACCACTTATAACATGCAAAATATTTTTTTTTATTTTTAAAATTTAATTTTATTTATTTGTATTTAATATGTTATATTTTAAAATAAATACTTAATTATTAACAATAGCTTTAATAATAAATTTAAATATATTTTTTTTATCAAAATATACTTAATTATTAAAATAATATAAATAATTTTACTATTAAAAAAATTCTTACATTTGGGTGTTTACATGTCTAATCAATAAAAAGTTGCCAATATGTATTTATGGGTCAAATTTACCATAATTTTAGTTAATGTAATATTTCTATGTTGATTAAAGGCTGATTGAATAAAAAAAAAGACAAACGTTTAGGTCTAATTATGATTATATTCAAAATTTTTAATTTTGTGTATGTCACGATCTGATCCCATGAGCCAGACTGACACCAGGACCTAGGCCATTATAAAGCCCCCGAGGCCCGTAGTAAGTTAAACTGTTCCCAAATCCATAACCAAGGCCCAAAAACTTAGGCCCAATATGTAAATAAAATAAAATATTTTTATTTGAGATAACCTAACCCGATAACAATAAAAAACTGAAGTCAGGAGAGCCCCGCTCAACCCTGATACCATCACTTACAAATTGTTTAAATATCATACAAATCTTCATTTGTTAATCTCAAAAATTTAAATTAACACGATTTCTAACAAGGTCCATACTACTACTTACACATGCGGACTTCTAGATTTCAAATTTAGAAAAATAATAGAACAATTAAATAACCAACGTTAAACCTGCAAGGAAAAAAGCAGGTTGTTCTGTAAAAGAACTCTTCCTGTAGCTTGGAAAAAAATGTGAACAGGAGTGAGCGTTCGACTCAGAGAGTAAAATACCAATTTTAACTACAATTTCTATAGCTACCTAGAGCTAATGCATCCTAAGGAATGGAATGTAATACCATTAAAATTTTCATACACATCACATTATAACTGCAAAGAGGCAATTTGGAGCACTCACACACCCAATAATGTTCAAATGGTACATATATGAGAGCTGATCCCCTATACAGCTCTTTTAATCCAATATCTGTCAGCGAGTGTCTCTCAAGCTGGACTTTCGCTTGATAAACCAAATGCGGGGGCCAGCGAGATCATCTCGAGCCGTGCCTACCCTGACTTATCCAAAAAGGATCGGGTCCCAGTGAGTGTCTCTCAAGTCACGTCTACCCGTCCTATCCATATCTAATACCACACACTACATGCACGCCAATACACGTACACTACTCTAAATTACTATAAATAACATCTATGGCACTTCATCAATTAAGAATGTAATATAAAATATGCCTAGTATTTAACTACATAGATACATATTTATAAGTGATGCATGGGCATGCCTGAACATATAGTAATATTGAAATTATAATTAAAATTAATATTTTACTCATAGTACACTAGAGATGACTGCAGAGGTTGGGTGAAGAAATATGATTGACCCTGATCACCTACATAATTTTATTATGAATTTATTAGTGCTAATTCAAATAAAAATAAATTTAAAGAGGCAAACACATCCTAATATATGCAAAAAATTCGACAGAGTCTCTCTTATACCTAAGACCTACCCAACCTACAAAAAGGTTCAAAAGACACTTCTATATTCACAAGTCTCCCAACCACAATGATACACTTGAATTGTATAGATGTTTTTAAAAACATTTGTATACTAATTCATAGCATTTAGGCAAGTATTTTCATGCATAGTAGTTAAATTCATTAATTTTCGTAATTTCTATTGTCAAGCTCTTAATTCCATATTTTTTGTATCGTTTCAGGTATTTGGGTGAAGCCTCAGAGTATGGGAGTGCAAAGGAAAGCTTGGAGAGGTCAAGAGATGGAGAATTGCTACTGATACAAAGTACACGGATCGTGTAAACCAAGCCCCAGACCTGTGTAACTCTCTGCCAGAAGAAAGCCAATAGAATCAATGGAGAAACACAAGTACACGGGTCGTGTAAGTAGACCCGTGTAATCTGCAGGGCCCATGTAATTCTCTGCAGGGAAACAGCTTGAAGAACCTCATGGGAACAACAGTACACAACCCGTGTAACTAGGCCCGTGTAGTTGGCGCAAACCCGTGTAACTTTATGTGCCAAAACAAGATTTCACAATCCTTTTCTAGCATGTTACACAGCCCTACACTATGGGACCTGTGTAGTGACACACGGGCCATGTACTATGCTGCAGCCAGTTCTATAACTCGAATTCCTCTCCTGTTTTCTGATTAAAACGAGACTCCTAAAGCCTTTTGGACTCAAAATGACCTAACCCTAGAGCAACCAATATAAATAGAAAAGAAAACATCAGGAAACGGGAGGTCCGTCACTATCGGGGGGACTACTGCTGAAGGTTGCTGTTGTCGGACTCTACATCAGTACCAAAAGAAGTCTTCCAGCTAAAGCTCCACAAGATTAAAGCTGCAAACTCTCTTTGGTTTCTTCGTTTCATCTCTCTAGACGGATTTTCATTATTTTATTTCTTCTGCATAATTTTCTATTTACTATTTTTACCTTTTATCATGATGTTTATTGAACTCACCATGAGTGAGTAGTTTTCTTATTCTGGATTTGGGAGAGTAGCTCTTGTAATTATTATTATGGATGAACATTGAGTTTTATTTATTGGATTTGAGATTCATTTCTTGATTTAATTTCTTGTGATCTTAGTGCATGCTATATGCTGGTATCCACTTAGTCATGATTGTAGATGTTAATTGAAGGACTGAAAGGTAAAGATTAACATTAGAAAATCAAGATCTTAAACCTAGGAATTCTGACCTAGACATAAGCTGACACCTTTGTGGAACTTAAAATTGGTCAAAGATCCTAAAGGATTTTAATTAATTTAATCGCCACGAAAGTAGGGTTGAGTTAATTAGAATACACCTTAGATGCCTTGAGAGAGGATTTAGGATAGCTTAGGACTGATTTCCATCAAGGAAAACGACCCTAAATTCAATAAATAAACTAGATAACATCCATAGTAAGATTCAAGTGTGAAATCTTAATTCCAGAATTGTTCCAAAATAGATTATTTCATCTTAAGTTGATCATTCTAGTGTTTAAAATTAATAAACTTCATTCCCTAAGTATTGGATCGCCTAGACAGTCAAAATTACTGTGTAGATTGATACTTGCTAAATAAATTCCTCGTGGGAATGATACTCTATTAATCGCTTTATTACTTGTTAACGATCCGTGCACTTGCGATGGTTGCAAAATAGCGAAACAAGTTTTTGGCGCCGTTGCCGGGGAATTTGGCTTTAGTAATATCAAGCGATATGAAATTTAGCTGATTTAGGCAGTTATATTTATTATTTAATTTTATTTTACTAGTTGTATTTCTTTTTCTTTTCTCTTAGGTACCCGATCTGGTATATAACCAGAATAAAGCCAGAAGAAATTTTGGACTGTGATCCGGAGATAGATAGAACTCTGAAAGCCATCAGGAGAGAAAAGAAACATCAAGAGCACGGTCAAGGAGAACTTGAACTTCCCACCATGGCCGATAATAATGACAGACCAAGACTCTTGAGAGATTATGGAACTTCATCTGTCCAAGGATTTCAGCCCAGTGTTACTAGACCCACAGTGGAAGCCAACAACTTTGAATTAAAACCAGCATGGCTCCAAATGATTCAACAAACCTAGTTTGTAGGTTCACCAACAGAAGACCCACACTATCACCTCCAGTGCTTTCTTGCCCTATGTGATACATTCAAGATGAATGGAGTATCTGATCAAGCAATAAGACTCAGAGCATTCCCATTTTCCCTTCGGGACAGAGCAAGGAAATGGTTACTTTCTCAACCGGTTGAAACGTTCACTACTTGGGAAAACCTCTCTCAAGCTTTTCTAGCAAGGTATTTTCCACCTGCAAAGACTACAAAGCTGAGGCTTGAGCTCAACACCTTCAGACAAAAGGAAGGAGAATCACTTTATGACGCATGGGAAAGATATAAAGACCTACAGAGGGAATGCCCACACCATGGCATAGAGGATTGGCTATTAGTGCAAAATTTCTATAATGGATTACTACCCTCTACAAGGAACACAGTTGATTTAGCTGCAGAAGGTGATCTAATGGAGAAAACAGTACCACAAGCACTTGAACTTCTAGAAAGGGTTGCATATCATAATTATGAGTGGTCAAATGAAAGAGGAAATGCAAGGAGAACTACAGGGGTCCTGGAAGTAGACGCCCTAAGCATGATAAATGCTCAGTTTGATCATCTCACAAGGAAACTCGAAAGAATGCAGGTGAGGACAGCTATGAAGGAGGATACATGAGTCCAAAATACAGCAATTTCAATGAACCCTCCACAGAACAGATGAACTATGTGAATAATAGAGGAAACGTTAACCAGACGTAACACCCTCGTTTGCATAGCCTGGTAGATTTCACTGTTCCGGTGACCGGTGTCGGTCCGGACAATTAAGGGGATTAGAACCATACTTAAGACAACTAGAGAAACCATAAACACCAATAATTAGTGATTGCCAATTAGTTAAGTATAAATAAGAAAAACAGAACATAAGAAGTTAAACGAGCTGAGAGTCACGGCGATGGGTGACCTCCTCGGGAATGACTGCGAAGTCATTTTAAACTCAAATTTCGAACCGTAAAATGTGACGCCGCGGTCCTTAGGACCCTTATGAACACAGTGGAAAAGAGAAAATCATGAAAAGGAACTGTTAAGCCAGTCAAATAATTAGGTCAGGGAGCTGGAAGAAATATTGGATTATTTGCAAATCGGGATGAACCGGCGAGGGGCAATTTGGTCAATTGACCCGAGAGTCGACTCGACCTAATCACAAATAAAATCGGAGAAAAGAAAATTTCAGAATCGAGAATTAAATTAAAGAACTAATAGAAAAATAGAAAAAAAAAGAGGAAAATGAAAAAGTAAAAAGGGTGATGACATCATGCATGACCTCATGCATGATGTCATAAAAGAATTAATTAAATTATTTATTAAATGGGATTTTGTGGTCTTCCATCAACTAAAATAAATAAAGAAAAGAAATGAAAAAAAATCAATTTTGGTCTTCTTTTTCCTATTGTGCCGCCCACCTTTCCCTCACCTCTCCATTGAAGAACTCCATTAAAGCTTGAGTTAAGCTTTCTTCCAACTACTTCAATCCACTTTGACCTCAAAATAAACCATAAAAACTTGTTAGTTCAACTTGAGGAAGCTTTAGAAGAAGGAAAGAAAGGGAATAAGGGAGTGAAATTGAAGAATTGAAATTCAAGTGGAGGTAAGCAATTTACTTTGAAAATTTTAGTTTCTTATTTATGTGTTTAGCTCAAGTAACTTAGATATTAACTTAAAATTAAAAGAAAAAGATTGTGAGGGACCAAACTGAAATTTTGACCTGTTGAAGGGAGTATGAATTGCATGAATTTAATGAGTTTGAATGAGTTTAAAAGCTTTGATTAGTTGAATGGTTAAGGTTAAGTGCACTAATTGTGATTAAATGCATGAGATGGATGAGTTAGGGTTTGAATGTTAGGGTTTGTGAACCAAAATTTGGAGAAATGCATAAATGATGGCTTTGACCTATTGTGAGCTGAAAAATGGTCAATAATGACCAAAGGAGATGTGTAGGAATTATTGGAATGGAGGTCAAATTCGTAGGGTAAATGGTCATGTTGCTGGCAGCATGACCAAGCCAACTTTGAAGGACCAAAATGGAAATTTTACAAGTCCAATTGATATGGCACCAATTGGGGATGAAAATAGACATAAAATGGCACAATTTTCATTAAGGAACCATGCCCAAAAACTGACCAAAACCTAGTGAACCAATTGACCAAAGTTGGATAAGTGCAGGCTGCCACTGCACAAACTGGTCATAACTCGAGTTAGGCAGGTCAAAATGACCTGAAATTCTACCGTAATTAGATAAGATATAGATCTAAAATTTTCATGAAGAACACCAACCCAAATTAGGCCATTAACCTAATCAAATTATTGGGCAAAGTTGAGTTACTGAACCTGCAAAACTGCAGATTTCCATTTGAACAGTAAAGTTCCAATGGTTATAACTCTCTCTAGAAAACTCCGATTTAGGCGATTCTTGAACCGATGGAAACCTAAGACATAGTAGAACATTTCATATGAAGAACATTAGACCAAATTATGGACTTAACTTGGTCAAATTGCTGAACGAAGTTGGATCGATAAATCTGCCAGAACAAAATCTGCAGCATGAATAGTGACGTGAATAGTAATGGTGTTTTGGGCATAACTTGAGCTACACAGCTCCGAATTAGGCGATTCACAAAGGAAAATAAAGTTGAGACCTAAATGAACAATTTTCATGAAGAACATCTCACCAAATTATGATCGAAACTAGGTAAAAATTGGGTTCAAAGATTGGGGCACCAAGCTGTCCCAAAACCAAAATATTCTAAAATTTTTAAAGCTAACTTGGGATGCATTAGACATGCATATAATCAGTTCTTGGCAGCAATTGAGATTGGTATTGAGGTATTCTATTTGTGTATTTTCAGTAGAAAAAGAAGTTGGAACGGACAAGGAGAAGTAGGTAATAATAAAGGAGAGCATTGAAGGTTTGTGCACAACTAACATTTTTCTTTGTTTTAGCTTCGTAAATTGATTTGAATAAGTTTATTTGAATGAGTTTGATTTGAAATGAGTTTATTTTAAATGAGGTATGTTTTTCTCTTGTATTTGAGGAATTTGTGTGTTGCCACCCCTTTTATGGATTTTATGATGATTTGAATATGCTATTGTTTTGCAAACGTGATTATTGATTTAGAAACTCTTGAAAGTTGTTTTGAAACCACAGTTAGCATGACAGTCCCTTCGGAACTCCCCAGTAGTAACGGCTACTTGGGGTTTTATAATTGATATTGATTATGTCTCCATTAATAATGGTTAGTGGGGTAAGACTACATGAGTACTCATTAGCTAGCTAGCCCTTCCCTCATTAATAACGGTTATTGAGGTTGAGATTGCTTTGTCGTGGTATACAACACGGCACTGATCGTGAAATTTTGTGTCATGGCCTGAACTGTGTGTTGATGTTGGCAACACTAATGCTTTGTGAATTGTGATTTATGAAGTATGATTTCTCATTTGCAATGTTATTCAAATAAATGACTCTTATGAACTTAGAACTCTTGTGAAGTTTTCATGCTTAAGAAAAATGTGATTTATTATGCTTTGACAAATTGTGTTTTATCGTAAGTTTTAAAGTTATTAGTTGTGTACCACTGAGTGATATACTCAGCGATAGCTTCTTTATGCTGTCGCAAGTAAGGGAAAGGAGAAGGCTGCCGAGTGAGAGACTTGAAAGCAGCATTTTGGTATTGTTTGTGGGTATTTACGTTAGGTATACCCTTGTGATTTCTTTGGATGTATTTTGTACCTATATGTATGGATGTACGGATATTGAGCAGTTTGTATTTAAAAGCAATGCATTGCTATCTCATTTTGAGTTTGTAACTATTTTGTATTTTACTTTGAGACTTATGAAAATGTAACTTTTGTAATATTTAGTCTATCATTATTTCCAATGAATGTTTATATGGAATTTTAACTATTCTCATGCAGTTTTCTGCAAAAGAATTGATAAGATAAAAAGTTATGGTTTGTTTTAAAATCCTTTATAGCATAACTAATGGGTTATCTGTAGGTGGAGTTTGGTAATTCATTAGTTATGCTACGGGAACATGTCATGCCTTATAAGGGATAGGGTGTGACATGTTTTAGTGGTATCAGAGCATGGTTTTTCAATAAATTTTCACTATGTGTATGAACATTTTATTAATAAGTACAACTGCTCAAGTGTTTTTAATTGATACATATGACGTATTTACATCATGAATATGCACTAACGGAGGTCAACCTCCTTGTGTTTGATCTCAGGAAGTAGAAAATTTGAGAAAACGGAATGGAAGGAAGAGATCATTCCGAAGAACAATCTATTAAGGCTGAGGTTCAAGGGGAAGCCCTAGCACTCCAGAACGTGAGTGGGTCAGCCACTCCAGCTCCTGCTCCAGCACCGCAGTTTCCTGCTCAATTTGTACAGCAGATGGCTGCGTTCTTCCAGCAAATGGCGGGTAATGTGCCACCCCAAGCTCAAATACCAGTACCTGTAGCACAGCCACAACCCTCAGCTCGGTAATATGAAAAACTGATGAAATTTGGGGCCACTGAGTTTAAAGGCACTGTGGATCCACTGGAGGCAGAACAGTGGTTGGAAAGAATGGAACGAGTTTACAGAAAATTGCAGTGTACGGAAGAGACTGAGTCAAGGCTTCAAGGCGACTCCAGTCAGGTTTGTGCACAATAATAATTGTTTAAATATTTTAAATCTCAAAAATTTGACTTCTTTGATTAATTATGTATTGTGTTGCCATTTTATAATCGTAAATGTGACTTTGGAAAGTGATCAGATTTCTCATAAATTGTTTGCATAAATTGTTTTGAATGGATTTTATGTTCACACTTAGCATGACAGTACCACATTATTCCTCCTCCATTTATGGGGTTGAGATCGTTTATTTTCCTCCCTCTCTGGCTTGCCAGTTGAGGTTGTAGATCGGATGAGTACTCATTAGCTAGCTAGCCACCTCCCTCATTGATTTCGATTAATGGGGTTGAGATTGCTTTGTCGTGGTGTACAACGCGGCATTGATCGAAAATTTTGTGTCATGGCTTAAGTTGTGTATGACTTTGGCAACACTGTGTTTATGAAATTGTTTGACTAAACTGTGTTTAATAGATTATTTGACAAAATGGTGTTATTATGAACTTTGATATTTGTGAAATATGATTGACAAATATTTAAATTGTGTTTGGCAATGAATGATTTATTTATTACATTTTAAATTTTTATTGTGCGCCACTGAGTATTTTTATACTCAGCGATAGCTTATTTCTTTATCATGAGATAAGAGCAGGAGAAAGCAAGTGAGTGAGTCTCATTAAATCGAGGACTACTCTGACCATTTTGTACGGGTATTATTTTATACCCTTGTAGATAATCTTGATGTAATTATAACAATGTTGTATGTATCAATGTAGTTGAGCAGTTGTAAATAAATTGTAATAATATTATTTTGGATTCTCTTCTGTAAATTTAATATTTGTACATATGAATTTTCTGCTTTATGCTTTGTGAATGGAGATATTAAATATTTTGAGATGAGAAATCTTGATTTGTATTGTGAAATTATTTTGAAGTGCATTGAATTGAGATGATTGAGTTATTGAAGGTTGGGAGTTGTGAAATATTTTTGGAAGTGTTTTTTTAGGTATTTGAAGAACTGTTTTCTCCAGTTTCAAACGGAACTCTGTCAAAATTTTTATAAAATTTGCGGCAAAATTTAAATGGACAAAAATTTTTACTAGTCTTTAAGCTTTGAATAAATGGTTTTTAATTCTCACTAAAATGCTCACCACTTTCAAAATGTAAGAAAATCATTTTAAAAATCCCTTGTAGGGTACTTAATGAGTTATCGGTAGGTGAAGTTCGGTAGTTCATTAAGTATTCTACGGGATCATGTTATGCCTTACGGAGGGGTAAGGTGTGACACTAGAGGCAGCCCAACAATCCATATTCAAATACTTACAACCCTGGATGGAGGAACCACCCAAATTTCTCATGGTCCAATCAGCAGAACTAGCCAATAAATAAGCAACAAGGATACAAATCACCAGCACCCCCTGAATTTTAGAACAGAGGTTAAAACTTTGCATAGCCACCACTACCTCTCCAACCTTAACAACCTGAACCGAAAATGACTATGGAAACCATGATGGAAGGATTCCTCGCAGCTCAACAACAACAAACTGAATTGATTAAATAGCTGACTTCCAAAATGGACTAACTTGCGACTCATAACAAGGTGCTAGAGAATCAAATCGCTCAGCAAGAAAGTTCTTTAAGTAAGGCTACTGGCAAACTACCTAGCCAACCAGAAATGAACCCAAGGGAGCATTGTAAGGCAGTCACACTAAGGAGTGGAAGAACTCTAGTACAACCAGAGGTAGAACCAACAGAGGAAACCATTAAAAAATCTAAAGACCAAGCAGAGAAAAAGGAGGAAGAAGCTAAGAAAGATCAGGAAGAGGAAGCAAGGAAGACAAAGAAATTACCAGAGCCATACCAGCCTCCCCTACCTTTTCCTCAGAGATTTCAGAAAGCCAAATTGGATAAGAAGTTTGAGAAGTTTTTGAAAGTTTTACAGAAATTTTACATCAACATCCCCTTCACTGAAGCACTTTTTTAGATGCCAAATTTCTTAAGGAAATTTTATCAAAGAAAAGGAAGCTAGAAGACTATGGACCAGTAGCTCTAACAGAGGAATGCAGTGCCATTCTGCAAAACAAACTGCCTCCAAAGTTGAAGCATCCAGGAAGCTTCTCCATACCTTGCCTCATTGGCAATAAGAAAATAGACAAGGCCCTCTGCGATCTTAGGGAAAGTGTCAGTTTAATGCCTCTATCAATATGCAAAAAGCTAGAGATCGAAGAACTGAAGCCCACAACAATCTCATTGCAATTGGCTGATCAATCCATTAAATATCCTGTGGGCATACTTGAGAACATTCCTATCAAAGTGGGCAAATTCTTCATTCCAGTGGATTTTATAGTCCTTGAAATGGAAGAAGATGTTTAAATTCCTGTCATCCTGGGAAGACCATTCTTGGCAATTGCTGAATCATAGACATAAAAAATGGACGACTAACCCTCAAGTAGGAGAAGAAGAAGTGGAGTTCAACTTGTTCGACACAATGAAACACAAATTTGAAACTGATGAATGCTTCAAGGTTGACATAATTGACGAATAAATTGAAAAGGAATTTCATGAGACACATCCTAAAGATCCTCTTGAAGCATGTATTGTACACAGCCACACAGTGGATGATGAAAATATAGAAATAGCAGCCTGTGCACAATAGTTAGTAGCTCATCCACCCCTAACCTCAACTAAGGCTTTCAAGATGGAGAAGTTGAAGGAGGAACAAAAAGAAAGTAAGCTCCAGGAAAATGCCAAGTAGGTAGAGCTTAAACCTCTCCCCTTCTCGCTAAGGTATACATTTCTGGACTCAAATTCTAAATATACTGTAATAATCAATGCTGGCTTATTTGAGTTAGAAGAGGAGAAATTGTTAAGAGAACTTAGGATCCATAGCAAAGCCATAGGGTATAAAATAGAAGACCTGAAGGGAATCAACCCCTCAATTTGTATGCATAGGATACCCATGGAAGAAAACAGTAAACCCGCAATCGAACACCAAAGAAGACTTAACCCAAACATGAAAGAAGTAGTCAAGAAAGAAATTTTAAAACTATCAGATGCAGGTATCATATACTCAATTTCTGATAGTAAATGGGTTAGTCCAGTACATGTAGTTCCTAAGAAAGGTGGGACAACTGTTATCCAGAATGCAAACAATGAACTAATCCCTACTAGAGTAGTCACTGGATGGCGAATGTGCATAGATTATAGGAAATTGAATAGTGCTACTAGAAAAGACCATTTTCTTCTCCCCTTCATCGACCAGATGTTAGAAAGGTTAGCAAAACACTCGTATTTCTGTTATCTAGATAGGTATTTGGGATTCTTTCAAATTCCTATTCATTTAGAAGACCAAGAAAAGATAACATTCACTTGTCCCTATGAAACATTTGCATATAGAAGAATGCCTTTTGGTCTTTATAATGCCCCTGCTACCTTTTAAAGATGCATGATAGCTATCTTTTCTGATTATATTGAAGATATCATGGAAGTTTTTATGGATAATTTTTCTGTCTATGAAACTACTTTTGATGATTGCCTAGCTAATTTATCTAAGGTATTGCAAAGATGTGAAGAATCCAACCTGGTCCTAAATTGGGAAAAATGTCATTTCATGGTAAGGGAAGGCATAGTTCTGGGACATTTGATATCAGAAAGAGGAATTGAAGTTGATATGGCAAAAAATTGAGATCATTGAAAACATGCCACCCCCAACATCAGTCAAGGAAGTGCGAAGCTTTTTAGGACATGTAGGATTCTATAGAAGATTCATCAAGGACTTTTCCAAAATAGCTAAGCCACTTCGTTAAGTCAAGATGTTCCCTTTGATTTTGATAAAAATTGCTTTGTCTCCTTTAACAGGATCAAAGAAGCCCTAATATCAGTACCAATAATGCAGCCACCAAATTGGGAGCTACCATTCGAGGTGATGTGCGATGCTAGTGACTTTGCAGTTGGAGCAATGCTAGGGCAAAGAAAAGATAAAAAGCTCCATGCTATTTATTATGCTAACAAGACACTTGATGATGCGCAAATGAATTATGCCATCACAGAGAAGGAATTCCTAGTAGTGGTGTTTGCAATGGACAAATTCAGATCTTACCTTATTGGGTCAAAAGTCATTGTATTCATAGATCATGTTGCAATCTGGTACCTTATGAACAAGAAGGAAGCAAAACCAAGGCTGATTCGATGGATTCTACTCCTGTAAGAATTTGACCTTGAAATCAAGGACAAAAAGGGATCCGAGAATGTAGTAGCTGACTATCTTTCCCGACTAAAATTGGAGTACATAGAGGACTTTGAAGATTTTCCAATTGAAGATTCATTTCCTAATGAGCAATTACTTGCATTCTCCAAAGCTCCATGGTACGCTGACTTCGTTAATTTTCTTGTATGCAGGGTACTGCCTCCAAACATGACTTATCAGCAAAGGAAGAAATTCCTACATAATGTGAGATATTACTTATGGGAGGAACCTTTACTGTACAAGAGATATAATGATAGGCTGATAAGAAGGTGCATACCAGAGGAAGATATGGAAAGTATCATTTATCACTGCCATTCATCACTATATGGAGGACATTTCGGCACCTCGAAAATTGCAGCTAAGATTTTGCAAGCAGGGTTTTACTGGCCACATTTGATTAAAGACGTAAGATCCTTTGTGCTAGCTTGTGATCAATGCCAAAGAACAGGTAACAGTTTAAGAAGGAATGAAATGCCACTGTATGGTATACTTGAGATGGAATTGTTTGATGTATGGGGAATAAACTTCATGGGCCCATTTCCCTCTTTCCATGGAAACAAGTATATTTTGGTTGGAGTTGATTATGTGTCAAAATGGGTAGAAGCAATTGCGATACCAACCAACGATGCTAGGGTGGTCACAAAGTTCCTTAAGAAGAACATGTTCACAATATTTGGCATACCATGAGCAATAATCAGCGATGGAGGGAGTCATTTCTATAACCAACAATTTAAAAAACTACTGAAAAAGTATGGAGTGACTCACAAGGTGGCCACACCTTATCATCCTCAAACCAACGGTCAAGTAGAAATCTCAAGCGAGGCTAGGCGATTTTGGAGAAAACTGTAAACAGATCTAGGAAGGACTGGTGCATGAAGTTAGATGATGCACTATGGGCATACCGTACTGCATACAAAACACCAATTGGCATAACACCCTTCCGATTAGTTTATGGAAAATCATGCCATCTCCCTGTCGAGCTTGAGCATAAAGCTTACTGGACAATTCAGGTACTAAACTTTGACCTCAAAGCTGCAGGTGAGAAAAGGCTCCTACAACTGAATGAATTGGAAGAAATCCGACAGGATGCATATGAAAATGCCAAAATCTTTAAGGATAAAATCAAAAGATGGCATGACAGGCGCATAGTAAGGAAAGAGATAAAAGAAGGAGATCTTGTCCTCCTATTCAACTCTAGATTGAAGCTCTTTCCAGGGAAGCTTAAATCAAGATGGTCTGGACCTTTCAAGGTCACCTAAGTCTTCCCCCATGGAGTAGTAAAAGTGTGGAGTGAAACCTCAGATGCATTTAAGGTCAATGGGCAGACGCTAAAGCCTTACTTTGAAGGAGAAGCCATAAAAACGGGAGTCAACTGCACTCTCGACCATCCTACTGACAGACCATAAACAAACAGAGTCTAGCTAAAGACTATAAACAAGCGCTTTTTGGGAGGCAACCCAAAAGTTTTTCTGAACTTTTTCTTTTTCATATTGATTTTTTTTTCGTATTCATTAGCATTTCATTTTGTAGGATTTTTGGAAAAGGGGAGTAGAAATCAAGAGAGGAAAGGAATCACCAAGTCAAAACCACAAAAGGGAAAATTGGAGAAAACCATTGAAGTAGCTATATTACTAAACTTTACATCCATTTCATGTGTTGTGATGATAAACATTTTTCATTTGACAAAAATTTGAAAAATCAGAATACTACACGGGTCATGTACTGGTTTTACACGCCCCATGTAACTTTCTGGAAGTCTGTAATTTTCTTGCATTGTTAACTCTTTGGGAGACAGAAAGTTACATGAGTCCATAGCCCAATGTACACGGGCCGTGTAATGTCTCTAGCAGAAAAACCAATAGCCAGAAAGTTACACGGGCCTCCTTGTATTTGGCACGGGCTGTGTAACATATCCAGCAAAGAAACTCGAGAAACAAAAAGTTACACGGGCCATGTACTATGACAGATTTTGAAAATTTCGGGCAGAAATTTACACTGCCCTACATGTCGGGACCCATGTAGTGATACACGACCCGTGTATCATGTCGCAGACGCGACTCCTGGAGTGCGAAACGTGCAAAATGAAGAGTCTTAATAGCTCTTTAAATGCACTCCTAGCATTAAAACCCTTCATAAATACAAAACCCTTCATCTCCTCCCTTCCTAGCCTATAAAAACCTCTCAAATCTCATCCCCCTTCATCAAAATCCCATTCTTCTCATTCCTAAAAAAAAAAAAAACCCATCCATGGCTCCTGCGAAGAGATCTGCAAGAAGGATCAGCTCTTCCTCAAGGCAAAGAGGAGAATCCTCACCTTCTCCACCTCAGCCTCCACCTAAACGCCCAAGAACAAGGGTAGCCACTCCCCAACCATCTCAACAAGCCCATCCTCCACCTGTCACGCCCTACCCCTCAGTAAGATTTAATATGATCCCGTAGTACATCTAATGAACTACTAAACTTCGCCTACCGGTAGCCTATTAAATATACTACAAGGGATTTTAAAACCATTTTCTTACATTTTGGAAGTGGTGAGCATTTTGCTAGGAATTAAAAACAATTAATTGAAGTTTGAAAACTAGGTAAGATTTTTGTCCCATTTTATTTGTCAGCAAATTTTAGAAAAATTTCAGTAGAGTGCCGTCTATATTTTGATAAAACAGTTCTTCAAAACCTGTGAAAAACACTTTCAAATAATTTCATTTCACAGCCTCAATCTCCAATAATATCCCAACAATACAGTCAACCACAATTTAAATTAAAATTCACTTTTCAAAATATTGTTAAAATAATTCCATTCATAAATGTGGCATTAAAATTAATTTTACATACACAATATTAATATACATAAAGAAAATCCAAAATAATATTATCACAATTTTATATGTACAACTGCTTAAATTACAGAGATACATATGCATACTATCATATTTACATCAAACTAAACTACCAGGGTATAGACAAATACCCGTACAAAAATTCTTCAACTGTGCTCCTCTCTGACTGTAGCAGCTCACTCTGCTGCTATGTCCTTTTCTCTATCAGCGACAGCAAGTTAAAGCTATCACTGAGTATGAAAATACTCAATGGTGCACAATAAAGTATAAAATGCATAATATAAAATATTTATGAACAATTTATAATTGAAAAATCTCATAATCGCATTTCACAAATTTTCAAATAATATTTATAAAAAATAATAATTTTCAAAGCTTAATATAACATAATTTTAATCAAACAATTTAATAAATACAGTGTTGCCAATCAATAACACAACTTAGGCCATGACATAAAATTTTCGAACATGCCGTGTGTACATCACGACAAGGCAAACTCACTTCACTAATCGAAATCAATAAGGAAGGTGGCTAACTAGCTAATGAGTACTCATCCAAACTCACCCCTCAGACTGGGAAGCCAGAGAGGGAGGAATATAGTCAAATATCAAACTCACCCCACAAGTAGAGGAGGAACATATTAATATTGCCATGCCAAGTATGAATTAAAAACAATTTAAATCAAGTTATTTAAACATTTCATACAATTCACAAATCATATTTCATTCCAAACTTTTCATTTACAAAGTAGGCAACACACTATTTTTCAAATAATATTTTCAAAGCCATAATAATCAAAATTATTCACAACATTTATTTCAAGAATTGTCAAGTAGAAACAAAAAAAAATTTTAAGTTTATTGTGCACAAACCTGACGTGAGTCGCCTTTAGGCCTTGACTCAGTCTCTTAGACCTTCCGGGTCTTTTTCACCTGAAACACGAAATTTATAGTGTTTTAGTATCTTATCTCACAATAATTCTAATAATTAATTTATATATGTTCAATTCTAGCTCCAATATGCTTAAACTTACATTCTTAAAAATTTTCATGTTGAGGTTGCTATTTATGGTACTATTCAAGTCAAAATATTGACTTTCTTATGCTTAATAGGTATGGGAAATCTAATTATACCCACATATCACATTTTGGTTACCTAACTTGTTGGTTTTGGTCATTTTCTCAAAACTTAAGTCTTTTAGGCAAACTTTCAAATTTTCAGTTTTGGTGACCTATTTTGCACTGTTCCATTGGTCATGTTCCCGTTAAAATTTGGCTAAGTTTTCTTCATAGAAGTTGTTCCTTATTGTCTTAAATTTATTTCCCTTTTTGAATCACTCCATTTGGAGTTTTGTAGCTTAAGTTATAGTTTTGAACATGGCTGGCTGGATTGGCCTAACCCAAATTTCTGGGCACCAAAACTGGTTCTGGCAGTTTTAGGTCGCTAAATTTAGGTGGCTAAATGACTTGGTTAAGGGCATAATTTGGGTTTTTGTTCTTCATGAAAGTTGTAGGTCTATATCTCAGCTTTTTACTGGTAAAATTTCAGGTCATTTGAACCTGTCTAGCCCAAGTTATGGCTAAATAAATAAATACTATTCATTTAGTCATTTTGTACAAGTCAGAACACCTATTTCCGGATTTGGTCAATTTGTTCACTATGCTATGGTCACTTTTTGGGAATGATTCCAAAATGAAAAATGTGCATTTTGTGTCTAGTTTCATTCCCAATTGGCCTCACACCGATTGGGATGGTAAATTTTCAGTTTTGGTCCTTGAAAGGGACCTTGGTTCTGCTGCCTGCATAATGGCCCTAAGCAATCCGAATTTCCATTCAATTCCAATACTTCCAACACACCTCAATTGGTCACAAATGACCATTTTTCAGCTCAAACAAGGTCAAACACACCATTTGATCAATTTTCCAATTTTTGTCTTCCACAACCCTAGGTTTAAACCGTAATTCACTTGATTTGTTACATTTAATTGATTCCAAGCTTACCAACATCATTTCTCAACTCATTCAAGCTTACATACACTTTTAATTCAATCAAAACACATCATACTCTCATAAATCTATGGCTGGCCGAAATTCTTCCCTTTCCAATCATACAATTTTTTTTTACAATTTTCTCAATTTAATTACTTCATTTCTAATGTTAATTAAACATAATTAAGCTAAATTTTAAGATATCTAAAGTAATTTAGCTTGAACATTAACTTACCTCAATTGATGAATTTCAATCTTCTATTTCCTTCAATTTCTCTCAATTTCTTATGCCCAATCTTCCATTCATAGGTGATTTAGAGGTTTTCTAAGAATTGAATCATGAAAATTTGTGGAAAATTCAAGGTTTAATGAGCTTGAAATATGCATCCATGGAAGAAAAGGATGAGAGAATGAGAGAGAAGGAGTGGCGGCCAAAACGAAGGAAGAAGAAGCCAATTTTTTTTTCTTTTCTTTTAAATTTTAGCTAAATTAATACATAATTATCCCATAATTTTTAAATTCTTAATTATTAAGTTTATTGCATCATGCATGATCATGCATGATGTAATAAACAGTTTTCACTTTTTCAACTTTTTCTTTTTCCCATTTTTTATTCATTTATTTTTCTTTAGTTCTTTAATTTAATTCTCGTCTCTGAAATTTTATTTTCTCCTATTTTATTTGATAGTCAGGTCAGGAGTCAGCTCTAGGGGTCAATTGACCAAACTGCCCCTCGCCGGTTTGACCCGATTTGCAAATAATTTAATATTTCTTCCGAATCTCTGACCTAATTATTTGACCAACTTAACAATTCTTTTTTGTGATTTTCTCTTTTCTACTGTGTTCGCAATAGTCCTAAGGATCGCGGCGTCACATTTTACTGTTTGAAATTTGAGTTTAAATCGACCTCGTAGTCCTTCCCGAGAAGGTCACCCATCACTGTGACTCTCGGCTCACTTAACTTTTTATGTTCTGTTTTTTTTATTTATACTTAACTATTTGACAATTACTAATTATTTGTGTTCAAGGCTTCTCTAGGTGTCTTAAACATAGTTCTAATCCTCTTAATTGTCCAGACCGACACCGGTCTCCGGAACAGTGTAATTTACCAGGCTATGCAAATAGGGGTATTACAATTCTCCCCCCCTTAAAATAATTTTGTCCTCGAAATTGTGTCCACTATTTGTCCTCAAATAGTCATACATGTTACTTTCTCATGTTTTTCTCACATTCTACGTAGCTTCATAATCGAAATAATGATCCGTAGCACTTTAACCAATACTATTTACTCATCGATTGCTTACCCCGTGTGCCAAGTTTCTTATAAGCTTCTGTCATAAGTTAGATTCAAATTCATTTCATTTCTAGGGGTAAGCAAATCTGTGTGCTAACGGATCCACTTTTTCTAGGATCTTATGTGATCCTAGATAATAAGAACTTAGTCTTTCTCCTTTTTACATAATCTTATAATATTCATTCCTTTGAGTCTGTGTCAGACTTCTAACAATCTCATGTAACGTTTAATTTGTTTGTACAATCATAATCATTTCTTACTGTTGCTTTAGCAATTATTTTCTTTTGTAATCTCTTTTTTTTTTTTTTCATTTCACAACTTAACTTTAATTATTTTATTCCTCAATCTTATCCTCTTCCTTAACTTGACTATCAAGTCCTAATTAAGCACTTCTTATCATCCCTAATAACTCTGCTATACTTCAATATTACTTTGATTTGGTCCTCAGACCATTCTAGTCAACACTTTAACTACTATTCATAATATTTTTTTATTACATTTGCACCAACTATTCAAATTCTTACTTCCATAATTTTTTTTTTATCTATCGATATTCTATAGCTTATTTTGTACTGATGTGTAGTCATTACTTTCTTTTGTACTAAACTATAACCTTTCAATATTCTAACTTTAGAGTTTTAAATCACAGGTTAGGATTTTCAAACTCCTTTCCAATAAGAAAACTTTATCTTATTATAACTATACCAAAACAGATGCCGTTTGCAACTATTCTTATCCTTGTGTACTATTGGGTAGTAGTAGCTCTACACAATAAATCCCAAGTCAGTACTGTAATCTGTAGCTTACGGTACAAACATCAAGAATATTGCATAGTTACTACAATACATCCAATAGATCAAACTTCCCTATATCTTATTTCTTTCAATCCACTAATATCTTAAACTTATTTTGATTATGGTACCCATTGACACCTATCAGCAGTAATACCTTTACCTGCATCTAAGGTAGCTATATTACTATAACTTACTTTTAGATTCTCTTGCCTTACCTAATTAGGCTTACTAATTAACTTTACAAATTCTTGTATGCTAGCAAATATTTTTCACTGACAAACTCTTCTAAAATTGATTTTAAAAAGACTAGTCACTAACATATCAATTTTTTTTTTTACACATATACATATCTTAGTTAAGAATCGAGAAAATATCAGCAACCATGTCAGAAGTCTCATCCTCATCCCTCTGTCGCATAGTATATACTCTAGTTGGAGCATCACCTTGTCCTGGCTGATTCACAGTACTCTGACTTCCAGGTATACTTCCCCTACCTCTGCCTCTGCCTCTACCAACTGCTGGTAAACTCTTCAGTGTAGAAACTTGGGCTGATCCTTCTGACGTGATAAATGATCCATAACGACATGGACTTACACAATCCTTAGCAAAATGACCAGTCCCTCCACAATTAAAACATGCTCCACTATGTGGTTTATCACAAGTCTCACAAAGTCGATCCGACAGCGTATTTCTACGTGTCTGTTGAGTTTGCTGATCGGATTGGGATGGTTTCTGTCTAAAAGATCTACCTCTACTCGATTCGTGTGAGCTAGATCCTCCAAAATGTTTTCTCTTCCCCGAACTACTTTCTGTAGTTTGACCAGTAGCTTTTTCTGTTTTCTCTTTCTCTTTTGTACTCTTTTTCACTACCCCTTCTGATTCTATCCTTTCCAGTTCCAGGGCTTGTGAAATCAATTCAAAAAAATTCTAGTGTCAGAACCCCACCACTTGCATTCTCAAGCTAGGCCTCAACCCAGCCACAAACTTCTTACACCAGTCTCCGGGGGTGGTGACCAAACTTCCGGCATAGTGGCTTAGTCGAGAGAAATCTCGCTCATACTCCGCTACAATTTTGTCTCATTGCTTCAGACTTAAAAACTCTTGCAGCTTCATGTCTACATAAGTATCGGGGACCCACTTTTGCTGAAATTCCCTCAAAAAGTCTGCCCATGTGAGGACTGGTGGCTCTACCAGGCTGTGGGGGATGGTCTTCCACCACTTATATGCATCCCCTTGTAGAATTGATATTGAATATTCGAACTTCAACTCTTCTGCACACTGCAGCTTTCTGAAAACCCGTTCCATTCTCTCTAACCACTGTTCTGCCTCTAGTGGATCCACAGTACCTTTAAACTCGGTGGCCCTAAATTTTATTAATTTTTCATATTGCCTAGCCGAGGGCTGTGGTTGTGCTGTAGGTGCTTGCATCTGAGCTTGAGGTGGCACATTTCTCGCCATTTGTTGGAAAAAGCGACCATCTGTGTGCAAGCGGCGAGGCTGCGGTGCTTGAGGAGGAGCTGGAGTGGCTGACCCACTCACATTCTGGAGTGCTGGGGCTTCTCCTCGAGCCTCAGCCTTGATAGATTGCTCTACGGAATGATCTCCCTCTTCCATTCTATTTTCTAGAAATTTTCTACTCTCTGATAACAAACACAAGGATGTTGACCTCTGTTAGTGCATATTCATGATGTAAATATGCCATATATATCAAACATTTGAGCAGTTGTATTTACAGACAAAATATTTCAAATTCATAGTTCAAAATTTATTTTAAAACCTTTGCTCTAATACCACTAAATATGTCACACCTTACCCCTCAGTAAGATGTAACATGATCCCGTAGTACATCTAATGAACTATCGAACTTCGCTTATCGGTAACCCATTAAATATACTACAAGGGATTTTAAAACCGTTTTCTTACATTTTGGAAGTAGTGAGCATTTTGGTAGGAATTAAAAACAATTAATTGAAGTTTGAAAACTAGTTAAGATTTTTGTCCCATTCTATTTGTCTGCAAATTTTAGAAAAATTTCAGCAGAGTGTCGTCTGTATTTTGATAAATCAATTATTCAAAACCTGTGAAAAACACTTTCAAATAATTTCATTTCAAAACCTAAATCTCCAATAAAATCCCAACAATACAGTCAACCACAATTTAAATCAAAATTCACTTTTCAAAATATTGTTAAAATAATTCCATTCATAAACGTGGCACTAAAATTAATTTTACATACACAATCTTAATATACAGAAAGAAAATCCAAAATAATATTATTACAATTTTATCTGTACAATTGCTCAAATTACAGAGATACATATACATACTATCATATTTACATCAAACTAAACTACCAGGGTATAGACAAATACCCATACAAAAATTCTTCAATTGTGCTCCTTTCTGACTATAGCAGCTCACTCTGCTGCTATGTCATTTTCTCTATCTGCGATAGCAAGTTAAAGCTATCACTGAGTATAAAAATACTCAGTGGTGCACAATAAAGTATAAAATGCATAATATAAAATATTTATGAACAATTTATAATTAAAAAAATCTCATAATCACATTTCACAATTTTTCAAATCACATTTATAATAAATAATAATTTTCAAAGCTTAATATAACACAATTTTAATTAAACAATTTAATAAACACAGTGTTGCCAATCAATAACACAACTTAGGCCATGACACAAAATTCTCGAACATGCCGTGTGTACATCACAATAAGGCAAACTCACCCCACTAATCGAAATCAATGAGGGAGGTGGCTAGCTGGCTAATGAGTACTCATCCAAACTCACCCCTCAGACTGGGAAGCCAGAGAGAGAGGAATACAGTCAAATATCAAACTCACCCCACAAGTGGAGGAGGAACATATTAATATTGCCATGCCAAGTGTGAATTAAAAACAATTTAAATCAAGTTATTCAAACATTTCATACAATTCACAAATCATATTTCATTCCAAACTTTTCATTTACAAAGTAGGCAACACACTATTTTTCAAATAATATTTTCAAAGCCATAATAATCAAAATTATTCACAACATTTATTTCAAGAATTATCAAGTAGAAACAAGAAAATTTTAAGTTTATTATGCACAAACCTGACGTAAGTCGCCTCTAGGCCTTGACTTAGTCTCTTAGACTTTTCGGGTCTTTTTTAGTTGAAACACGAAATTTATAGTGTTTTAGTATCTTATCTCACAATAATTCCAATAATTAATTTATATATGTTCAATTCTAGCTCCAATATGCTTAAACTTACATTCTTAAAAATTTTCATGTTGAGGTTACTATTCATGATACTATTCAAGTCAAAATATTGACTTTCTTATGCTTAATAGGTATGGGAAATCTAATTATACCCATATACCATATTTTGGTTACCTAACTTGTTGGTTTTGGTCATTTTCTCAAAACTTAAGTCTTTTAGGCAAACTTTCAAATTTTTAGTTTTGGTGACCTATTTTGCACTGTTCCATTGGTCATGTTGCTGTTAAAATTTGGCTAAGTTTTCTTTACAGAAGTTGTTCCTTATTATCTTAACTTTATTTTCCTTTTTGAATCACTCCATTTAGAGTTTTGTAGCTCAAGTTTTAGCCATTTGAACATAGCTGGCCGGATTGGCCTAACTCATATTTTTGAGCACCAAAACTGGTTCTGGTAGTTTTAGGTTACTAACTTTGAGTAGCTAAATGACTTGATTAAGGGTATAATTTGGATTTGTGTTCTTCATGAAAGTTGTAGATCTATATCTCAGCTTTTTACTGGTAAAATTTTAGGTCATTTGGACTTGCCTAGCCCAAGTTATGGCCAAATGAACAAATACTATTTATTTGGTCATTTTTGTACAGGTCAGAACAATAATTTCCGGATTTGGTCAATTTGTTCACTATGCTATGGTCACTTTTTGGGCATGATTGCAAAATGAAAAATGTTCCATTTTGTGTCTAGTTTCATTCCCAATTGGCCTCACACCAATTGGGTTGGTAAATTTTTAGTTTTGGTCCCAGAAAGGGACCTTGGTTTTGCTGCCTGCATAATGGCCCTAAGCAATCCGAATTTCCATTCAATTCCAACACTTTCAACATACCTCAATTGGTCACAAATGACCAATTTTCAGCTCAAACAAGGTCAAACACACCACTTGACCAATTCTCTAATTTTTGTCTTTCAAAACCCTAGGTTCAAACCCTAATTCACTTAATTTGTTACATTTAATTGATTCCAAGCATACCAACACCATTTCTCAACTCATTCAAGCTTACATACACTTTTAATTAAATAAAAACAAATCATACTCTCATAAATCTATGGCTGGCCGAAATTCTTCCCTTTCCAATCATACAATTTTTTTTTTCAATTTTCTCAATTTAATTACTTCATTTCTAATGCTAACTAAACATAATTAAGCTAAATTTCAAGATATCTAAAGTAATTTAGCTTGAACATTAACTTATCTCAATTGATGAATTTCAATCTTCTATTTCCTTCAATTTCTCTCAATTTCTTATGCCCAATCTTCCATTCATAGGTGATTTAGAGGTTTTCTAAGGATTGAATCTTGAAAATTTGTGGAAAATTCAAGGTTTAATGAGCTTGAAATATGCATCCATAGAAGAAAAGGAAGAGAGAATGAGAGAGAAGGAGTGGCGGCCAAAACGAAGGAAGAAGAAGCCAATTTTTTTTTCTTTTCTTTTAAATTTTAGCTAAATTAATACATAATTATCCCATAATTTTTAAATTCTTAATTATTAAGTTTATTGCATCATGCATGATGTCATGCATGATGTAATAAACCTTTTTCACTTTTTCAACTTTTTCTTTTTCCCATTTTTTTGTTCATTTATTTTTCTTTAGTTCTTTAATTTAATTCCCGACTCCGAAATTTTCTTTTCTCCGATTTTATTGATAGTCAGGTCAGGAGTCAACTCTAAGGGTCAATTGACCAAATTGTCCCTCGCCGATTCGACTGGGTTTGCAAATAATTTAATATTTCTTCCGGATCCCTGACCTAATTATTTGACCAACTTAACAATTCTTTTTCGTGATTTTCTCTTTTCCACTGTGTTCGCAATAGTCCTAAGGACCACGGGGTCACATTTTACGGTTTGAAATTTGAGTTTAAATCGACCTCGCAGTCTTTCCCGAGAAGGTCACCCATCGCTGTGACTCTCAGCTCACTTAACTTTTTATATTGTGTTTTTCTTATTTATACTTAACTATTTGACAATTACTAATTATTTGTGTTCAAGGCTTCTCTAGGTGTCTTAAACATGGTTCTAATCCTCTTAATTGCCCGGACTAACATCGGTCTCCGGAATAGTGTAATTTACCAGGCTATGCAAATAGGGGTGTTACACGGCCACAACCACAACTACAAACACGGCCACAACCCGCTCCATAACCCAAAATCTCTATTCTTGTCACACCCAACTCCTCTATAAGGCATAACATGATCCCATAGTATACTTAATGAATTACCAACTTCGTCTACATATAACCCATTAAATACACTACAAGAGATTTTAAAACTTTTCTTACTACTTTTTACAGTGGTGAGCACTATTTACAGGTGTTAATTTTTTTTTTTTTGACTTAAGTGAAAGAGCTAATATATTTGAATTATTAGGAATTTCTGTAAAAATTTTGGCGGAGTGCCCCCTGTATTTTGAATAAAACAGTTCTTCAAAAACCTGTAAAAAGTACATCAAATATATTTCTCAATCTCAAACTCCAACATTTAATCAACACAATATATTTCTCAACTCAAATCCACAATAATTTTTCAAAGGCTAAGATAAAGAAATACAGTACAAATTTTACAAGCCAAAATAACTCATAATTTATTTTGCAACTTCAATGTACAATTTTAATTTACAACTGCTCAAAACCAAGAACAATATATGCATACAGTGAACATACATTACAGTACAAAATGCAAAATGTGGTATACTCAATATACCTGATGATCTCTCGCTGAATGCACTAGCAGCCTAATCTACTACCCTGTCCGTTTGTCTACCTACGATAGCAATGAAAAGCTATCGCTGAGACAATGTCTCAGTGGTGCACAACATTAACCAAATACAAATTTAAATCACAAATCGTAAGTCATATAAATAGTGGATACTTAAACTATAGTTAAATTCAAGATAATGAATGTCATAAAGAATTTGAACTCCATTTCACAATATCACAATAAATCTCAATAGTCAAAACATGGTTAAATTCAAAAGACAGTGAATGTCAATAAGAATTTAAACTCCATTTTTCAAATTATCAAAGCTCATAATAATATAATTTAGTCAAATAATTTAAGAACACAGTGTTGCCAATTCATACACAACTTAAGCCATGACACAATTTTCTGATCAATGCTGCGTTGTACACCACGACAAAGCAATCTACAACCCCACTAATCGAAATGAATGAGGGAGGTGGCTAGCTAGCTAATGAGTACTCACCCGATCTACAACCTCAACTGGTAAACCAGAGAGGGAGAAAAATAAACGATCTCAACCCCATAAATGGAGGAGGAATAATGTGATACTGTCATGCTAAGTGTGAACACAAAATCAATTCCAAACATTTTATTCAAATGATTCGTGAGAAGTCCAATAAATTTCCAAAGTCATAATTTCATTCACAAGATGGCAACACAATTCATAATTAACTTTAATTTTCACAATCACACTAAATAAATTTTTCCACAGTTTCAAACCATTTACAATGCTTTTCAAGCAATAAGTATCCATTCAAACACATTTCTATAATTGAAAACAATAATATATAAATAGTCATAATTTATTTCAATTGAAAAATTCAAAAGAAATAACTGTTGTGCACAAACCTCTGATAACTGTCTCCTAGCCTTAACTCAGTGCTTCCTTCCCTTTCCCTAAGTCTTTGCTAACTGAGAAGCACAATTTGAAGTGTTTCAGTACTCATTTAAACTGTCTCTAACGGTAATGCTTGATAATTAATTCACTGAATTTTATTATTTGCTTAGTCAACCTAATATGTCGACCTTCATTGCATTCTAGGTAAATTAGGTTTTAATGTTATTAATATGTCACATTCAATAGTCTTTTAGGGTTGGTACATATTACCAAATTCATTTCCATGTATCTTGCGTTTTATTGCAATTTGCTCGATTCTGGGATACTAGTTTGACCTAGCCAGACGACCTAGTTCCCTCGGTTTTCGGGTTTCGATAGAAACTACAAACTTGTAGATCTATGTCTTATTGCACGCGGGGCAAAATTTCAGGTCATTCTGAGTTATGTAGACCAAGTTATGGTCATTTTACTATTACTGGTCAAAATGCATAAAAATTGGTCACTTTAGGTCATTTTAGGTTCGGCTAGTTTTTGGACCCGAACTTGTGCAAGCTATTTGACTTACTTATGGTCATTTCTGGGCTTTGGTGTCTTCATAAGACTTGTAGATATAGGTCTAAACTATTCATGGTCAAAATTTCAGGTCAATTGGACCTTTTTTGAGTGAGTTATGGCCAAAAAACTAACTGCTGCCCAAATGGTCAATTTTCAGGCCTTAATTGCACTAATCCGGATTTGATCATTTTTTAAGTTATCTTGCAAGCAGAATTTTGATAAGCTTCCTTCATGAAAGTTGGCACATTTTGTGCCTAGTTTCACCTCCAATTGGTCTCATACCAATTGGAGCCACACACTTAAGGTTCTAGGCCCAAAACATAAACTTCCCTATTGCATTTGTTCATTACTCATCAAAGGATACTTTTAACACTTACCAAACTACATATTCATGCCAATTTTGGTTTGTACCCTAACCTAAATACATTTCACAACATATTGTTGGTCATTTTCGCAACTTATAATCACACTCAACATGCACCATATAGTGCAGAATTTTTCAAGCTCAATTACAACAATTCAATCACCTAACCATGACAAATAACTTCTCCACTATCTTAACATATAACTTCACCACTATCTTACATACACATTTGGCAAACTTTAGGACCACAATTTATCAAACAACTTCATGAATTCCAACATTCTTCAAGAAGTTAACAAGCTGTCGAATTTGTAAAGCTTCCCATAATTGCTTTCAAGCTCAAATTTTCACTTGGTCAACTATCACATATACATGAAGTTAACTTACTAAAATTTTAAA
The DNA here is from genome assembly GCF_030052815.1 of Hevea brasiliensis. Taxonomy (NCBI): domain Eukaryota; kingdom Viridiplantae; phylum Streptophyta; class Magnoliopsida; order Malpighiales; family Euphorbiaceae; genus Hevea; species Hevea brasiliensis. The sequence goes on along the minus strand of NC_079504.1, from coordinate 83,005,761 downwards.
TCACATTAGTCAACATTAATTCTCTACAATACATGTAAGAATAGTTCATTTAGTATACAATTCCATGGCTGTCCATTTAGGCAATCACGCATACACTTTCAAACTCAACATAAATTTCCAACTCAAGTGCTCAACTTAACATACACCAATAATTAACCTACTAAAACTTTTATTTACTTTAATTAACATCAATATCCATCAATTTCATGTGAAAATAATTCAAGCTCTTTAATTACCATGGCTGCCTAAACTAGTGCATAATAACAACTCACCAAAACCTCAAAATTTCTTCATCAATTTATTCATCTCAAGCTTCCCATAAACTTTACTTAAGAAAGAAAGCAATTTAAACACTTACCTATTGTTGGGGCTTGTTAAATCTTCACCAAAATCCCTTGAATTTAGTATCAATTTCTTCCTTGTGATGTGGGGATCAAAATTAGTGAAGTGACTTTGGTGTTTGAGTTGGAAATGGTGGAGGTTTAGGAAGCTTTAACAATTTCGGCTATGGAGGTTTTGAAGGATTTCATTTCGGCATGGAGGAGGTGAAGGTTGAAGATGAAGTGCTTAGTGGACATACATATGTCCCTTAGTGCTTTTATACCTCCATTCACTCTTAGTTTAATTAATTAAATAATCAAGTTTTCATTTTCCCACATTAAGCTTCTCATTTTTGTTATTTATATTAGGTACCACGAATTTAATTTTTCATGACATTTTCCAAGTGTAATATCATATATTGTTAATGGACATTTAGGTCAAAAGACAACTTGGGGTGTCAAATGACCACAATGCCCCTGTTCGGGTTGCATTCCCGATTTTTCGGTAACACCGAATTCTGTCCGTTTTTCGATTTCTCACTTTTCTTTGTGCTAATTAATTAATTTTTCTTTAATATTTCTAATGGCATTTATACTTCAATAGGGGTCTATTTAAGTCCTAAAATATTTCCCAGGGTTCCCCGCGGTCCAAGGCTAGTCAACGGTCCACGCCGTGACTTCCCAGTGCGGTCACCCATCGCTAGGGTTCTGGGCTCACTTAACTTGGTTACATTTCTTTGCTATTATTTTTACTTTGTTTTTCTTGTATTTTCTTTTCTTGTATTTCATTATTTTATGTCTCCTCACTCTTATCAAAGTGTAGTTCTAGGCATTCTAGCTGTCCGGACAACACTGGTCACCGGAACAGTAGAATGCACTACTGAACTTAGGGGCGTTACAATTCTCCCCCCCTTAAAATAAATTTCGTCTCAAAATTTTACCTGGCATTAGTCTCTGAATAGCTGTGGGTGTTGTCTCCTCATATCCTCTTCACGTTCCCAAGTAGATTCCTGGCCTGAATGATGGTTCCACAGCACTTTAACCAGGTGTATCTATTTGTTCCTTAACTGCTTCACCTCATAAGCCAAAATTTCTATGGGTTCTTCCTCATATGAGAGGTCTGGATTTACCTCAATCTCTTCAACTGATAGCACATGAGATGGGTCAGATCTGTACCTCCTTAACATGGACACATGGAAGACACTGTGTATCCTTGCTAACTCCGGAGGTAATGCCAACCGATATGCCAGAGGACCCACTCTTTCCAGAACCTCATGTGGTCCGATGAAACGAGGACTCAGTTTCCCCTTTCTGCCAAATCTCATAATCCTCTTCCAAGGAGAAACTTTGAGGAATACCTTATCTCCCACTGCATATTCAATATCTCTTCTCTTCAGATCAACATAGGACTTCTGACGGTCCGATGCAGCCTTGAGTCTATCTCTGATCAATCTGATCTTTTTCTCTGTCTGCTGAACAATTTCTGGCCCAATCATCTTCCTTTCACCTACTTCATCCCAACATAAGGGAGTTCTGCACTTTCTGCCATACAAAGCTTCATATAGAGGCATCCCAATGCTTGATTGGTAGCTGTTGTTATAAGCAAACTCAATCAAAGGTAAGTGTGTATCCCAACTACCTTCAAACTCAATCACACAAGCCCGTAGCATATCCTCCAATATCTGAATAACCCTTTCAGACTGGCCATCTATCTGTGGGTGGAATGCTGTGCTGAAGTTCAATCTAGTTCCTAGGGCTCTCTGAAGACTACCCCAGAATCTAAAAGTGAACATAGGATCTCTATCAGATACAATTGATACTGGCACTCCATGCAATTTTATAATTTCATATATATACAATCTGGCCAATCTCTCCAGGCTATAGTCCATCCGAACTAGCAAAAAGTGAGCAGACTTTGTCAGTCTGTCAACTATAACCCATACTGCATCATGACTATTCTGTGTCCTCGAAAGTCCCGTAACAAAATCCATAGTTATTCGTTCCCATTTTCACTCTGGTATTGGCAAAGGATGTAACAAACCAGCTGGAACTTGATGTTCTGCCTTTACTTGCTGACAAGTTAGGCATTTGGAAACAAATTCAGCTATATCCCTCTTCACACCCATCCACCAGTAATGCTCTTTTAGCCCTCTGTACATTTTAGTTCCACCAGGGTGCATAGCAAAAGGAGACTCATGTGCTTCCTTCATAATGATCTGTCTCAATTCAACATCATTAGGAACGCACATTCTGCCCTGATGTAGCAATAAACCGTCATCTTTCACAGAAAATTCAGGTTTCTTGCCCTGCTAGACTTCTTTCAGTAGCTTCTAATATTTATCATCACTCTGAGCAGCCATTCTGATCTGATCAATCAACACTGGCTGTACATGTCTGTGCCTCATCATCAATCTCTAAACTGGTATGCTTTGCTTTCAATTCATATACTATGGACAAAGGAGAAACTCTGAGACTTGCCATAGTCTTGCGACTTAAGGTGTCAGCACCACATTTGCTTTCCCTAGCTGATAGTCTATTAAGCAGTCATAGTCTTTAATGAGTTCTAACCATCTCTTCTGCCTCAAGTTCAATTCCTTCTGGGTGCCTAAGTACTTCAAGCTCTTGTGATCTGTGTAAATATAGCATTTCTCCCCATACAAATAGTGTCTCCAGATCTTCAGAGCAAAAACAATAGCTGCTAGCTCCAAATCGTGTGTTGGGTAGTTCCTCTCATGCGGTTTCAGCTGGCGTGATGCATAAGTAATGACATTCCGATCTTGCATCAGTACACAGCCTAATCCATTGTGAGAAGCATCACTATAAACTGTGTATTCTTTACTGGAGTAGGTAAAGTAAGGATTGGAGCTTCAGTCAAACACCCCTTCAACTCATCAAAACTCTGCTTGCATTTATCAGTCCACTAAAATTTTTCATCTTTCCGAAGCAGCTTGGTCAGTGGAGAAGATAACATAGAAAACCCTTTCACAAACTGGCGGTAATATCTAGCTAAACCCAGAAAACTGCGAATTTTTATGATATTTCTAGGCGGCTTCCAATTAAGGATAACTTCTACCTTGCTGGAATCTACCTTGATCCCTTCAGCTGACACAACATGTCCCAAAAAGGAGATTTCCTTCAGCCAAATTCACATTTTGATAATTTGGCGTATAGCTGTTTCTCCCTTAAAGTCTGCAGTATAATTCGCAGATGTCTGTCATGCTCCTCTGCATTCCTCGAATATATCAAAATGTCATCAATAAACACCACCACAAATTGGTCGAGATATGTTCTGAAGATAGTGTTTATCAGATCCATAAAAGCAGCTGGAGCATTAGTTAACCCGAATGGCATTACTAGAAACTCATAGTGGCCATACCGAGTTCTGAAAGCAGTTTTTGGAATACTCTGCTCTTGCACCTTCAACTGATAATAACCAGATCGCAAATCAATTTTGGAGAATACAGCTGCACCCTTCAACTGATCAAACAGATCATCAATGCGAGGCAATGGATATCTGTTCTTTATTGTCACCTTATTCAACTGCCGATAGTCAATACATAAGCGAAGAGTGCCATCCTTCTTCTTAACAAACAATACTGGCGCTCCCCAACCTGACACACTAGGGCGGATAAAGCCCTTTTCAAGTAGTTCTTGCAATTGTACCTTCAACTCCTTCAACTCTGCTGGTGCCATTCTGTACGGCGTTATGGAGATTGGATCCACACCAGGCAGAACATTAATTTCAAACTGCACCTCTCTTTCCGGAGGTAATCCTGGCAATTCATCAGGAAACACATCTGGAAAGTCATATACTGTAGGGATGTCTCTCAATGTTGGACTCCCCACTTGGGTGTCTACCACATGTGCCAAGTATGCTTCACATCCCTTTCTGATCATTTTTCTGGCTAGTGTAGCCGAAATGATGTTTGATGGCAATAGCTGCCTCTTCCCATGTATTACCACATCACTGTACTGAGGGAGACCAAAAGTGACTGTCTTCAGCCTACAATCAATCATGGCATGATGCATGGCTAACCAATCCATGCCCAAGATGATAACATAATCTCTGAAGGGCATTTCAATGAAATCAGATAGAAAAGTGTGTCCTTGGATCACCAAAGGACAATCTCTATACATTCTATTAACCCTGACCTCCTGTCCTAACGGACTTGTTACTAGCACCTCAAAGTCCATTTTTGTACATGGAACAGCAATGCAATCAATGATGCTAGCACTCACATAAGAATGGGTAGAACCGGGATCAAATAACACAAACACATCCTGATTAAAAGTTGAGAAGGTACTAGCCACAACATCAGATGTCTCGGCCTCTTCTCTCTGTCTCATTGCATAGACTCTGACTGGAGCACTGTCTTGTTCTGATTGTTTCACTATGCTTTGGCTGCCTACTGGGCTACCTCTACCCCTGCCTCTACCTCTGCTGGGTGGTTGTGAACTTCTGGTGACAGGGCTCTGAACTGACCCTTCTGCAGTAATAAGAGGTGGTCAAACTCTGCGAGTACTAGTGCAGTCCTTGGCAAAGTGTCCTGTGCCTCCATAGTTATAACAGGCTCCTATGGCCTTGTAGCATACCCCACCATGATTTCTACCATAAGTTTCACATTGGCAGGGAGGGTAGGAACTTCTAGTTGTTCGACGACTGGACCTTGGTGGTCTCTGCCTTGATGATCCACCTCTATTATATCCCTGAGCTCGGGGCTCCTCAAATTCTTTTCTCTTCCCCAAATTACTGCTTGAGCTCTGACCCATAGGTTTCTCCCTTTTTTCTATTTCATGTTGTCCTTGTGGGGGTTGGGTCGGTACTTGGGCTTGGGCTGACAGATTATCAGCCATTTGTTGAAAGAAAGTGGCCATTTGCTGGGCCATTTGTACAGTAATTTGTACCGGTAAAACTGGTACAGTTGGGCCTTCGACACTTTGTGGAATTGGGGCCTCAACTTGTACCTCAGCCTCTATCGATTGATCGATTGAACGATCACCCTCTTCCATAGTCAATGCGAGGATCTTAGACCTTCTGAACAAATAACACAAGGAGATTTCCTCCTGTTAGTGCATATTTATAATATAATGTACTGTATGTATCAAATAATGACATTGAGCAGTTGTACTATGAAGAAAGAATATTCAAATTATAGGTGAAAATAGAATTTAAAAACTTTGCTCTGATACCACTAAAATATGTCACACCCTACCCCTCTGTAAGGCATAACATGATCCCATAGTATACCTAATGAATTACCGACTTCGTCTACTGATAACCCATTAAATACACTACAAGGGATTTTAAAACTTTTCTTACTACTTTTTACAGTGGTGAGCACTATTTATAGGTGTTAAATTTTTTTTTTTTGACTTAAGTGAAAGAGCTAACACATTTGAATTATTAGGAATTTCTGTAAAAATTTTGGCGGAGTGCCCTCTGTATTTTGAATAAAACAGTTCTTCAAAAACCTGTAAAAAGTACATCAAATATATTTTTCAATCTCAAACTCCAACATTTAATCAACACAATATATTTCTCAACTCAAATCCACAATAATTTTTCAAAGGTTGAGATAAAGAAATACAGTACAAATTTTACAAGCCAAAATAACTCATAATTTATTTTACAACTTCAATGTACAATTTTAATTTACAACTGCTCAAAACCAAGAACAATATATACATACAGTGAACATACATTACAATACAAAATGCAAAATGTGGCATACTTAATATACCCGATGATCTCTTACTGAATGCACTAGCAGCCTAATCTGCTGCCCTGTCCGTCTGTCTACCTACGACAGCAATGAAAAGCTATCGCTAAGACAATGTCTCAGTGGTGCACAACATTAACCAAATACAACTTTAAATCACAAATCATAAGTCATATAAATAGTGAATACTTAAACCATAGTTAAATTCAAGACAATGAATGTCATAACGAATTTGAACTCCATTTTACAATATCACAATAAATATTAACAATCAAAACATGGTTAAATTCAAAAGACAGTGAATGTCAATAAGAATTTAAACTCTATTTTTCAAATTATCAAAGCTCATAATAACACAATTTAGTCAAATAATTTAAAAACACAGTGTTGCCAATTCATACACAACTTAAGCCATGACACAATTTTCCGATCAATGCTGCATTGTACACCACGATAAAGCAATCTACAACCCCACTAATCGAAATCAATGAGGGAGGTGGCTAGCTAGCTAATGAGTACTCATCCAATCTACAACCTCAACTGGTAAACCAGAGAGGGAGGAAAATAAATGATCTCAACCCCATAAATGGAGGAGGAATAATGTGATACTGTCATGCTAAGTGTGAACACAAAATCAATTCCAAACATTTTATTCAAATGATTCGTGAGAAATCTAATAAATTTCCAAAGTCATAATTTCATTCACAAGATGGCAACACAATTCATAATTAACTTTAATTTTCACAATCACACTAAATAAATTTTTTCACAGTTTCAAACCATTTACAATGCTTTTCAAGCAATAAGTATCCATTCAAACACATTTCCATAATTGAAAACAATAATATACAAATAGTCATAATTTATTTCAATTGAAAAATTCAAAAGAAATAACTGTTGTGCACAAACCTCTGATAACTGTCTCCTAGCCTTGACTCAGTGTTTCCTTCCCTTTCCCTGAGTCTTTGCTAACTGAGAAACACAATTTGAAGTGTTTCAGTACTCATTTAAACTGTCTCTAACGGTAATGCTTGATAATTAATTCACTGAATTCTATTATTTGCTTAGTCAACCTAATATGTCAACCCTCATTGCATTCTAGGTAAATTAGATTTTAATGTTACTAATATATCACATTCAATAGTCTTTTAGGGTTGGTACATGTTACCAAATTCATTTCCATGTATTTTGCGTTTTATTGCAATTTGCTGGATTCCGGGATATAGTTTGACCTAGCCAGACGACCTAGTTCCCTCTGTTTTCGAGTTTCGGTCAAAACTACAAACTTGTAGATCTATGTCTTATTGCTCGCGGGGCAAAATTTCAGGTCATTCTGAGTTATGTAGGCCAAGTTATGGTCATTTTACTATTGCTGGTCAAAATGCATCAAAATTGGTCACTTTAGGTCATTTTAGGTTCAGCCAGTTTTTGGACCCGAACTTGTGCAAGCTATTTGACTTGCTTATGGTCATTTATGAGCTTTGGTGTCTTCATAATACTTGTAGATATAGGTCTTTACTAGTCATGGTCAAAATTTCAGGTCAATTGGACCTTTTTTGAGTGAGTTATGGCCAAAACACTAACTGCTGCCCAAATGGTCAATTTTCAGGCTTTAAATGCACTAATCTGGATTTGGTCATTTTTCAAGTTACCTTGCAAGCAGAATTTTGGTAAGCTTCCTTCATGAAAGTTGGCAAATTTTGTGCCTAGTTTCACCTCCAATTGGTCTCATACCAATTGGAGCCACACACTTAAGGTTCTAGGCCCAAAACATAAACTGCCCTATTGCATTTGTTCATTACTCATCAAAGGATACTTTTAACACTTACCAAACTACACATTCATGCCAATTCTGGTTTGTACCCTAACCTAAATACATTTCACAACATATTGTTGGTCATTTTGGCAGCTTATAATCACACTCAACATGCACCATATAGTGCAGAATTTTTCAAGCTCAATTATAACAATTCAATCACCTAACCATGACAAATAACTTCTCCACTATCTTAACATATAACTTCACCACTAACTTACATACACATTTGGCAAACTTTAGGACCACAATTCATCAAACAACTTCATGAATTCCAGCATTCTTCAAGAAGTTAACAAGCTGCCGAATTTGTAAGGCCTCCCATAATTTCTTTCAAGCTCAAATTTTCACTTGGTCCACCATCACATATGCATGAAGTTAACTTACTAAAATTTTAAATCACATTAGTCAACATTAATTCTCTATAATACATGTAAGAATAGTTCATTTAGTATACAATTCCATGGCTATCCATTTAGGAAATCACGCATACACTTTCAAACTCAACATAAATTTCCAACTCAAGTGCTCAACTTAACATACACCAATAATTAACCTACTAAAACTTTTATTTAATTTAATCAACATCAATACCCATCAATTTCATGTGAAAATAATTCAAGCTCTTTAATTACCATGGCTGCCTAAACTAGTGCATAATAACAACTCACCAAAATCTCAAAATTTCTTCATCAATTTATTCATCTCAAGCTTCCCATAAACTTTACTTAAGAAAGAAAGCAATTTAAACACTTACCTATTGTTGGGGCTTGTTAAATCTTCACCAAAATCCCTTGAATTTAGTATCAATTTCTTCCTTGTGATGTGGGGGTCAAAATTAGTGAAGTGACTTTGGTGTTTAAGTTGGAAATGGTAGAGGTTTAGGAAGCTTTAACAATTTCGGCTATGGAGGTTTTGAAGGATTTCATTTTGGCATGGAGGAGGTGAAGGTTGAAGATGAAGTGCTTAGTGGACATACACATGTCCCTTAGTGCTTTTATACCTCCACTCACTCTTAGTTTAATTAATTAAATAATCAAGTTTTCATTTTCCCACATTAAGCTTCTCATTTTTATTATTTACATTAGGTACCACTAATTTAATTTTTTATGACATTTTCCAAGTGTAATATCATATATTGTTAATGGACATTTAGCTCAAAAGACAACTCGGGGTGTCAAATGACCACAATGCCCCTGTTCGGGTTGCATTCCTGATTTTTTGGTAACACCGAATTTTGTCCATTTTTCGATTTCTCATTTTTCTTTGTACTAATTAATTAATTTTTCTTTAATATTTCTAATGGCATTTATACTTCAATAGGGGTCTATTTAAGTCCTAAAACTATTTCCTAGGGTTCCCCATGGTCCAGGGCTAGTCAACGGTCCACACCGTGACTTCCCGGTGCGGTCATCCATCGCTAAGGTTCTCGGCTCACTTAACTTGGTTACATTTCTTTGATATTATTTTTCCTTTGTTTTTCTTGTATTTTCTTTTCTTGTATTTCATTATTTTATGTCTCCTCAATCATATCAAAGTATAGTACTAGGCATCCTAGCTGTCCGGACAACACTGGTCACCAGAACAGTAGAACACACTACCGAACTTAGGGGCGTTACAATTCTTTGGGGATTTCGTGATGACACCCACAAGGCAATGTGCACCCGACTTCACGCCTGAAAAATAAGCTCTAGAAAATACATGTATTTTCCGCTTTTAGAGCAAATCAGGCCGCAAGATGAAATCAATGGACTACTTGACAGTATCGGGTGGACAAGGTTCGCCCAACTCCAATTCCCAGCCTACAAAGACACCATGTTGGAATTTTTAGGTAGCTTCAAAGCCACCTTATGGCCTACCGATAGGGAGGACAAGGGCAGGATTGAGTTTCGCCTCCTTGATATCGACCGGGTAATGAACATGGACGAGTTCAACACCATCTTTGGCTTTGACAGCGCCGGCCACCAAGAAATTCCTAGGAACCGCATGCTTTACAACAACTTCAACTTCTGGAGTTCCATTGCCTCGAACTCAGAGCCGTATAACTCCAGCAAATCCAAATCCATGGGCATCACTAGTCCAGCCCTATGCTACATGCATAGATTCGCCGCCCATACCATAATGGGCCGTGGAGACAGCCTTAACATTGTCAACGCCAGCGAGCTTTTCTTCTTGTGGTGTATGGTCACTGGACAGCTGTGCAGCACTGGCTTCTTCTTGTGTAATCATCTCCGATGCCTCTGCCAATAGTCTACTAGGCACATCGTGCTGGGTGGCCTTGTCACAACCATTGCCCTCCACTTTGGCTTCGTTCCAGGACACCACGGGCTGTGGTTTGTCACGGGAACGTCAAGAATCGACTAAACTATCTGCATAACCATGGGGATATGTAAGAAGGTGGGCAACACATGCTACTTGGTGGATGCTAAAGGGAACACCATCCCTCGGAAAGACGAAGCAAGAGAAGGACCCGGTAAGACTTCGTAACCTTAAGAAGAAGGCCGAGAGCCAATGTTTCAGGAGTCTCCCGCTCGAGTGCCCCCATACACACCACCACCTATAGACCCGGTACTCGCATACCTACAGTGCATGGAGACTACAATCAACAACAGGATGCAAGCTATCGAGAACAGCCCTAGGAAGTACACAATAAGTTAGACATGATAATGGACAAGCTAGATGAGGAGGAAGCATCACCAGCATCACCATCATCATCATCAGAGGCCTTTTAGACCTAGGGCTATAGGATAGGACCTTTATTGTAATATCTTACATGCCTTAGTCTTAAGTTATAATCATAGGTCTCTTTTATTTGCTTTATGTCCAAAAATTTCCCATGCTTAATAAATAATATGCTTCCTTAAAATTTGTGTACATTCTCTCTACTTTTGCATATTATTTTAATATTGAGGACAATGTCTGATTTGAGTTTGGGGGGGATACAATTGCATTGCATATCATTACATTTGTATATCATTACATTGTTTAAATTCAGCTACATTATTCTTGTGTATCTAAATTCTTGAAAAATTTTTGAAAAATTTTGGACTTTAAATTGTGAAACTTAGCACTATAACCAAATTCTAGTAAGCTAATAATTGGACTCCACGAGATAGAGGAATGAACGTATCTAGATAGGCAACAAGGGATTCTAACATGTTGCTTGTGAAGAAACTAATCTCTCTAATGGAACTTGACTAGTTAAACCTCTTCATAACTATTAATTTATCACATTGAACTTGTAAAATTAGGAGAAAAATTTTTGAAATACAAACAAACCTAAAAATTGCCTCACTAGCTCTAGAACATATCTCTTGGACCTATCAAGGTGAAATCCTAGCATATGCTTGATGAAGAAATGATTAAGGCATTCTTTGATATAGCCTCACTAAGCCTTAGCCATCCCTAATTAAAACGCATATCCCTTGTAGCCAACTTGAAGCCTATGTTTACCCCTTAAAATTTATTGATTACCCATGTTATTTACCTAGCCCCTAGCCTAAACACCTACCATTCCCTTTTGAGAAAGCAATATGCATAAGGAAAATGAAGAGAGGATGTAGAACTCAAGAAAGAGTGCAAGTGTGTAATTGAAATCAAAGAAAAACTTGCCTTTCCAAACCAGCAAAAGCAATGAGTTTAGGGGAGAGGACAAAAGGGACATAAAAAGAAAAAAAAAAAAAAAGAAAAGAAGTCCCAAGATAAGTATCATGGAAGCATGCTTGACACTGTAAAAAGCCAAAGGCCCTTCCTCTCCATACAAAATCAGTGCTTTATGCATACATGCTATCCTCATATTTGCATTCTCTAAAAACCTTTCCTTGGCAACCAAGTCATTATCCCTTAGCCCCATTACAACCCTTTTTAAGGACCTTTTGATCTTTTGAAAAGTGCATGCTATATTAGTGGAGATAGAGAATTGAGATATGCCTATGGAGTTGGAATTGAAATACCTCATCACAATTACTCTGTGACACCCTTTACCTGTCTACAGTATAGCCGAGTAAGATATGTAACACAGTCTACCGAAACACCCTATTTTATTTTAATCCTTTTTATCATTCCTTATTTATTTTTATCATAGCTATGCAGTACAATTGGTGAAGTATAATTTATTTAAGTCATTTATGGAAAACATCAATTTATTTGAGGTTTTGCAAATTTTATAGAAAATCCGGCAGAGTACCGGCTAAAAATGGAGAAAACAGTTCTTCAGAACCTGAGAAAAACACTTCCAAAATTCTCAATCAATCTCAAACTCCATTTCATCAATAAAATCTCAATATTTTTCAACAACATTTTCATTTCTCAATCATTCATTTCATATGATATTCATGTAAAAGTCATCAATAAATATTCACTTTTTCATTCATAAACATAATTTTCACTATTTACATTGATAACAAAATACATTACATGAGTCTCAATTTCATAAGATAAAATAAAAGTTAATTACAAAGTATCAAAACACAACCTAGTGTCCTACCAATGCACTGATGACGGTGAGGTGACATGGACACTATGCAGAGCTGCATAAGGTCTCACCCAGTCTGTGGTCTACTGGGCTCTTGGTCGGTCTCTCCAGAACCTACGCGTGGCAAAAACCAACGTGCTAAGCAATAATGCTTTGTGGTGCCAGTAATAAAATAAAATGAAATAATAGCAAATAAATATGCACTGCATATTCTGATATCTTATGCAGACAATTTTTCGATCATTATTGGTAATCTTATTTATTTTGTACTTGTTATATTCATAATTTCATTAAATTTATCCACTTTCATTTTTGGTTGCCCAAGTAACCTATATTGGACGACTGAACTGGATAAACGGGTAAACTGGCACTGGGTATCAAGTACCTCGTGTCGTCACACCATCGGTCACATATGTATCTCCCGGTGTGCAACAAAACAGCTAATAGGCTATAATAACTTAGGCACAAGGCCAAGTATCAACACAATGTCAGAATGGCTAAAAGCCATGAAATCATAGAATGGGATAATGTCATGTGCAGTACTGCTAACTGAACCCTATTGGCATACCAACCTATCCAAACCAATCTTGCTAGGTGTAGTAGGGCATGTTACACTTTTAAACTTTACAATTCTTGAAATTTAAGTTTAGGTGTTACTATTCATTTCATTGGTCAACTAAAATGTTGACTTTTGCATAGACAATAGGTACATTGGTTCTAATACTCCCAACATACCACATTTTGCATTCTAAAATTGTTGGTATTGGTTGTCAATACCATTTCTAAGCTTAGTGTTAGTTATTCATAATTTTTAGATTTCAAGCCTTATGTTTATTGTTCCATTGGTCATTTGTACAATAGAAATTTAGCAAAGTTGTCTTCATGAAAGTTGTTCCTTATTTTGTCTAGTTACATTTTCTTTTTTGAAGCACTCCATTTGGAGTTTTGTAGCTCAAGTTATGGCCTAAAAACCATAACTGGCCGGATTGGACAGAATCCAAAATTCTGAGCAAAACTGGTTCTGCCAGATTTGGTAACCTAAGTTTGGTTGGCAATTTGACTAGGTTATGGTCAGAATTTGGATTTGTGTTCCTCATGAAAGTTGTAGGTCTATGTCTCAGCTTTCTGCTGATAAAATTTTAGGTCAATTGGACCTTTCTACACTGAGTTATGATCAAATGAATAAGCACTGTTCATTTGGTCATTTTGCCCAGGCAGAATGCAAGTCACCCGGATTAGGGCAATTTTTAGGTCAACTTGGTTTGGTTTTCTGGGCAAGGTTTCTTCACAAAAATTGTGCCATTATGTGTTTAGTTTCATGTCCAATTGGCCTTGCACCAATTGAACCTCTACAACTCCAGTTATTGCTGCCCAAACCTGCTGGACTCATAGTCAGTCCTGCAGGTCAGCCAAGGCAGCAACACTAACTTCAATTCCCATTATACAAACCACTTCATTTCTCATTCACACATAACCAAATGGTCACTAATTGACCATTAAAACTTAATTTCTCTATTGCATGATCAAAGTCTCAATTTCATGCTCAAACCCTAACTCTAATTTCCACTTCATGGCATACACACACCAAACTCATACCAAATCACTTTATCCATCATCTATACTCATTAATAACATAATTAAGCCACTTAATTTCATCAAAAACCAAAAATCCTTAAAATTTCTCATGGCTTTCAAATTTAGAGATTTCATTTACTCAAGTTTTTCTTTTAATTACACACAATTTCTACTTGATTTAGCATGCTTACAAGATTAAAGAAAGAAAAGAAATTGTTTAGTGCACTAACCTTGAATTGGATACTCTTTGGGCTTGTTACAACTTCAATTTTTCTTCAAATTTCTGCTGCCTAAAGCTTCCTCAAGGTGCTAGATTAATTTTTTGTGAAGAACGCTAGGGTTTTTATGGTAGAATTGCATGGGATATAAGCTTTGAGAAAGCTTTAATGGTGGAAAAGGTATAGGGAAGGGTCTCGGCTGGCTGAAACAAGGGAGGAAGACAACTGATTTTTTTCAAATTTTATCTCCTTTTAATTGTTTTAATGTGTGCTTGTTGAATTCTAATTGGCCCACAAATTTTATTGCATCATGCTTGCATATGCATGATGTCATAATTGGGTATTTGATTCTATTTTCTTTTTCTTTCTTTTCTACTTAATTTCAATTTAATTTTTAGCAATATTTATTCATATTTTATGTTATAATAATTATTTACTTAACTAGACAAGTCAGCCAAAAATCATCTCTGAAGACGAAATGACCAAAATGCCCTTCGTTTGGCTTAACAGACTAAAATTGTCTATACTGATTGAAAATTTTTTCTAAGCATTTTCTTGGCAATCTAATGCCATAAGAACTTCAATGACCCTTCTCTGGAGTCCCAAAAATTATTTTATGAATTTTCTCCTAGGTCTAGGGCTCATAGTTGTGAGAACTGCAACTTCCCACTGGGTTACCCATCACTAGGGTATCGGCTCATTTAACTTAGTTATATTTTATTTCTAAAATTTTTCCTAGATTTTTCTTATTAATATTTGAGTTAATTATGGTTCCTCACTTTAGTTTAAATATTTTTTCGGACATTCTAGCTGTCCAGACCCACACTGATCATCGGAACAGTAAAATGTACGGAGTTGCTACAGGGAGGGTGTTACATACTCACAAAGAGGCAAATTTGGGAGAGTTAGTGTTTCTCAGTTCTATCCCAATAAAACATGTTATTTGTGGCTTATTAATGGTCTTGTATAGAGGAGTAATTAGTCAAAACACCATGAAATGAGATGAAGTTCTAAACAGGCAGCTATTAGAACCCTTATGCCTTGAAAGAGGGAAATTAAAATGAAGGTTGGAGGAGTTCAATTCTATGCTTATTAAGTTGTCAGTTATATTCCTATGCATCCCCTGAAATGTGTTTTAAAATAGAGTTTTTCTTTGCTTGAGGACAAGTAAAAGTTTGAGTTTCAGGGTATTTGATACACTTGAATTGTATAGATATTTTTAAACACATTTGTGTTCTAATTCATAGCATTTAGGCAAGTATTTTCATGCATAGTAGTTGAATTCATTAGTTTTTATAATTTCTATTGTTAAGCCCTTAATTCCATGTTTTTTTGTATCATTTCAGGTGTTTAGGTGAAGCCCTAGAGTATGGGAGTGCAAAGGAAAGCTTGGAGAGGTCAAGAGACAAAGAATTGCTGCTGATACAAAGTACACGGGTCGTGTAAACCAAGCCCCAGACCCGTGTAACTCTCTGCTAGAAGAAAGCCAAGAGAATCAATAGAGAAACACAAGTACACGGGTCATATAAGTAGACCCGTGTAATCTGCAGGGACCCGTGTAAGTCTCTGCCGGGAAATAGCTTGAAGAATCTCATGGGAACAATAGTACACGGCCCGTGTAACTAGGCCCGTGTAGTTGGCGCAGACCCGTGTAACTTTCTATACCAAAATAAGATTCCGCAATCCTTCTCCAACAAGTTACACGACCCTACACTATGGGACCCATGTTGTGACACATGGGCCGTGTACTATGCTACAACCAGTTTTATAACTCGAATTCCTCTCCTGTTTTCTAATTAAAACGAGACTCCTAAAGCCTTTTGGACTCAAAATGACCTAACCCTAGAGCAACCAATATAAATAGAAAAGAAAACATCAGGAAACGGGAGGTCCATCACTGTCGGGAGGACTGCTGCTAAAGGTTGCTATTGTCGGACTCTACATCAGTACCAAAAGAAGTCTTCCAGCTGAAGCCACAAGATCAAAGCTGCAAACTCTCTTTGGTTCCTTCGTTTCATCTCCCTAGATAGATTTTCATTATTTTATTTCTTCTGCATAATTTTCTATTTACTATTTTTACCTCTTATCATGATGTTTACTAAACTCACCATAAGTGAGTAGTTTTCTTATTCTAGATTTGGGAGAGTAGCTCTTGTAATTATTATAACGGATGAACACTGAGTTTTATTTATTAGATTTGAGATTCATTTCTTGATTTAATTTCTTGTGATCTTAATGCATGCTATGTGCTGGTACCCACCTAGTCATGATTGTAGATGTTAATTGAAGGACTAAAAGGTGATGATTAACATTAGAAAATCAAGATCTTGAACCTAGGAATTCTGACCTAGACAAAGGCTAATACCTTTGTGGAACTTAAAATTGGTCAAAGATCCTAAAGGGTTTTAATTAATTTAATCGCTATGAAAGTAGGGTTTGAGTTAATTAGAATACACACTAAATGCCTTAAGAGAGGATTTACGATAGCTTAGGACTGATTTCTGTCAAGGAAAACGACCCTAAATTCAATAAATAAACTAGATAACATCCATAGTAAGATTCAAGTGTGAAATCTTAATTCCAAAATTGTTCCAAAATAGATTATTTCATCTTAAGTTTACCATTCTAGTGTTTAAAATTAATAAATTTCATTCTTTAAGTATTGGATTGTAACACCCCTATGTTCGGTAGTGCGTTCTACTGTTCCGGTGGCCAGTATTATCCGGACAGCTAGGATGCCTAGAACTATACTTCAATATGAGTGAGGAGACATAAAATAATGAAATACAAGAAAAGAAAATACAAGAAAAACAAAGGAAAAATAATAGCAAAGAAATGTGATCAAGTTAAGCGAGCCGGGAATCCTAACGAGGGGTGGCCTTAGGAAAAGTCACGGCGTGGACCGTTGACTAGCTACTGACTGCGGTGAACCCTGGAAAACATTTTTAAGACTTAAATAGACCCTTATTGAAGAATAAATATCATTAGGAAGATCAAAGAAAAATTAAATAATTAGTACAAAGAAAAGTGAGAAATCGAAAAACAGACAAAACCCGGTGTTACCGAAAAATCGGGAATGCAACCCGAACAGGGGCATTATGGTCATTTGACATCCCGAATTGTCTTTTGACCTAAATGTCCATTAAAAATAAATAATATTACACTTAGAAAATGAAATGAAAAATTAATTTGGTGGTACCTAAAGTAAATAGTAAGAATTAAGGGTTAATGTGGAATAAGTAGAAATTAAACATATTATATGATTTAATCTAAGTAAGTGGACCACTAAAGGAATAAATTAAAGATAATGGGGCAGGTGTACACTCATCTTACCATCTGCAATTCATCTTTCTCATTTGGATTTAACATTGCCGAAATGAAGAGGTGAAGAACCCTCCATGGCCTTTTTCATCAAGCTCTCTTAACTCCTCCATTTCAACTCCAATCACTTAGGTTCCTTCATGAAAAATTGTCTACACATCACAAGGAAGAGTTTGATACTAAAATCAAGAAGTTTGGTGAAGGTTTAGCAAGTTCCAACCATAAGGTAAGTTAGCATTTTTGAAGATAGCTTTGTTAAACTTTGTGTTCATGTTATGGGTGTTGGTTTTGTGAAGAAAATTTTTAAGTTTGAAGAGTTATTGAGATGTTCATTTTGGACAGCCATAGAGTCATGTATTTGATGAAATAATTGTGCATATATTTGATGAGAAATGATGTTGGTTATGGTGATTTAATATCCTAGTAAATTATTTCATATGTATAAGGTGATTTTTACGCTTGGATGAAAATTGATGATTGTAGGACACTTTGGTATTGAGGAAGATTTTCGGCAGCTTTGGGATTCTTGAATAAATGTGTGTGTTCATGAAGGTGTTGGCAGAATATTGACATAGAAGTTTGATGGATATGTATATAGATTGATTGTGTAAAGTGTATGTAAAAATTTGTAATGTTTAGGGTATATGTGATTGTACTTAGAACTTGTAAATGTGAGTTTAATTGGTGTATTGAGGATAATTGCAATCTGCCCAAAGTGACATTTAAGTGAAGTGGAATATGGTTTTTGGTAATGTACCAAAACAGAAATTGAAGGGGAGTGGACATATAGCAATTAAATGTGTAATGGATACATGTATAAGCAAAGTAATTAAAGGCAGTATGCAATTTAGTCAATAACTTTAAATGTGTAACCTCAATTGGTATGAGACCAATTGGAGGTGAAACTAGGCACAAAATGTGCCAACTTTCATTGAGAAAGCATACCAAAATTCTGCTTGCAAGGTGACATAAAAAAATGACCAATTCGGATTAGATGCAATTGAGACCTAAAAACTGACCATTTGGGCAGCAGTTAGTGTTTAGGCCATAACTCACTCAAAACAGGTCCAATTGACCTGAAATTTTAACCATGAATAGTTAAGACCCATACCTACAAGTCTTATGAAGACACCAAAGCCCAGAAATGACCAGAAGCAAGTCAAACAGCTTGCACAAATTCGGGTCCAAAAACTGGCCGAACCAAAGTTGACCAAATTGACCTAAAATTGACCTAATTTGATGCCATTTGACCAGCAATAGTATAATGACCATAACTTGGTCTACTTAACTCGGATTGACCTAAAATTTTGCCCCGAATTCCATAAGACCTAGATCTACAAGTTTTTAGTTTTGACCGAAACCCGAAAATTGAGGGAACTAGGTCGTCCGGCTAGGTCAAACTAGTATCCCGAAATCCAGCAATTTGCAATAAAATGCAAGGAAACGCAGTATACATAGAAATGAGTTTGGTAAAACGTACCAACCCTAAAACCCTATCGAATGTGACATATTAATGACACTGCAACCTAATTTACCTAAAACGCATCGAGGGTCGGTATATTAGGTGATTAAGCAAATAAAGGTATTCAGTGAATAATTGAGTTCAGTGAATTACTTATCGAACATTATCGTTAGAGACAGTTTAATTTAGTACTGAAACACTTCAAATTGTGTTTCTCAGTTGCCAAAGACTCAGGAAAAGGGAAGGAAATACTGAGTCCAGACCCGGAGACAATTATCAGAGGTTTGTGCACAACTAGTTTTCAATTGATTTTACTCTGAATAAGATTTCATATGATTAATTGTATGTTATTGATTTAAATTGTGTTTGTGCACAATAGTATTTCTTTTGAATTTTTCAATTGAAATGAATTATAACTATTTGTACATTATTGTTTTAAATTGTGGAAATGTGTTTGAATGGATATTTATTGCTGGGAAAGCATTGTAAATGATTTGATGGATACTATTGATTGAAAAGCACTGTAAATGGTTTTTGTGGAAATTAAAGATAATTATGAATTGTGTTGCCATTTTGTGAATGAAATTATGACTTTGGAAATTTATTGGATTCTCACGAATCATTTGAATAAAATGTTTGGAATTGATTTTGTGTTCACACTTAGCATGACAGTATCGTATCATTCCTTCTCCATTTATGGAGTCGTGATCGTTTATTTTTCTCCCTCTCTGGTTTACCAGTTGAGGTTGTAGATCGAATGAGTACTCATTATATAGCTAGCTCCCTTCCTCATTGATTTCAACTAGTGGGGTTGTGATTGCTTTGTCGTGGTGTACAACGCGGCATTGATCGGAAATTTGTGTCATGGCTTAAGTTGTGAATGAATTGGCAACACTGTATTCTTAACTTATTCGACTAAATTGTGTTGTTATGCGATTTGATAATTTGTGAAATGAAGTTTAAATTCTTATTGACATTTACTGTCTTTCGAATTTAACTATGTTTTGATTATTGAGATTTATTGTGATATTGTGTTAAATTCCTTATAACAGTATTGTCTTGAATTTAACTACGGTTTTTAAGTATCCACTATTTATTTGAATTATGAATTGTGATTTAAATTTGTATTTAGTTAAAGTTGTGCACCACTGAGACATTGTCTCAGCGATAGCTTTATTCTTTATCGCGAGTGAGACAGATGACAGTCTGTGACTAGGCTGCTAGTACCTCCAGCTAGAGACTACCTGGTATAATGAGTATACCAATATTTTGTATTTTGTAATGTAATGTATGTTCACTGTATGTACATATTGTTGTTGGTTTTGAGCAGTTGTAAATAAAAATTGTACATTGAAGCTGTAAAATAATTATGAGTTATTTTGGCTTGTAAAAAAATTATATTATATTTCTTTTATCTCAGTCTTTGAAAAATCACTGTGGATTTGAGTTGAGAAATGTGTTGTGTTGAGAAAAATGTTGGAGTTGAGATTTGGAAATCTATTGAAGTGTTTTTTTTACAGTTTTTCTGAAGAACTGTTTTATCCAAAATATAGATGGTACTCTGCCAAAATTTTTACAGAAACTCCAAATAATTCAAATGTGTTAGTTCTATTACTTCAGTTCAAAAAGTTTTTTTTAACACCTGTAAATAGTGCTCACCACTGTAAAAGAAGTAAGAAAAGTTTTTAAAATCCCTTGTAGTGTATTTAATGGATTCTCAGTAGACGGAGTTGGTAATTCATTAGGTATACTACGGGATCATGTTATGCCTTACAGAGGGGTAGGGTGTGACATGGATAGCCTAGACAGTCAAAATTACTGTGTAGATTGGTACTTGCTAAACAAATTCCTCGTGGAAATGATACTCTATTCATCACTTTATTACTTGTTAACGATCCGTGCACTTGCGGTGGTTGCAAAATAGCGAAACACACAACTCAATCACATCACATGGCCCCTCCTACGCCTATCCAAACAGTCAACAACCACAAATTGAAAAATTACAATTTAGTCCCTATAATTGACATTTTGTAACAATTCACTCAAACAAGCTCTAAAAATTCTAAAATTTTGTCCTGTGGTTCTCAGTAATATTACAAGGCTATTGCAAAAGGAATTTCAATTTTCTAATGACCCTCGAATATTTTATGAATTTTTATTCAAGACTATTACTCAGTTCCATAAGTTTCCGACAACTAACATGCTGCTAATTTAATCCAAATCAACATTCACATATTTAACTCTCCATTATACAGTTTCAACCAATCATATGAAATTTAAATACCCTAAATTCAGATAATCTTATATGCTCAAATGCTAAAAATTTAACTAAAACCCACATATATATTTTTCAAAAATATTCCACAATCACTAAAAAATTCAACAAATACCATAGAATGTCTTCAAATAATTTTAATTTCATTATATATTTTTGTTAGAATTTTTCTCCAATTTTTCCTGTTTAAGAAATACTGCATTCAAGCACTACAGACTAAGAAATAATGAAAATAATTTTACTCAAAACTTATCTGTGTCTCAAAAATTCTAAAAATTTATGAGGAAGTCGCTGAAAGTAGAATCATCCTCAAAGCTCACCGCAGCCACCGTTGGAACCACTACGCACGGTGGTCGGCCGTTGGTCGCCGGTAACATTTGCCACCAAAATGTTCCTCTCCTCTTCCTGAGTCCATAGGTGGTCTTGGATCGTCGATCCAATGGTTGGATTTTCAGAAATCTCATCGAAAAGTAAAAAAAAAAAGAACGATTTTCTCTCTCCTCGCCGGCTCCAGAAACGGCCACCAAATCCGGCGAGGCTGGTCTCATCTGAAAGAGTTATCTCTTAGGAGTCCATGGCCACTAAAATCACTCCAATCAGATTTTAGGATCGCCGAATATGAGCATTCAAAGTTTGGGACCTTTCTCTCTCTCTCTCTCTCTCTCTCTCTCTCTCTCTACTGCTGGCTGGATTCTGGACTACTGCCACTGCTAGTGACGTCGCCGATGAGTGTGGAGTCGCTAGGGAGGACGCGGGCCGGTGGATGGTGGCTCGCCGAAGAATGAAGAAAGGAGAGAGAGAGTATGGAGGAAGAGAGAGAGAAGGTGGTGGTGGTGGTGGTGGGGGGGGGGGGGTTCCTCCCTGTTTTTGTTAAATTTTTTTTTTAATAAAATGATTGGCAGTGACAGTGGAATCCACTGTCACACGCTAAGTCCCATCTCCCCTCCCCCCCGCTCCTTTTTTTTTTTCTTCTTTTTTTTTTAAATTATATTTATAATATATAATAATAGTATATAAAAATAATACTTTTTGGGTATAATTTGATAGGTTCAAAATTCTTTTCAATTGGGTTCTAAATACAATTTTGTGTATAATTAGATAACAAAGAAAATAATAATAATAAATATAGTAATAATTATTATTATAATATTTATAAAGTTAAAAACAATTTAATCAAACTATACTATGATAATTGATTTAATATTAATGTATAAAACTAACCATTTCAATTAAAATCAGACTATTTGATAATTATAAATTAGGTAGATAGTATTAAATTAATATTTTAATACCATATATAAAATTTTAAAACTTGTATTTTAAAATTCAGGTCATTACAATCTTCCCCCCTTAAGAAAAATTCATCCTCGAATTTTCGAATAAATCAAGAATAGAGGAAAGAAGATTATTAGTACAAGTGCGAGCATTACTCCTCCAACAAAGCAAAGAGGGTTAAAACGCTCCATTCTCCAAACTCTTTATCTATTATAGATCACATTCCTCTGCTCTCTGATTTTTTTTACTGTAGTTTCCTAACTATTATCATCTCTTAGTAGAGATGCTCTTATCTTATTGTGACACCCCTTACCCGTGTACAGTATACCCGAGTAAGTAATGCCACACGGTGTACCGGCACACTCTAATATACCTTAATTAATTTATATCATGCTTTTGAATGTAATTTATGAAATATAATTTATTTAAGCCATTTATCGAAATTGTCATTTATTTGAGGTTCCGAAAATTTTTAAAGAAAATCCGGCAGAGTACTGGCTAAAAATGAAGAAAACAGTTCTTCAGAACCTGTTAAAAACACTTCCAATATTTGTATTTAATCATCTCAAACTCCAATATCCAAAATCTCAACAATTTTCAATTTCGGTTCTCAACAACCTTTTCATTACTCAAACATCCATTTCTCATAATACTCATATACAACAATAAATAAATGCTCAAATTTTGCATTCATAACCATAACTTTCATTATTTACATGAACATTAAAATACATTACATAAGTTTAATTACATATGAGAAAATTTATTATAGAATGCCAAAATGACACCTAGTGTCCTACCAATGCACTGCAGAAGTTGAGGTGACACGGACACTGTGCAGAACTGCAAGATGGACTCACCCAGTCTGCGGTCTACTGGGCTCACGATCTGTATCTAGAACCTACGCGTGGCAAAAGCAACGCGCTAAGCAATAATGCTTAGTGGTGCAATAATAAAATAAAGGAAATAGCAAGAAAATAAATATGTAGTGAATGTACATGTTATATTTGTTTGGTATTTGTATATCATTTACTTTGTCCACTTTTATTCATTTGGTTGCCCCAAGTAACCAACACTAGATGACTGGACTGGATAAACGGGTAAACTGGCACTGGGTATCAAGTACCTCGGGCCGTCACACCATCGGTCACATATGCATCTCCCGGTGTGCAACAGAACAGCTAACAAGCTGTAAATACATCAGGCACAAGGCCAAATCTCAATACAAGGTCAGAATGGCTAATAGCCATGAAATCACAGAATGGCATATTGCCATGTGCAGTACTGCTAACTGAACCCTATTGGCATGCCAAACTATCCAAACCAATCTTGTTAGGTATACTAGGGCATTTGAAACCTTTAAATTCTTCAATTTGTGAATTTCAAGTTTTTGGTGTCACTATTCACCTCATTGATCAACAAAAATGTTGACTTTTGGATAGAAAATATGTACATTGACTTTAGCACTCCCAATATACCACATTTGGCATTCAAAACTTGTTGGCATTAAGCATTTATACCATTTCAAAGTTTAAACCAAGGGAAGCAGAATTTTCAGTTTTTGTAGCTCAATTTTACTGTTCCATTGGACACTGTTGCAGTGGGAATTTGAAGAAATGGCAAACATGAAAGTTGTTCCTTATTTTGTCTAGTTGAATTTCCTTTTTTGAATCACTTCATTTGGAGTTTTTTAGCTCTAGATATAGTCCAAAAACCACAGCTGGCCGGATTGCCAATCTGCAGAATTGACCATATCTACAGTAACATGAACAGTAACTGGAATCACTTGGTTGGATGGGTTCTGGCCATAATTTGAGGTAGGTTCCTTCATGAAAGTTGTTTTTCTATGTCTTAACTTGTTGCTGTAAAAATTTCAGGTCAATTGACCAAATCTACAGTGAGTTATGGCCAAATGAACAGTTACTGTTCATTTGGTCATTTCTGCAGGTGCTGTTGCAGGGTATCCGGATTGGGGCCAAGTTTTGGTCCTCTTGCTTAGGTCTTCTAGGCATGGTTTCTTCAGCAAAAATGTGTCATTATAAGCCTAGTTTCATGTCCAATTGGACAAACACCAATTGGACCAACACAGCCAAAGATATGGCTATGCAAGTGGACTGAAATTTCAGTCACCTTGCTGCTGTCTTGAGGTAGCCTACACATTCACTTTGCCATGCATTATTTCAGTCCAAATTGTGGTCAACTTACCTAAAATGGTCACTAATTGACCATTAGAGTGTTCTTTAACAATTACATAAGCCAAGTCAAGTTTTCTCTCCTAAACCCTAGCTCAAATTCATAGTTTTGTACAAACTACCCTAGTTAACTAACTAAATTAATATCCTTATGTTTATATACTTTAAACTTGATTTGTAGTTCATTCCAAGTCAATCAAAAACACCCAATTCTATTCCTTCCCTAGGGCAGCTGAAATCCATGGGGTGCATATACTCAAATTCTATTCATTTAAGTTACAAAATCTCACTTATTTCAAGTCACCTTCATGGATTAAAAGAGGTTTATATACAAATATGCACTAACCTTGAATGGGGCAGAATTTTCCCAACTCAAAACTTCACTTTCTTTCCTCTTCTTGGCTGCCAAAAGCTTCCCCAAGAGATATGGTCAAGTTTTAATGAAAGAAGTTAGGGTTTAGTGGTGTAACAAGGGAGAAATTAAGCTTTGGAAGTGAGGTCTAATGGAGGTTTAGGGCAAGCATAAATTTCAGCTGGAATTGGAGAAGAAGAAGGCAGCTGAAATTTTTGATTCTTTTGTCTTGGTTTGTCTCTTTTATTGATTAATTAAAGGGTTGTTTAATTTTGATTGGTTATGGCTTTTAAATGACATCACCATGATGTCATAAATAGGCATTTTTCCTCAATTTCTTTTCTTTCCTCCACTACTCATTTTCAATTTAATTTCTAGTAATATTTATTCATATTTTATGTCATATTAATTATTTACTCAACTGGACAAGTCGGCCAAAAATCACCTCTGAAGGCGAAATGACCAAAATGCCCTCCGTTTGGCTTAACGGGTCAAAATTGTCTGTACCGATTGAAAAATTTTTCTAAATATTTTCTTGGCATTCTAATGCCATAGAAACCTCAATAACCCTTCTCTGGAGTCCCAAAAATTATTTTATAATTTTTCCCCTGGGTCTAGGGCTCCTCGTTGCGAGAACCGCAACTTCCCTCTGAGTTACCCCTCACTAGGGCACCGGCTCGTTTAACTTGGTTGTACTTTATTTCTAAAATTTTTACTAAATTTTTCTTATTAATATTTGAGTTAATTATGGTTTCTAACTTTAGTTTAAATATTTTTCCGGACATTCTAGCTGTCCGGACCGACACTGGTCACCGGAACAGCAGGATGTACGGAGTAGTTACCGGGAGGGTGTTACAACTCTTCCCCTCTAATTTAAATTTCGTCCTCGAAATTTACCTGATGCAAACAGTTGAGGGAACTGTTGCCTCATCGTCTCTTCACTTTCCCAAGTTGCCTCCTCGGTGTTGTGGTGCCTCCAAAGCACTTTCACCAGTGGAATCTACTTGTTTCTCAACTCTTTTACTTCCCGAGCCAGGATCCGTAGAGGTTCTTCTTCATATGTCAAATCCGGTTGTATTTCAATTTCTTCTCTGGAGATGACATGTGAAGGATCTGAGCGGTATCTTCTAAGCATGGACACATGGAACACATTGTGGATCTTGTCCAGCTCTGGAGGTAAAGCTAGCCTATAGGCCACTGGACCCACAAGTTCAATGACTTCATATGGGCCAATGAACCTAGGGCTTAACTTACCTTTCCTTCCAAACCTCAATACCTTCTTCCACGGTGACACCTTGAGGAACACTTTGTCGCCAACCGCATATTCTATTTCTTTTCTCTTCTGGTCGGCATAAGATTTCTGTTTGTCTGAGGCAACCTTCAGATTGGCTTTGATTAATTTTACTTTGTCTTCAGTCTGTTTCACCAGGTCTGGCCCTACCAGTTTATCTTCGCCCAATTCAGTCCAGCACACTGGAGTTCTACATTTTCTTCCATACAGTGCTTCATATGGGGCCATTTGAATGCTAGCCTGGTAGCTATTGTTATATGCAAATTCTGCCAGTGGGAGGTATCTGTCCCAACTTCCCTCAAACTCAATGACACAACTCCTCAGCATATCCTCAAGGACCTGACATATATTTCAAGTTATTATTATCATTTTAATTCAATATTTGTATCAATTTTATTGGTTTCAATTGTTTACCTGGATTACTCTTTTTGATTGCCCATCCGTCTGAGGATGGAAAGCTATGCTGAAATGGAGTTGTGTACCCAAGGACTCATGCAACTTCTTCCAGAATCTCGATGTAAACCTTGGGTCTCCATCAGATATGATGGAAAGTGGGATTCCATGCAGTCTAACTATCTCACTGATATACAATTCTGCTAACTTCTCTAGTGAGTAGTCAGTCCTAACTGGCAAAAAGTGTGCTGACTTTGTTAATCTATCAACTATCACCAATGCTGCATCATGTTTCTTCTGGGTGAGAGGTAGACCACTTACAAAATCCATGGTGACCCGATCCCATTTCCATTCAGGTATGCGTATAGGCTGTAGCAAACCTGATGGAACTTGATGTTCTGCCTTGACTTGCTGACATGTCAAGCATTTAGTCACATAGTCAGCTATGTCTCTCTTCATACCAGGCCACCAATACTGAAGCTTCAGATCATGATACATTTTTGTACTTCTTGGGTGCATAGCATATACACTGGTGTGTGCCTCTTTTAGAATACTGGCCTTCAATTCCCCATTATCTGGTACACACAGCCTTCCTTTGTAATACAAACACCCATCTGCTTTCACCTCACAGTCAGTTGCTTTTCCCTCTGAGATTTTGATCATAATAGCCATTAACTTTTCATCTGCTTTTTGCCCATCTAAAATCTGCTGTAGCAGGTTTGGCCTCACTTGCAACTCAGCCAAAATAGCTCCATCTCGAATCAAAGATAGACGGGCATTCAATGATCTCAAGGCTGTCATGGATTTTCTGCTCAAAGCATCAGTAACTACATTTGCCTTCCCAGGATGGTAGTCAATTACACAGTCATAATCCTTCAGGAACTCAATCCATCGCCTCTGTCTAAGGTTGAGCTCCTTCTGGGTTGGCAAGTATTTCAGGCTTTTGTGGTCTGTGTAAATGTAGCACTTTTCCCCATACAAGTAATGCCTCCATATCTTGATCACGAAGATAATTGCTGCCAGACTCTAGATCATGGGTAGGGTAGTTCTGTTCATGTGGCCTTAGCCGTATGCGGAAGCATAGCGACCACCTTCCTCTCTTGCATCAAGACACACCCTAACCCATTATGAGAAGCATCACTATAGACCACAAAGTCCTTTCACGACCTTGTTTGTGTGCTGCTGGTGCCTCTATCAACATAGCCTTCAACTGCTCAAAACTGGTATGACACTTGTCATTCCAGTCAAATCTGACATTCTTGTGTAACAACTTGGCCATTGGAGCAGCTATTAAGGAAAATCCCTTCACAAATCTCTTGTAATACCCAGCTAGCCCCAAGAAGCTTCTGACCTCAGTTGTATTCTTGGGAGGCTTCCATTCCATCACTGCTTCTATTTTCTTGGGATCCACCCTAATCCCATCAGCTGACACTATGTGTCCAAGGAATGCAATCTCATTCAGCCAAAAGTCACACTTGGACAACTTAGCATACAGCTTCTTCTCCTTCAGGGTTTGCAGAACAATCCTCAAATGCTCATCATGTTCTTCACTGGTCTTGGAATACACCAAAATATTGTCAATAAAGACCACTATGAACCGATCTAGGTATGGATGGAAGATACGGTTCATAAGGTCCATGAATGCCGCTGGTGCATTTGTTAGGCCAAAGGGCATTACCAGAAACTCATAATGCCGTCTGGGTCTGAATGTAGTCTTGGGCACATCTACATCCTTCACCCTCAACTGATGATACCCTGATCTGAGATCAATCTTAGAAAATACTCCTGCTCCCTTCAACTGATCAAACAGATCATCAATTCTAGGCAATGGGTATTTGTTCTTCACAGTCACTTTATTCAACTACCGGTAATCGATACATAGCCTCAAAGTCCCATCCTTCTTATTCACAAACAGCACTGGAGCTCCCCATGGTGACACACTGGGGCGTATGAACCCCTTATCAAGAACTTGCAATCGAAGTTTTCAACTCCTCAATTCTGGGTGCCATCCTATAAGGAGCAATGGAAATGGGTGTCAGATCTGACAGTTGTCTCAATAGCAAATTCGACTTCCTTTCTCGTGGCAAACCAAGCAATTCTTCAGAAATACCTCAGGAAGTCTCTTACTGTGGGTATATCACTCAGGTTTGGCTTAGCCTGCCTAGTATCCACCACATGTGCTAGGTAGGCTTCACAGCCTTTTCTCATCATTCTTCTTGCAACTGTGGCTGAGATGACATTGGACAAGAAATCTATCCTTTCCCCCACAACTGTGATCTCATTACCCTCAGGAGTTTTCAAAGAAATTCTCTTCAATTTGCAATCAACTATTGCCTGATGACGTGACAACCAGTCCTTTCCCAAAATCACGTCAAACTCGTGGAAGGGAAACTCAATCAGGTCGGCCAAGAATTCATACCCCTGAATCCTTAACAGGTAACCCTTGTATACTTTGTTCACCATTACACTGTGGCCCAATGGATTAGTGACCAGAATGTCTTGGTCACTCTCCCCTACTAGTATCCCCCTTTCTACGGGTAAGTTGATGCAGATATATGAATGGGTGGATCCTGGATCCACCAATGCATGCACAGGTGTATTGTAGAGGGAGAACGTACCCCTGATGACGTCCGAGGCATCTTGCTCCTCCTGAGCTCGTGGCATAATTTCTCGGCAGTGGTCCGCCGTCGCCTCTCATCGCTCGATGCAGGCCTCGTGATGGTCCTACAGACCTCGGACTTGCCGATTTTCTACCTCTCGTAGTGCAGGCAGTGCATGCGCTTGTGTTGGAGCAGCTGTAGTAGTTCTACGTGGGCAGTTCCTCAGCTGGTGCTCTGTCGACCCACATCTTAAACAGGCACCACTTACTTTCCAACATTCCCCCTTGTGCCATTTCAGATAGTGTGGACATGTAGAAGATGTTGGGGCTGGTCCCCTGAACCCCATCCCTGGAGAGCTACCCACAGATGGTGTGGACTGACCTCTCCTAGGGGTGAACTGTGGCCTGGGCCCCTGAGACTGACCCTGACCTTGTGGCTGACTCGAACTCTGTGCAGATGGACCTCTGAACTTCTTCCCAGGTGCAGAAGATGAGCTAGACTGACCCGGTCCCTCTTCTCGCTCTCTCCTTCCGGTCCGCTCACTGATTCTTACTTTTTCAACCCTTATTGCAGCTTCCACTAACTTGCTAAATTCTGTGATTCCCAAGGCAGTGAGCTGAATCTTTATGTTGTCATTTAGTCCCTCTTCGAATCTCTTGCACCTTTCAACTTCATTAGGGACTATCTCCCTTCCATAGCGGCTTAATCGGACAAATTCCTTTTCATACTCGGCCGCTGACAGCTGTCTCTGCCTCAGGTTAATAAACTCTCTTCTTCTCTCTTCCTCGTTTACAGTACCCACATATTTCTTCTTGAATTCGAGAGAAAGAAATCCCAAGTTATAGCTTCGCTGCACTTCATCGGATACCGTGTCCCACCATTCGTAGGCATCATCTTGCAACAAAGATATGGCAGCCTCTAAGTTTTGCTCGTGGTGCGTGGAGTTGTTTTAAGACTCGCCTGCTCTGCTCAACCAATTCTCTACCGCAATGCAGTCATCTTCTCTCTTACCGAAAAAGTCCACTGCTCCAAACTTTCTTAGCCTTTCCAGGTGTGATTTCTACTGTGGAGCTGGTGGTGGTGGTGGTGGTGCTGGCATTACTCCGGCCATTTGTTGGAACATGGCCTGTGGAGGCTGAGCAGGCTCGGCTTGAGCTGGCGGAGTAGGTTCTCCCCTACCTCCAGTCTCAGCTGCTGCAGGTGGAGCATGACTCTCCACTTCCTCCTCGACTGCTCTCTGTGATGAAGGGTCCATATCCTATTCAAAATAAGAAAAAACAAATAGATCTGCATTAGTGTCACCTCGACTCTTACAAATGCAATGCATGGTATGGACTCAATCTAGGCCCAGAAACGCCTAAACCGTGCTCTGATATCACTAAATGTGACACCCCTTACCCGTGTACAGTATACCCGAGTAAGTAATGCCACACGGTGTACCGGCACACTCTAATATACCTTAATTAATTTATATCATGCTTTTGAATGTAATTTATGAAATATAATTTATTTAAGCCATTTATTGAAATTGTCATTTATTTGAGGTTCCGAAAATTTTTAAAGAAAATCCGGCAGAGTACCGGCTAAAAATGAAGAAAACAGTTCTTCGGAACCTGTTAAAAACACTTCCAATATTTGTATTCAATCATCTCAAACTCCAATATCCAAAATCTCAACAATTTTCAATTTCGGTTCTCAACAACCTTTTCATTACTCAAACATCCATTTCTCATAATACTCATATACAACAATAAATAAATGCTCAAATTTTGCATTCATAACCATAACTTTCATTATTTACATGAACATTAAAATACATTACATAAGTTTAATTACATATGAGAAAATCAAAATTTATTACAGAATGCCAAAATGACACCTAGTGTCCTACCAATGCACTGCAGAAGTTGAGGTGACACGGACATGCGTAATCGCAAGATGGACTCACCCAATCAGAACACCCTCCCAGAACAACTCCGTACATTCTCATCGCTCGGTGACCGTGTCGATGCCGACAATAGAACGTCTGGAAAAATATTTAAACTAAAGTCAGAAACCATAATTAACTCAAATATTAATAAGAAAAATTTAGTAAAAAAAAATTTTAGAAATAAAATACAACTAAGTTAAACGAACCGGTGTCCTAGCGAGGGGTAAACCAGAGGGAAGTTGCGGTTCTCGCAACGAGGAGCTCTAGACCTGGGGGAAAAATTATAAAATAATTATTGGGACTCCAAAGAAGGGTCATTGAGGTTCCTATGGCATTAGAATGCCAAGAAAATATTTAGAAAAATTTTTTAATCGGTACAGACAATTTTGACCCGTTCAGCCAAACGGAGGGCATTTTGGTCATTTCGCCTTCAGAGGTGATTTTTGGCCACTTGTCCAGTTGAGTAAATAATTAATATGACATAAAATATGAATAAACATTACTAGAAATTAAATTGAAGATGAGTAGTGGAGGAAAGAAAAGAAAGTGAGGAAAAAGCTTATTTATGACATCATGGTGATGTCATTAAGAAAACTATGACCAATCCCAATTAAGCCATCATTTGACTAACTAATAAAGAGACTAAATGAAGACCAAACAACCAAAAATTACAGCAGCCATCACCCTCTTCCTCATGCAGCTGAAATCCCTTCCCTCCTCCCTCCATTGATGTTCAATCAAGCAAGCTTAATTTCTCCCTTGTTTCACCACAAAACCCTAACCTCTCTTCATTAAAATTTTACCCCACACCTTAAACAACCTTTTGGCAGCCTAGAAAGTGAAGGAAAGTGAATTTTAGAGTTGGGAAAAATCTGCCCTATTCAAGGTTAGTGCATTAGATACTTAAAACTCTTTATTTTTGTGATTTGTAACTTGAATTGAGTAAGATTTGTAACTAAAATGAACAAGAATTTTGTGTATACATACTATGAATTTTCGGCAGCCCTTGTGAAGGAATTATTTTGATTGGTTTGATGGACTTAGAGTGAACTAGAGCTTATATTTAAAGTCCATACTTATACATATACAAAGAAAGAAAAAGTTAAGTAAGGAATTTGTGAAAACTCATATGGGAATTAGGGTTTTGAGTAGTGAAAAATTGATTTGGCTTAGGAAATTGTTAGAGAACATTTTAATGGTCAATTAGTGACCATTTTAGGTAAGTTGACCACAATTTGGACTGAAAAATAGTATGGCAAAGTGAAGGTGTAAGCTGCCCTAGGACAAGAAGAATGGTGAAATTTCAGTCTAATTACACAGCCATAACTTTGGCTGTGTTGGTCCAATTGGTGTTTGGCCAATTGGACATGAAACTAGGCTTATAATGGCACATTTTTTCTGAAGAAACCATGCCCAAAAGACCAAAGCAAGAGGACCAAAACTTGGCCCCAATCCGGATACCCTGCAATCGATTCAGAATGACCAAATGAACAAGAATCGCTCATTTGGCCATAACTCACTGTAGATTTGGTCAATTGACCTGAAATTTTTACAGCAACAAGCTAAGACATAGAAAACAACTTTATTGAAGAAACATACCCCAAATTATGGCCAGAACCAATTCAAAAATGCAATCACAGTCACTGTTCATGTTACTGTAGATATGGTCAATTCTGCAGATTGGCAATCCGGCCAGCTGTGGTTTTTGAGCCATATCTGGAGCTACAAAACTCCAAATGGAGTGATTCAAAAAAGGAAATTCAACTAGACAAAATAAGGAACAACTTTCATGTTTGTCATTTCCTCAAATTCCCACTGCAACAGGGCCCAACAGAACAGTAAAGTTGGGTCTCAAAAACTAAAATTTCTGCCCTCTTAGAATTAAGTTGAGAAATGGAAATGGCAATCAATTCCAACAAGTTTTAAATACAAAATGTGGTATGTTTGGGGTTTTAAAACCAATACACCTATTTTCTATCCAAAAGTCAACATTTTTGTTGACCAATGAGGTGAATAGTGACATCAAAACTTGAAATGCACAAATTGAAGAATTTAAAAGTTTCAAATGCCCTAGTATATCTAACATGATTGGTTTGGATAGTTTGGCATGCCAATAGGTTTCAGTTAGCAGTACTGCACATGGCAATATGCCATTCTGTGATTTTATGGTTTTTAACCATTCTGACCTTGTATTGAGACTTGGCCTTGTGCCTGATGTATTTACAGCTTGTTAGCTGTTCTGTTGCACACCGGGAGATGCATATGTGACCGATGGTGTGACGGCCCGAGGTACTAGATACCCAGTGCCAGTTTACCCGTTATCCAGTCCAGTCGTCTAGTGTAGGTTACTTGGGGCAACCAAATGAATAAAAGTGGACAAAGTAAATGATATACAAATACCAAACAAATAAAACGTACACATTCACTACACATTTAATTTCTTGCTATTTTCTTTTATTATATTATTGCACCACTAAGCATTATTGCTTAGCGCGTTGCTTTGCCACGCGTAGGTAATCGGAGATACAGATCGTGAGCCCAAGAGACCACGCATCGGGTGAGTCCATCCTGCAGCTCTGCACAGTGTCCGTGTCACCTCAACTTCTGCAGTACATTGGTAGGACACTAGGTGTCATTTTGACATTTTGTAACTAAATTTTGATTTTCTCATATGAAATTAAACTTGTGTAATGTATATTGATCTTTATGTAAATTATGAAAATTGTATTTGTGAATGGAAAAGTAAATGTTTTTTTTGTGATATATATGTGATCATCACATGTGATGGATGATTGAGAATTGAAATTGAAATGTTGAGATCTTGATATTGAGTTTTGTGATGATATTGGAGTTGAGAATGAATGAATTTGTTTATTGGAAGTGTTTTTCACAGTTCAAGAACTGCTTTCTCCATTTTTAGCCAGATTACTGATTTTCTTTAAAATCTTCGGAACCTCAAATAAATTATGATTTCAATAAATGACTTAAATGAGTTATATTTTACAAGTTATATTCAAAATTATGATGAAAATTAATTAGGGTATATTAGAGTGTGCCGGTACACCGTGTGGCATTACTTACTCGGGTATACTGTACACGGGTACGGGGTGTCACATTTAGTGGTATCAGAGCACGGTTTAGGCGTTTCTGGGCCTAGATTGAGTCCATACCATGCATTGCATTTGTAAGAGTCGAGGTGACACTAATGCAGATCTGTTTGTCTTTGTTATTTTGAATAGGATATGGACCCCTCATCTCAGAGAGCTGTTGAGGAGGAAGTGGAGAGTCATGCTCCACCTGCAGAGCTGAGACTAGGGGCATGGGAGAACCTGCTCCACCAGCTCAGGCAGAGCCCGTTCAGCCTCCACAGGCCATGTTTCAGCAAATGGCCGATTTCTTAAGACAAATGGCCGGGGTAATGCCAGCACCACCACCACCACCAGCTCCATAGCAGAAATCACACCTGGAAAGGCTAAGAAAGTTTGGGGCGGTGGATTTCTTCGGCAAGAAAGAAGATGACTGCTGTGCGGTAGAATTGGTCGAACATAACGGGCAGAGTATTAAAACAACTCCAATGCACCTCAGTGCAAAATCTAGAAGCTGCAGTATCCTTGTTGCAAGACGATTCCTACGAATGGTGGGACACTGTGTCCAGTGAAGTGCAGCCGTAAGTCAGAATTTGGGACTTCTTTCTCTCCGAGTTCAAGAAGAAATATGTGGGTACTGTATACCTGGAAGAGAGAAGAAGAGAGTTTATTAACCTGAGGCAGAGATAGCTATCAGTGGCCGAATATGAGAAGGAATTTGTTCGATTAAGCCGCTACGGAAGGGAGATAGTCCCTAATGAAGCTGAAAGATGTAAGAGATTTGAAGAGGGACTAAATGACAACATCAAGATCCAGCTCACTGCCTTGGGAATCACAGAATTTAGCAAGTTAGTGGAAGCTGCAATAAGGGTTGAAAAAGTAAGAATAAGTGAGCAGACCAGAAAGGAGAGACAGCAGAAGAGGGGCCCGGGTCAGTCTAGCTCATCTCCTGCACCTGGGAAGAAGTTCAGGGGTCCACCTGCATAGAGTTCAGGTCAGCCACATGGTCAGGGTCAGTCTCAGGGGCCCAGGCCACAGTTCATCCCTAGGAGAGGTCAGTCCACACCATCAGTGGGCAGCTCTCCAGGGATGGGGTTCAGGGGACCAGCCCCAACATCTTCTGCATGTCCACACTGTCTGAAATGGCACAAGGGGGAGTGTTGGAGAGTAACTAGTGCCTGCTTGAGATGTGGGTCGACAGAACATCAGTTGAGAAACT
Organism: Hevea brasiliensis; assembly: GCF_030052815.1. Lineage (NCBI taxonomy): Eukaryota > Viridiplantae > Streptophyta > Magnoliopsida > Malpighiales > Euphorbiaceae > Hevea > Hevea brasiliensis. Next base: position 82,970,242 of record NC_079504.1, on the reverse strand, counting down.
GCCTACGCAGAACTACTACAGCTGCTCCAACACAAGCAGACAGACCTGCTCCTGCACCATAGAGAGGTAGAAAATCTGGTAAGTCTGACGCAGTGGGACCATCACAGAGGCCTGCATCTGAGCCAGCAGAGAGGCCTGCATTTGAGCCAGCAGAGAGGCCAGATAACAGACCACCTGCCAGAAATTATGCCCTGAGAGCTCAGGAGGAGCAAGATGTCCCGGACGTCATCAGGGGTACGTTCTCCCTCTACACAACTCCTGTGCATGCATTGGTGGATCCAGGATCCACTCATTCATACATCTGCATCAACTTAGCCGTAGAAAGGGGGATACTAGTAGGGGAGAGTGACTAAGACATTCTGGTCACTAATCCATTGGGTCACAGTGTAGTGGTGAACAAAGTATACAAGGGTTGCCCGTTAAGGATTCAGGGGTATGAATTCTTGGCAGACCTGATTGAGTTGTCTTTCCATGAGTTTGACGTGATTTTGGGAATGGACTGGTTGTCATGTCATCAGGCAATAGTTGATTGTAAATTGAAGAGAATTTCTTTGAAAACTCCGGAGGGTAATGAGATTACAGTTGTGGGGGAAAGGACAGATTTCCTGTCCAATGTTATCTCAGCCACAGTTGTAAGAAGAATGATGAGAAAAGGCTGTGAAGCCTACCTAGCACATGTGGTGGATACTAGGCAGGCTAAGCCAAACCTGAGTGACATACCCACAGTAAAGGACTTCCCAGAGGTATTTCCTGAAGAATTACCTGGTTTGCCACCAGAAAGGGAAGTCGAATTTGCTATTGAGGCACCGCTGCACAAATTTCATTTCCATTGCTCCTTATAGGATGGCACCCACTGAATTGAGGGAGTTGAAGACTCAGTTGCAAGAGTTGCTTGATAAGGGGTTCATACGCCCTAGTGTGTCACCATGGGGAGCTCCAGTGCTGTTTGTGAAGAAGAAGGATGGGACTTTGAGGCTGTGCATTGATTACAAGCTTGAATAAAGTGATCGTGAAGAACAAATATCCGTTGCCTAGAATTGATGATCTGTTTGATCTTGAAGGGAGCAGAGTATTTTCCAAGATTGATCTCGCATCGTGGTATCCTCAGTTGAGGGTGAAGGAGGTATATGTGCCCAAGACTGCATTCAGGACCCGATATGGGCATTATGAGTTTCTGGTGATGCCCTTTGGCCTAACAAATGCACCAGCAACATTTATGGACCTTATGAACCGTATCTTCCATCCATACCTAGATCGGTTCGTAGTGGTCTTTATTGACGATATTTTAGTGTATTCCAAGACCAGTGAAGAACATGATGAGCATTTGAGGATTGTTTTGCAAACCCTGAGAGAAGAGAAGCTGTATGCTAAGTTGTCCAAGTGTGACTTTTGGTTGAGTGAGATTGCATTCCTTGGACACATAGTGTCAGCTGATGGGATTAGGGTGGATCCCAAGAAAATAGAAGCAGTGATGGAATGGAAGCCTCCCAGGAATACAACTGAGGTCAGAAGCTTCTTGGAGCTATTTGCGGTATTACAGAGATTTGTGAAGGATTTTCCCTAATAGCTGCTCCAATGACCAAGTTGTTACACAAGAATGTCAGATTTGACTGGAATGATAAGTGTCAGACCAGTTTTGAGAAGTTGAAGGCTATGTTGACAGAGGCACCAGTGTTAACACAACCAGTGTCAGGAAAAGACTTCGTGGTCTACAGTGATGCCTCTTATAATGGGTTAGGGTGTGTATTGATGCAAGAGGGGAAAGTGGTCGCTTATGCTTCCAGGCAGCTAAGGCCACATGAACAGAACTACCCTACCCATGATCTAGAGCTTGCAGCAATTATCTTCGCACTGAAGATATGGAGGCATTACTTGTATGGTGAAAAGTGTTACATTTACACGGACCACAAAAGCCTGAAATACTTGCCAACCCAGAAGGAGCTCAACCTTAGACAGAGGCGATGGATTGAGTTCTTGAAGGATTATGACTGTGTAATTGACTACCATCCTGGGAAGGCAAATGTAGTTGCTGATGCTTTGAGTAGAAAATCCATAACAACTTTGAGATCATTGAATGCCCGTCTCACTTTGATTCGAGATGGAGCTATTTTGGCTGAGTTGCAAGTGAGGCAAAACCTACTACAGCAGATTTTAGATGGGCAGAAGGTGGATGAGAAGCTAATGGCTATTATGAGCAAAATCCCAGAGGGAAAAGCAGCTGACTATGAGGTGAAAGCAGATGGGTGTCTGCACTACAAAGGAAGACTGTGTGTACCAGATAATGGGGAATTGAAAGCCAGTATTCTAAAAGAGGCACACGCCAGTGTATATGCTATGCACCCAGGAAGTACAAAGATGTATCATGATCTGAAGCTCCAATATTGGTGGCCTGGTATGAAGAAGGACATAGCTGACTATGTGACTAAATACTTGACCTGTCAGCAAGTCAAGGCAGAACATCAAGTTCCATTAGGTTTGCTACAGCCTATGCGCATACCTGAATGGAAATGGGATTGGGTCACCATGGATTTTGTAAGTGGTCTACCTCTCACCCAGAAGAAACATGATGCAGCATGGGTGATAGTTGATAGATTGACGGTCAAGACACTTTCGCCGATTAGACCGACTACTCACTAGAGAGGTTAGCAGAATTGTATATCATTGAGATATTTATACTGCATTGAATTACACTTTCCATCATATCTGATCGAGACCCAAGGTTTACATCGAGATTCGGAAGAAGTTGCATGAGTCCTTGGGTACACAACTCCATTTCAAAGATGACTTTCCATCCTCAGACGGATGGGCAATCAGAAAGAGTAATCCAGGTAAACAATTGAAACCAATGAAATTGATACAAATATTGAATTAAAATGATAACAATAACGTGAAATATATGTCAAGTCCTTGAGGATATGCTGAGGAGTTGTGTCATTGAGTTTGAGGGAAGTTGGGATAGATACCTCCCACTGGCAGAATTTGCATACAACAATAGCTACCAAGCTAGCATCCAAATGGCCCCATATGAAGCACTGTATGGGAGAAAATGTAGAACTCAGCAGTCTGGACTGAATTGGGCGAAGACAAATCGGTAGGGCTGCACTGGTGAAACAGTGAGGAGAAGGTAAAATCAATCAAAGCCAACTTAAAGGTTGCCTCGCATGCATGTAAATCTTATGCCGACCTGAAGAGAAAAGAAATAGAATATGTGGTTGGCAACAAAGTGTTCCTCAAGGTGTCACCGTGGAAGAAAGTACTGAGGTTTGGAAGAAAAGGTAAGTTAAGCCCTAGGTTCATTGGCCCATATGAAGTCATTGAACGTGTGGGACCAGTAGCCTACAGGCTAGCTTTACCACCAGAGCTGGACAAGATCCACAACGTGTTCCACGTGTCCATGCTTAGAAGATACCCCTCAGACCCTTCACATGTCATCTCCAGGGAAGAAATTGAAATACAACCGGATTTGACATATGAAGAAGAACCTCTACGGATCCTAGCTCGGGAAGTAAAAGAGTTGAGGAACAAGCAGATTCCACTGGTGAAAGTGCTTTGGAGGCACCACAACACCGAGGAGGAAACTTGGGAAAGTGAAGAGACGATGAGGCAACAGTTCCCTCAACTGTTTGCATCAGGTAAATTTCGAGGACGAACTTTAAATTAGAGGAAGAGTTGTAACACCCTCCCGTAACAACTCCGTACATTCTCTTATTCGGTGACTATGTCGGTCCGACTAGAACGTCCGAAAAAATATTTAAACTAAATTCAGAAACCATAATTAACTCAAATATTAATAAGAAAAATTTAGTAAAAAAAAATTTTAGAAATAAAATACAACCAAGTTAAACGAGTGCCCTAGCAAGGGGTAAACCAGAGGAAAGTTGCGGTTCTCGCAACGAGGAGCCCTAGACCCGGGGGAAAAATTATAAAATAATTATTTGGACTCCAGAGAAGGGTCATTGAGGTTCCTATGGCATTAGAATGCCAAGAAAATATTTAGAAAAATTTTTCAATTGGTACAGACAATTTTGACCCGTTCAGCCAAACGGAGGGCATTTTGGTCATTTCGCCTTCAGAGGTGATTTTTGGCCACTTGTCCAGTTGAGTAAATAATTAATATGACATAAAATATGAATAAACATTACTAGAAATTAAATTGAAGATGAGTAGTGGAGGAAAGAAAAGAAAGTGAGGAAAAAGCTTATTTATGACATCATGGTGATGTCATTAAGAAAACTATGACCAATCCCAATTAAGCCATCATTTGACTAACTAATAAAGAGACTAAATGAAGACCAAACAACCAAAAATTACAGCAGCCATCACCCTCTTCCTCATGCAGCCGAAATCCCTTCCCTCCTCCCTCCATTGATGTTCAATCAAGCAAGCTTAATTTCTCCCTTGTTTCACCACAAAACCCTAACCTCTCTTCATTAAAATTTTACCCCACACCTTAAACAACCTTTTGGCAGCCTAGAAAGTGAAGGAAAGTGAATTTTAGAGTTGGGAAAAATCTGCCCTATTCAAGGTTAGTGCATTAGATACTTAAAACTCTTTATTTTTGTGATTTGTAACTTGAATTGAGTAAGATTTGTAACTAAAATGAACAAGAATTTTGTGTATACATACTATGAATTTTCGGCAGCCCTTGTGAAGGAATTATTTTGATTGGTTTGATGGACTTAGAGTGAACTAGAGCTTATATTTAAAGTGCATACTTATACATATACAAAGAAAGAAAAAGTTAAGTAAGGAATTTGTGAAAACTCATATGGGAATTAGGGTTTTGAGTAGTGAAAAATTGATTTGGCTTAGGAAATTGTTAGAGAACATTTTAATGGTCAATTAGTGACCATTTTAGGTAAGTTGACCACAATTTGGACTGAAAAATAGTATGGCAAAGTGAAGGTGTAAGCTGCCCTAGGACAGCAGCAATGGACTGAAATTTCAGTCTAATTACACAGCCATAACTTTGGCTGTGTTGGTCCAATTGGTGTTTGGCCAATTGGACATGAAACTAGGCTTATAATGGCACATTTTTTCTGAAGAAACCATGCCCAAAAGACCAAAGCAAGAGGACCAAAACTTGGCCCCAATCCGGATACCATCGATTCTGCAGAATGACCAAATGAACAGTAACTGTTCATTTGGCCATAACTCACTGTAGATTTGGTCAATTGACCTGAAATTTTTACAGCAACAAGCTAAGACATAGAAAACAACTTTATTGAAGAAACATACCCCAAATTATGGCCAGAACCAATTCAAAAATGCAATCACAGTCACTGTTCATGTTATCAGAGATATGGTCAATCTGCAGATTGGCAATCCGGCCAGCTGTGGTTTTTGAGCCATATCTGGAGCTACAAAACTCCAAATGGAGTGATTCAAAAAAGGAAATTCAAATAGACAAAATAAAGAACAACTTTCATGTTTGTCATTTCCTCAAATTCCCACTGCAACAGGGCCCAACGGAACAGTAAAGTTGGGTCTCAAAAACTAAAATTTCTGCCCTCTTAGAATTAAGTTGAGAAATGGAAATGGCAATCAATTCCAACAAGTTTTAAATACAAAATGTGGTATGTTTGGGGTTTTAAAACCAATACACCTATTTTCTATCCAAAAGTCAACATTTTTGTTGACCAATGAGGTGAATAGTGACATCAAAACTTGAAATGCACAAATTGAAGAATTTAAAAGTTTCAAATGCCCTAGTATATCTAACATGATTGGTTTAGATAGTTTGGCATGCCAATAGGTTTCAGTTAGTAGTACTGCACATGGCAATATGCCATTCTGTGATTTTATGGTTTTTAACCATTCTGACCTTGTATTGAGACTTGGCCTTGTGCCTGATGTATTTACAAATTGTTAGGCTGCTGCACACGGAGATGCATATGTGACCGATGGTGTGACGGCCCGAGGTACTAGATACCCAGTGCCAGTTTACCCGTTATCCAGTCCAGTCGTCTAGTGTAGGTTACTTGGGGCAACCAAATGAATAAAAGTGGACAAAGTAAATGATATACAAATACCAAACAAATAAAACGTACACATTCACTACACATTTAATTTCTTGCTATTTTCTTTTATTATATTATTGCACCACTAAGCATTATTGCTTAGCGCGTTGCTTTTGCCACGCGTAGGTACTGGAGATACAGATCGTGAGCCCAGTAGACCACAGACTGGGTGAGTCCATCTTGCAGCTCTGCACAGTGTCCGTGTCACCTCAACTTCTGCAGTGCATTGGTAGGACACTAGGTGTCATTTTGACATTTTGTAACTAAATTTTGATTTTCTCATATGAAATTAAACTTGTGTAATGTATATTGATCTTTATGTAAATTATGAAAATTGTATTTGTGAATGGAAAAGTAAATGTTTTTTTTGTGATATATATGTGATCATCACATGTGATGGATGATTGAGAATTGAAATTGAAATGTTGAGATCTTGATATTGAGTTTTGTGATGATATTGGAGTTGAGAATGAATGAATTTGTTTATTGGAAGTGTTTTTCACAGGTTCCGAAGAACTGTTTTCTCCATTTTTAGCCGGTACTTCGCCAGATTTTCTTTAAAATCTTCGGAACCTCAAATAAATTATGATTTCAATAAATGACTTAAATGAGTTATATTTTACAAGTTATATTCAAAATTATGATGAAAATTAATTAGGGTATATTAGAGTGTGTGCAGACACCGTGTGGCATTACTTACTCGGGTATCTTGTACACGGCACGGGTGTCACATTTAGTGGTATCAGAGCACGGTTTAGGCGTTTCTGGGCCTAGATTGAGTCCATACCATGCATTGCATTTGTAAGAGTCGAGGTGACACTAATGCAGATCTGTTTGTCTTTGTTATTTTGAATAGGATATGGACCCCTCATCTCAGAGAGCTGTTGAGGAGGAAGTGGAGAGTCATGCTCCACCTGCAGAGCTGAGACTAGGGGCATGGGAGAACCTGCTCCACCAGCTCAGGCAGAGCCCGTTCAGCCTCCACAGGCCATGTTTCAGCAAATGGCCGATTTCTTAAGACAAATGGCCGGGGTAATGCCAGCACCACCACCACCACCACCTGCTCCATAGCAGAAATCACACCTGGAAAGGCTAAGAAAGTTTGGGGCGGTGGATTTCTTCGGCAAGAAAGAAGATGACTCTGTTGCAGCCGAGAATTGGCTGAACAGAACGGGCAGAGTCTTAAAACAACTCCACTGCACCTCAGAGCAAAATCTAGAAGCTGCAGTATCCTTGTTGCAAGACGATGCCTACGAATGGTGGGACACTGTGTCAAAGTGAAGTGCACCGTAAGTCAGAATTGGGACTTCTTTCTCTCCGAGTTCAAGAAGAAATATGTGGGTACTGTATACCTGGAAGAGAGAAGAAGAGAGTTTATTAACCTGAGGCAGAGATAGCTATCAGTGGCCGAATATGAGAAGGAATTTGTTCGATTAAGCCGCTACGGAAGGGAGATAGTCCCTAATGAAGCTGAAAGATGTAAGAGATTTGAAGAGGGACTAAATGACAACATCAAGATCCAGCTCACTGCCTTGGGAATCACAGAATTTAGCAAGTTAGTGGAAGCTGCAATAAGGGTTGAAAAAGTAAGAATAAGTGAGCGCACTGTAAAGGAGAGACAAGAGAAGAGGGGCCCGGTCGGCCTAGCTCATCTCCCGCACTGGGAAGAAGTTCAGGTCCACCGCATAGAGTTCAGTCAGCCACATGGTCGTGGTCACCTCGGGGCCTGTGCCACGCTCATCCCTAGGAGAGGTCAGTCCACACCATCAGTGGGCAGCTCTCCAGGGATGGGGTTCAGGGGACCAGCCCCAACATCTTCTGCATGTCCACACTGTCTGAAATGGCACAAGGGGGAGTGTTGGAGAGTAACTAGTGCCTGCTTGAGATGTGGGTCGACAGAACATCAGTTGAGAAACTGCCTACGCAAAACTACTACAGCTGCTCCAACACAAGGCATGCACTGCTCTGCACCATAGAGAGGTAGAAAATCTGTAAGTCCGACGCAGTGGGACCATCACGAGGCTCGCAGATCTCGAGCCACAGAGAGGCTCAGATCCGAGCCACAGAGAGGCCGGATAATAGACCACCTGCCGTAAATTATGCCCCGAGAGCTCGGGAGGAGCAAGATGTCCTGACGTCATCGAGTGCGTTCTCCTCTACACAACTCCTGTGCAAGCATTGGAGGATCAAGGATCCACTCATTCATACATCTGCATCAACTTAGCCGTAGAAAGGGGGATACTAGTAGGGGAGAGTGACTAAGACATTCTGGTCACTAATCCATTGGGTCACAGTGTAGTGGTGAACAAAGTATACAAGGGTTGCCCGTTAAGGATTCAGGGGTATGAATTCTTGGCAGACCTGATTGAGTTGTCTTTCCATGAGTTTGACGTGATTTTGGGAATGGACTGGTTGTCATGTCATCAGGCAATAGTTGATTGTAAATTGAAGAGAATTTCTTTGAAAACTCCGGAGGGTAATGAGATTACAGTTGTGGGGGAAAGGACAGATTTCCTGTCCAATGTTATCTCAGCCACAGTTGTAAGAAGAATGATGAGAAAAGGCTGTGAAGCCTACCTAGCACATGTGGTGGATACTAGGCAGGCTAAGCCAAACCTGAGTGACATACCCACAGTAAAGGACTTCCCAGAGGTATTTCCTGAAGAATTACCTGGTTTGCCACCAGAAAGGGAAGTCGAATTTGCTATTGAGGCACTGCCGGGTACAGCCCCCATTTCCATTGCTCCTTATAGGATGGCACCCACTGAATTGAGGGAGTTGAAGACTCAGTTGCAAGAGTTGCTTGATAAGGGGTTCATACGCCCCAGTGTGTCACCATGGGGAGCTCCAGTGCTGTTTGTGAAGAAGAAGGATGGGACTTTGAGGCTTTGCATTGATTACCGACAGTTGAATAAAGTGACTGTGAAGAACAAATATCCGTTGCCTAGAATTGATGATCTGTTTGATCAGTTGAAGGGAGCAGGAGTATTTTCCAAGATTGATCTCAGATCAGGGTATCATCAGTTGAGGGTGAAGGATGTAGATGTGCCCAAGACTGCATTCAGGACCCGATATGGGCATTATGAGTTTCTGGTGATGCCCTTTGGCCTAACAAATGCACCAGCAACATTTATGGACCTTATGAACCGTATCTTCCATCCATACCTAGATCGGTTCGTAGTGGTCTTTATTGACGATATTTTAGTGTATTCCAAGACCAGTGAAGAACATGATGAGCATTTGAGGATTGTTTTGCAAACCCTGAGAGAAGAGAAGCTGTATGCTAAGTTGTCCAAGTGTGACTTTTGGTTGAGTGAGATTGCATTCCTTGGACACATAGTGTCAGCTGATGGGATTAGGGTGGATCCCAAGAAAATAGAAGCAGTGATGGAATGGAAGCCTCCAGAATACAACCGAGGTCGAAGCTTCTTGGAGCTAGTGGGTATTACAGAGATTTGTGAAGGATTTTCCTAATAGCCGCTCCAATGACCAAGTTGTTACACAAGAATGTCGATTTGACTGGAATGATAAGTGTCGCACCAGCTTTGAGAAGTTGAAGGCTATGTTGACAGAGGCACCAGCACACAACCAAAGGTCGTGAAAAGACTTCGTGGTCTACGTGATGCCTCTTATAATGGGTTAGGTGTGTATTGATGCAAGAGGGGAAAGTGGTCGCTTATGCTTCCAGCACTAAGGCCACATGAACGTAACTACCCTACCCATGATCTAGAGCTTGCAGCAATTATCTTCGCACCAAGATATGGAGGCATTACTTGTATGGTGAAAAGTGTTACATTTACACGGACCACAAAAGCCTGAAATACTTGCCAACCCAGAAGGAGCTCAACCTTAGACAGAGGCGATGGATTGAGTTCTTGAAGGATTATGACTGTGTAATTGACTACCATCCTGGGAAGGCAAATGTAGTTGCTGATGCTTTGAGTAGAAAATCCATAACAACTTTGAGATCATTGAATGCCCGTCTCACTTTGATTCGAGATGGAGCTATTTTGGCTGAGTTGCAAGTGAGGCAAAACCTACTACAGTAGATTTTAGATGGGCAGAAGGTGGATGAGAAGCTAATGGCTATTATGAGCAAAATCCCAGAGGGAAAAGCAGCTGACTATGAGGTGAAAGCAGATGGGTGTCTGCACTACAAAGGAAGACTGTGTGTACCAGATAATGGGGAATTGAAAGCCAAGATTCTAAAAGAGGCACACGCCGCTGTATATGCTATGCACCTGTGAAGTACAAAGATGTATCATGATCTGAAGCTCCAATATTGGTGGCCTGGTATGAAGAAGGACATAGCTGACTATGTGACTAAATACTTGACCTGTCAGCAAGTCAAGGCAGAACTTCAAGTTCCATTAGGTTTGCTACAGCCTATGCGCATACCTGAATGGAAATGGGATCGGGTCACCATGGATTTTGTAAGTGGTCTACCTCTCACCCAGAAGAAACATGATGCAGCATGGGTGATAGTTGATAGATTGACGGTCAAGACACTTTCTCGCCGATTAGGACTGACTACTCACTAGAGAGGTTAGCAGAATTGTATATCAGTGAGATAGTTAGACTGCATGGAATTCCACTTTCCATCATATCTGATCGAGACCCAAGGTTTACATCGAGATTCTGGAAGAAGTTGCATGAGTCCTTGGGTACACAACTCCATTTCAAAGATGCCTTTCCATCCTCGCACGGATGGGCAATCAGAAAGAGTAATCCATGTAAACAATTGAAACCAATGAAATTGATACAAATATTGAATTAAAATGATAACAATAACGTGAAATATATGTCAGGTCCTTGAGGATATGCTGAGGAGTTGTGTCATTGAGTTTGAGGGAAGTTGGGATAGATACATCCCACTGGCAGAATTTGCATACAACAATAGCTAACAAGCTAGCATCCAAATGGCCCCATATGAAGCAATCGTATGGGAGAAAATGTAGAACTCCAGCAGGCCGGACTGAATTGGGCGAAGACAACTGGTAGGGCTGCACTGTGAAACAGCCGAGGAGAAGGTAAAATCAATCAAAGCCAACTTAAAGGTTGCCTCGCATGCATGTAAATCTTATGCCGACCTGAAGAGAAAAGAAATAGAATATGTGGTTGGCAACAAAGTGTTCCTCAAGGTGTCACCGTGGAAGAAAGTACTGAGGTTTGGAAGAAAAGGTAAGTTAAGCCCTAGGTTCATTGGCCCATATGAAGTCATTGAACGTGTGGGACAGTAGCCTACAGGCTAGCTTTACCACCAGAGCTGGACAAGATCCACAACGTGTTCCACGTCTCCATGCTTAGAAGATACCCCTCAGACCCTTCACATGTCATCTCCAGGGAAGAAATTGAAATACAACCGGATTTGACATATGAAGAAGAACCTCTACGGATCCTAGCTCGGGATGTAAAAGAGTTGAGGAACAAGCAGATTCCACTGGTGAAAGTGCTTTGGAGGCACCACAACACCGAGGAGGAAACTTGGGAAAGTGAAGAGACGATGAGGCAACAGTTCCCTCAACTGTTTGCATCAGGTAAATTTCGAGGACGAAATTTAAATTAGAGGGGAAGAGTTGTAACACCCTCCCGGTAACAACTCCGTACATTCTCTTTGTTCGGTGACTGTGTCGGTCCGACTAGAACGTCCGAAAAAATATTTAAACTAAATTCAGAAACCATAATTAACTCAAATATTAATAAGAAAAATTGAGTAAAAAAAAATTTTAGAAATAAAATACAACCAAGTTAAACGAGTGCCCTAGCAAGGGGTAAACCAGAGGGAAGTTGCGGTTCTCGCAACGAGGAGCCCTAGACCCGGGGGAAAAATTATAAAATAATTATTGGGACTCCAGAGAAGGGTCATTGAGGTTCCTATGGCATTAGAATGCCAAGAAAATATTTAGAAAAATTTTTCAATTGGTACAGACAATTTTGACCCGTTCAGCCAAACGGAGGGCATTTTGGTCATTTCGCCTTCAGAGGTGATTTTTGGCCGACTTGTCCAGTTGAGTAAATAATTAATATGACATAAAATATGAATAAACATTACTAAAAATTAAATTGAAGATGAGTAGTGGAGGAAAGAAAAGAAAGTGAGGAAAAAGCTTATTTATGACATCATGGTGATGTCATTAAGAAAACTATGACCAATCCCAATTAAGCCATCATTTGACTAACTAATAAAGAGACTAAATGAAGACCAAACAACCAAAAATTACAGCAGCCATCACCCTCTTCCTCATGCAGCCGAAATCCCTTCCCTCCTCCCTCCATTGATGTTCAATCAAGCAAGCTTAATTTCTCCCTTGTTTCACCACAAAACCCTAACCTCTCTTCATTAAAATTTTACCCCACACCTTAAACAACCTTTTGGCAGCCTAGAAAGTGAAGGAAAGTGAAGTTTAGAGTTGGGAAAAATCTGCCCTATTCAAGGTTAGTGCATTAGATACTTAAAACTCTTTATTTTTGTGATTTGTAACTTGAATTGAGTAAGATTTGTAACTAAAATGAACAAGAATTTTGTGTATACATACTATGAATTTTCGGCAGCCCTTGTGAAGGAATTATTTTGATTGGTTTGATGGACTTAGAGTGAACTAGAGCTTATATTTAAAGTGCATACTTATACATATACAAAGAAAGAAAAAGTTAAGTAAGGAATTTGTGAAAACTCATATGGGAATTAGGGTTTTGAGTAGTGAAAAATTGATTTGGCTTAGGAAATTGTTAGAGAACATTTTAATGGTCAATTAGTGACCATTTTAGGTAAGTTGACCACAATTTGGACTGAAAAATAGTATGGCAAAGTGAAGGTGTAAGCTGCCCTAGGACAGCAGCAATGGACTGAAATTTCAGTCCAATTACACAGCCATAACTTTGGCTGTGTTGGTCCAATTGGTGTTTGGCCAATTGGACATGAAACTAGGCTTATAATGGCACATTTTTGCTGAAGAAACCATGCCCAAAAGACCAAAGCAAGAGGACCAAAACTTGGCCCCAATCCGGATACCCTGCAACTGATTCTGCAGAATGACCAAATGAACAGTAACTGTTCATTTGGCCATAACTCACTGTAGATTTGGTCAATTGACCTGAAATTTTTACAGCAATAAGTTAAAACATAGAAAAACAACTTTCATGAAGAAACCTACCCCAAATTATGGCCAGAACCAATTCAAAAATGCAATCACAGTCACTGTTCATGTTACTGTAGATATGGTCAATTCTGCAGATTGGCAATCCGGCCAGCTGTGGTTTTTGAGCCATATCTGGAGCTACAAAACTCCAAATGGAGTGATTCAAAAAAGGAAATTCAACTAGACAAAATAAGGAACAACTTTCATGTTTGTCATTTCCTCAAATTCCCACTGCAACAGAGCCCAATGGAACAGTAAAGTTGGGTCTCAAAAACTAAAATTTCTGCCCTCTTAGAATTAAGTTGAGAAATGGAAATGGCAATCAATTCCAACAAGTTTTAAATACAAAATGTGGTTGTTTGGGGTGTTAAAACCAATACACCTATTTTCTATCCAAAAGTCAACATTTTTGTTGACCAATGAGGTGAATAGTGACATCAAAACTTGAAATGCACAAATTGAAGAATTTAAAAGTTTCAAATGCCCTAGTATACCTAACATGATTGGTTTGGATAGTTTGGCATGCCAATAGGGTTCAGTTAGCAGTACTGCACATGGCAATATGCCATTATGTGATTTTGTAGTTTTTAACCATTCTGACCTTGTATTGAGACTTAGCCTTGTGCCTGATGTATTTACAGCTTGTTAGCTGTTCTGTTGCACACCGGGAGATGCATATGTGACCGATGGTGTGACGGCCCGAGGTACTAGATACCCAAAGGCTGCGGTTACTGTTATCCACCCATCGCCTAGTGTAGGTTACTTGGGGCAACCAAATGAATAAAAGTGGACAAAGTAAATGATATACAAATACCAAACAAATAAAACGTACACATTCACTACACATTTAATTTCTTGCTATTTTCTTTTTTTATATTATTGCACCACTAAGCATTATTGCTTAGCGCATTGCTTTTGCCACGCCAGGTAATCGGAGATACAGATCGTGAGCCCAAGAGACCACAGATCGGGTGAGTCCATCCCCGCAGCTCCGCATGCTGTCCGTGTCACCTCAACTTATGCAGTGCATTGGTAGGACACTAGGTGTCATTTTGACATTTTGTAACTAAATTTTGATTTTCTCATATGAAATTAAACTTGTGTAATGTATATTGATCTTTATGTAAATTATGAAAATTGTATTTGTGAATGGAAAAGTAAATGTTTATTTGTGATATATATGTGATCATCACATGTGATGGATGATTGAGAATTGAAATTGAAATGTTGAGATCTTGATATTGAGTTTTGTGATGATATTGGAGTTGAGAATGAATGAATTTGTTTATTGGAAGTGTTTTTCACAGGTTCCGAAGAACTGTTTTCTCCATTTTTATCCGGTACTCCGCCGGATTTTCTTTAAAATCTTCGGAACCTCAAATAAATTATGATTTCAATAAATGACTTAAATGAGTTATATTTTACAAGTTATATTCAAAATTATGATGAAAATTAATTAGGGTATATTAGAGTGTGCTGGTATACCGTGTGGCATTACTTACTCGGGTATACTGTACACGGGTACGGGGTGTCACACAGTCTGCGGTCTACTGGGCTCACGATCTGTATCTCCAGAACCTACGCGTGGCAAAAGCAACGCGCTAAGCAATAATGCTTAGTGGTGCAATAATAAAATAAAGGAAATAGCAAGAAAATAAATATGTAGTGAATGTACATGTTATTTTTGTTTGGTATTTGTATATCATTTACTTTGTCCACTTTTATTCATTTGGTTGCCCCAAGTAACCTACACTAGACGACTGGACTGGATAAACGGGTAAACTGGCACTGGGTATCAAGTACCTTGGGCCGTCACACCATCGGTCACATATGCATCTCCCGGCAGCAAATGTAATGGCTAATAAGTCGTAAATACATCGAGCACAAGGCTAAATCTCAATACAAAGGTCAGAATGGCTAATAGCCATGAAATCACGCATGGCATATTGCCATGTGCAAGATCGCTAATCGAACCCTATTGGCATGCCAAACTATCCAAACCAATCTTGTTAGGTATACTAGGGCATTTGAAACCTTTAAATTCTTCAATTTGTGAATTTCAAGTTTTTGGTGTCACTATTCACCTCATTGGTCAACAAAAATGTTGACTTTTGGATAGAAAATATGTACATTGACTTTAGCACTCCCAATATACCACATTTGGCATTCAAAACTTGTTGGCATTAAGCATTTATACCATTTCAAAGTTTAAACCAAGGGAAGCAGAATTTTTAGTTTTTGTAGCTCAACTTTACTGTTCCATTGGACACTGTTGCAGTGGGAATTTGAAGAAATGGCAAACATGAAAGTTGTTCCTTATTTTGTCTAGTTGAATTTCCTTTTTTGAATCACTCCATTTGGAGTTTTTTGCTCTAGATATGGTCCAAAAACCACAGCTGGCCGGATTGCCAATCTGCAGAATTGATCATATCTACAGTAACATGAACAGTAACTGGAATCACTTGGTTGGATGGGTTCTGGCCATAATTTGAGGTAGGTTCCTTCATGAAAGTTGTTTGTCTATGTCTTAACTTGTTGCTGTAAAAATTTCAGGTTTATTGACCAAATCTACAGTGAGTTATGGCCAAATGAACAGTTACTATTCATTTGGTCATTTCTGCAGGTGCTGTTGCAGGGTATCCGGATTGGGGCCAAGTTTTGGTCCTCTTGCTTTGGTCTTTTGGGCATGGTTTCTTCAGAAAAAATGTGCCATTATAAGCCTAGTTTCATTTCCAATTGGCCAAACACCAATTGGACCAACACAGCCAAAGATATGGCTGTGCAAGTGGACTGAAATTTCAGTCACCTTGCTGCTGTCTTGAGGCAGCCTACACATTCACTTTGCCATGCATTATTTCAGTCCAAATTGTGGTCAACTTACCTAAAATGGTCACTAATTAACCATTAGAGTGTTCTTTAACAATTACATAAGCCAAGTCAAGTTTTCTCTCCTAAACCCTAGCTCAAATTCATAGTTTTGTACAAACTACCCTAGTTAACTAACTAAATTAATATCCTTATGTTTATATACTTTAAAATTGATTTGTAGTTCATTCCAAGTCAATCAAAAACACCCAATTCTATTCCTTCCCTAGGGCAGCCGAAATCCATGGGGTGCATATACTCAAATTCTATTCATTTAAGTTACAAAATCTCACTTATTTTAAGTCACCTTCATGGATTAAAAGAGGTTTATATACAAATATGCACTAACCTTGAATGGGGCAGAATTTTCCCAACTCAAAACTTCACTTTCTTTCCTCTTTTTGGCTGCCAAAAGCTTCCCCAAGAGATATGGTCAAGTTTTAATGAAAGAAGTTAGGGTTTAGTGGTGTAACAAGGGAGAAATTAAGCTTTGGAAGTGAGGTCTAATGGAGGTTTAGGGCAAGCATAAATTTCGGCTGGAATTGGAGAAGAAGAAGGCAGCTGAAATTTTTGATTCTTTTGTCTTGGTTTGTCTCTTTTATTGATTAATTAAAGGGTTGTTTAATTTTGATTGGTTATGGCTTTTAAATGACATCACCATGATGTCATAAATAGGCCTTTTTCCTCAATTTCTTTTCTTTCCTCCACTACTCATTTTCAATTTAATTTCTAGTAATGTTTATTCATATTTTATTTCATATTAATTATTTACTCAACTGGACAAGTCGGCCAAAAATCACCTCTGAAGGCGAAATGACCAAAATGCCCTCTGTTTGGCTTAACGGGTCAAAATTGTCTGTACCGATTGAAAATTTTTTCTAAATATTTTCTTGGCATTCTAATGCCATAGGAACCTCAATAACCCTTCTCTGGAGTCCCAAAAATTATTTTATAATTTTTCCCTCGGGTCTAGGGCTCCTCGTTGTGAGAACTGCAACTTCCCTCTGAGTTACCCCTCACTAGGGCACCGGCTCGTTTAACTTGGTTGTACTTTATTTCTAAAATTTTTACTAAATTTTTCTTATTAATATTTGAGTTAATTATGGTTTCTGACTTTAGTTTAAATATTTTTCCGGACATTCTAGCTGTCCGGACCGACACTGGTCACCAGAATAGCAGGATGTACGGAGTAGTTACCGGGAGGGTGTTACACTTATAACTATTCATTGGCCATTTTTCTAACATTTCAAGTATTCGCTAACTGCTCTTAACTTGATGTCTCATAACTTCAATCAATTTGGTGGTTAGCTTGCACCCTAACACGTTTCTTAGTGATTTTTGTCTTTATTCTTCCTTTTCAACAATTTATGTTTCCCAAGGACATGACTTATGTTCCTTATCCTAAGGCATCCTATGAGTAGCTTTGTTGTAGCACCAAACTTAGGCATCTTGTTCGAGATCTTTACTCGTTTTATGACCTCAGTGGTTAACACCTGTGGGTCCCTTATGACACTCCAAATTCCCAATTTACTTTGAGTCTTAACTAAGTTACTTAGACCGACCTCTATCCATCTTATGTAACTAGTTAGGTAGAGTTTCCTCCAAGGCCAAGTGTACCATTTATCAACATTGGAAAGTGAACTGGGTCTCTTCTCTTATATAACAAAAGTGTTATTCCTTGACAACTCAGTCCATGTAACTTTATCATTTCCCGGTCCTCCTCTGGAATGGGAATGTCCTGA
The DNA here is from genome assembly GCF_030052815.1 of Hevea brasiliensis. NCBI lineage: Eukaryota > Viridiplantae > Streptophyta > Magnoliopsida > Malpighiales > Euphorbiaceae > Hevea > Hevea brasiliensis. The sequence goes on along the minus strand of NC_079504.1, from coordinate 82,952,476 downwards.
CTTCCTCCTAAAGCTTCTTATTATGTGACATACTTCCTTACACATTGACACTTAGCTTGAGGATCTACTACTCCTTAAATCTATTATCTCACCATAACTTATTTTAAACTTCCCTTGGTGTGTCTCTAGCAGGCTTATTCCTTCTTATTCTCATCATTATAACTAAATCTACTCCTATCCTTTGGATCTTATCCACTTCCTTTTTCTATTTCAGCTATTGTTGATATCCTTTTAACCTACTGTACTTATTCTTTAACCTCTATCCTCTCTCATTCTTATACTTTTTCCTTCAAGGATGTCCATCCCATCATTAACTTTATTCTTCTTTTTATTTCTTAGTCCTATCTTAATTACTTGTTCCATTACTCCTGTCACTACTATGATCGTCCTTTCATACTTAACATTGGGTATGCACTCACCGTCATTCTCATATCAGGAGATTGTGCATGAATTGGTGCCTAACAAACTCTCAAATAACTAGGTCTCCTTGACTCAGTCTCTATCCCTATATAATCCTCTAGAACCAAAAGCACGAGCTAAACTTGAAGAGAAAGAAAAATATCCTCTTACAGTCAACTATGCTCGATTGTCTATATAATAATGTTTAATCTATGTTTCTTGGTCTTTCTCTTCAAATTTCATCATCTCCTAGCACAATTGTGCTCTACCTATAAGGTATCATCTTCATGAACCCTTTACCGTACCATTGTCCTTCCTTACATAATACTTTATAATTTATTAACTTTACTTATACTCGATCTATGATTCATACCTATCATCGTTTATATTATGCCTTTAACTTTTGTTGAATCCTGAAAGATTTCTCTCACTAATAAATTCTTTCAGCACTAATTCCACCCTTACCTATGGTCATTAATTTGATCCTTGAACTTTTTAGTGATTTATAACCACCTATACTTATCGCTTTTCTTTCTATCCCTACTGTTGTTCTATCATTATTGCTTCACTGTAAAGTGATTTTGTTGATCATACTAAAGACGTTTGCCTGCCATTCATAACAAACCTCTAACTACCTTCTCACTATCTCAAAAGTCTAACCTAAAGCCTATGTGTCATTGTCTATCATTCTTTTCTCTCATTATACCTATTTGATCCATTAGATTGACTTTTATTCAACTTACTACTTACTAACTTCTTTTCTCTGCCTGATTAGATAATTCATAATACCATTTCACACCTTCCAGTTTTTGCTCATTATTATTGTATTTCTTGCCTAATCTTCTTGATACTATTAACAAGTTAAAGAAATCTTGCTCCATTGCTATCCACTTCACTTTAGGAATAGGGAGCAGATAAAGTATGATCTAATCATGCAACTCCAAGCTCTATATTCTAGCTCCTGGCACTACCTCAAGTACATCATGCTATGAGTATCACATTACTAGATTCCATACCTCCATCATATTCTCACTAATGTGGTCCCATTTTGGGTTCTCCATCCTTGTCATTCACCTCGCCAAGAATAACACTTAGCCTACCCAATATCTTAACTTTGTTCCTTTTATTCTGCGCCCTTCAAGTTGTCCTTTCATTTATTTCTTTTATCTTACCCAAAATAGAACTTGACTATTCTATCCCTGGTTCCATTCTTCTTCCTAACATGACAGCTATACTTGGTAACTGTATCTTTCAGAGTCTCTACCAAGTTATCACATATCTATGCTACTCAGATTTGGTCCTTCGACCACTCTAGCTAGTACTTTCACTGGCATTTAGATTATATTGTATCTGCAATCAATTGTCTATATTTTCATTATGCACTTTCTCTATCCACTGGCCTTCTGTGATTTATCTTCGCTAATTTATTACTCTTAACACTATTATAATTAGATTATACTATTGGTTTGAACAATATGAATTCAGAAAGGAACTCAGAAAATTGCAGTCATACATTTATTGTGTAATCTCTATTTTTATCCTTTAGCCTCCATAATACCCTTACTACCTCAAGACTGATTCTGCAGTAATTTTATTTTATTTCATTTTATATTTTTTTTTTCATTTTTACTCAATTAGCCAAAACTTAAGATACTAGGCACCCAAACCCGTCATTCAATTCAAAGGCTTCACATCCATCATAATCTGATCATTTATGGTTCATACAATGGAACTTGTATCCTCTCCAGGATACCTGAGCTAACTGCTCTCTACCACACTCTACAATTCCATCTATGTAACACCCTCCCTATAGCAACTCTGTACATTTTACTGTTCCAGTGACTAGTGTCAGTCCGGACAGTTAGAACGTCCAGAAAAATATTTAAACTAAAGTGAGGAACCATAATTAACTCAAATATTAATAAGAAAAATTTAGAAGAAATTTTAGAAATAAAATACAACCAAGTTAAATGAGCCGGTGCCCAAGCGATGGGTAACCTAGTAGGAAGTTGCGGTTCTCGCAACTAGGAGCCCTAGACCTGGGGGAAAATTCATAAAATAATTTTTGGAACTCCAGAGAAGGAACATTGAGGTTTTTATGGCATTAGAATGCCAAGAAAATGCTTAGAAAAAATTTTCAATTGGTACAGACAATTTTAGTCTGTTAAGCCAAACGGAGGGCATTTTGGTCATTTCGTCTTCAGAGATAATTTTTGGCCGACTTGTACAGTTAAGTAAATAATTATTATGACACAAAATGTGAATAAATATTGCTAAAAATAAAATTGAAAATGAGTAGAGAAGAAAAGGGAAGAAAATGATATTAAATGACAATTTTGACATCACATGATGTCATCAATCCTTTCCCCACCAATCACAATTAAGCTAGCCTATTAAAAGGGGATAATTAAGACAAAAATAAATAAAAGCAATCAGATTCATCTCCTTCCCCATTTCTAGCCATTTCCTCTTCCACACCCAAACCACCATTGAAAGCTTATCAAAGCTTTAATTCCCACCTTAAACCACCTCAAAACCCTAACTTGCCTTCATTAAAAATTATACCTACCACTAGAGTAAGCTTTGGGAAGCAATTTGAAAGGAAGAAAGTGAAGTTTTTAAGCCTTGGAAAGTGCCTAAGTCAAGGTTAGTGCCAATTTATTCTAAAAATTTTGTGCATGGCTGCCATTGAACATGATGTTAGTGTTGTAAACTATGGATTGTATGTGTATGAAAATTTTAGTTGTTGGAGTTAGGGTTTGAGGAATAAAACTTAAATTTTGTTCATGTGTTGGTGAAAAAAAGTTTAAATGGTCAATTAGTGACCATTTAGCTGTGTATGATGAGGAAATGAAGAGAGTTGTGGCTTGGTATTTGAGATTGGTAAGCTGCCTTGGCTGACCTGCAGGACTGACCATGAGTCCATCAGGTTTGGGCAGCCATAAATGGAGTTGTATAGGTTCAATTGGTACAAGGCTATTTGTGCATGAAACTAGACACATAATGGCACAACTTTGGTGAAGAAACCCTGCCCAGAAAACCAAACCAAGTTAGCCTAAAAATTGCCCTAATCTGGGTGACTTGCATTCTGCCTAGGCAAAATGACCAAATGAACAGTGTTTATTCATTTGGTGATAACTCAGTGTAAAATGGTCCAATTGACCTGAAATTTACCACTAGAAAGCTGAGACATAGACCTATGACTTTCGTGAAGAACACAAATCCAAATTCTGATCATAACCTAGTTAAATTGCCAACCAAACTTAGGTTACCAAATCTAGAAGAACCAGTTTTGCCCAGAATTTTGGATTCTATCTAATCCGGCCAGTTATGGTTTTTAGGCCATAACTTGAGCTACAAAACTCCAAATGGAGTGATTCAAAAAAGGAAATGTAACTAGACAAAATAAGAAACAACTTTCATGAAGACAACTTTGCCAAATTCCTACTGTACAAATGACCAATGGAACAGTAAACATAAGGCTTGAAATCTAAAAATTATGAACAATTAACACTAAGCTTAGAAATGGTATTGGCAACCAATACCAACAACTTTAGAATGCAAAATGTGGTATGTTGAGAGTATTAGAACCAATGTGCCTATTGTCTATGCAAAAGTCAACATTTTAGTTGACCAATAAAATGAATAGTAACACCTAAACTTCAATTTCAAGAATTGTAAAGTTTAAAAGTGTAACATGCCCTAGTACACATAGCAAGATTGGTTTGGACAGGTTGGCATGACAATAGGGTTCAGTTAGCAGTACTGCACATGGCATTATGCCATTCTGTGATTTCATGGCTTTTAGCCATTCTGACATTGTATTGAGACTTGGCCTTGTGCCTAATGTTATTGACTTATTAGTCGCTTACATTACATCGGGAGACACATATGTGACCGATGGTGTGATGGCCCGAGGTATTTGATACCCAGTGCCAGTTTCCCCGTTTATCCAGTCCAGTCATCCAGTATAGGTTATTTGGGCAACCGAAAATGAAAGTTGATAAATTTAATGAAATAATGAATATAACAAGTACCAAATAAATAAGACTACCAATAATTATAAAAAAACTTGTCTACATGAGACATCAATACACTCATTGCATATTTATTTTTTTTATTAGTTCTTTTTATTTTATTATTAGCACCACTAAATATTATTACTTAGCGCATCACTTTTTGCCAGGCGTAGGTTCTGGAGAGATAGACAGAGAGCCCAGCAGACCACAGACTGGGTGAGGTCACAGATCTGCCTAGCGTTAGAGTCACCTCTCATCTACAGTGCATCAGTGGTAGGACCTTTAGGTCCCTTTTGAAATTATGTTTTGGCATTTTATAATAGGTAGTAGTTTGTGATTTGTAAATTATGAACTCATGTAAATTAGTAAATTTATGTAATCATATGTTGATGTACATATTTGAAGAATTTTGTTAATTAATATAATTTGAGACTATCTTCATGAAATTTTAGGTGATTTTGAATTTGAATGAAATTGTGGATTAATGTTGAGAAATTGAAATGATTGCTAATGTTGAGACCATGTTGATGGTTATTGGAGTTTGAGAATGATTGAAAATGATTATTGGAAGTGTTTTTCACAGGTTCCGAAGAACTGTTTTCTCCATTTTTAGCCGGTACTCTGCTGAATTTTCTATAAAATTTTCGGAACCTCAAATAAATTATAATTTCAATAAATGACTTAAATGAATTATATTTCATAAATCGTACTTCATAACTATGAAAAAAATAAATTAGGAAGAATAAAAAATGATTGAATTAAAATAGGGTGTTCCGGTACACTGCGTGGCATATCTTGCTCGGCTACACTGTAGATGGGTAAGGGGTGTCACAATCTAGGGCACTACTTTGTTGGTCACCATCATTAGTAATAAACCCCTATCTCTCTTGAAAGAATAAGACCCTTTATGTCATAACTGACTGCGAAAAAGGTATTACATCTACCACCTTGCCACAACCACATCTGGTTATCTGCTCTCTTATCATACTGCAAACCCCTTAAAGTGTTGTTTCAAAGGCTATGAGCATCATCCATAGCATCATGTCTCATTTAAGGGAGAAAAATCATACCCTGCACCCTGCTGTTACACAACGAAGATACTATTTTTCACTAAAATTTAGGCAAAAGGCCCATTGCAATGCCAAAACTATCTAAGACCCCATATAAAAGACCAAATGGCCTCACCTTATAGGTGTTACCTTTAATTTATGACTATACTGAAACCTCTAGTCTTTTAGTAATTCCTGATGTAATTGTAGCTCATTTTAGGGTAACTAAGTCACTGACTTTAGCTACCTTACAACTATGACCCTTTGATATTCTAGCTATAGAGTTTTAAATCTCTACCTAGGATTTCCAAACTCTTTTGCAGTAATAGGACCCTGTTCTGGCATAACTGTACCAAAATAGAGACTGTCTGCAAACATCCTTAGCATTATGGGGAAGCATGCAACTTTACATAATAATCCTATATCGGTACTGTAATCCGTAGCTTATAGCACAAATATCGAGAACATTGCACAGTTACTACAGTATGTCCCACACACTAGATTTCCTGAATCTCTTATCTCTCTTGAGTTCACTAATACTATACAATTATTTTGATGGGGTATCCACTGATGTCTACTAATAGTGGTACCTTCGCTCCCATCTAAAGCAACTATATTGCCAAAAATCACCTTTATGTCCTCATGCCGTGCACCATGTAGGCACGATACCTAAACCCATACTGACAGAAACATAGAATTTCTTGGATTATGTATCCTCATGGCAGACTTCAACATATATGCTAACTCTATTTCATATTTCTATGTACTCCACGAAAATCAAAACACTAACTGAAGCACTCTTATATCACCCGAGGTATAACACAGAATCTAAAAATAAGGATTTACAAAAGAAGACGAAACAGGATCCTATGCTCCGCATGTGACCTCCTAACAAGGCTTCTTTTTACACTCCCAATTACATTATTTCCCATGAATCTAAAGCCTAAGCTCTGATACCACATTTGTCATGACCCGATCCCATGGGCCGGATAGGCACTAGGACCTGGGCCAGCATAAAGCCCCCGAGGCCCGTAGTAAGCCTTACTGTTCCCAAATCCATGACCAAGGCCTAAAACTTAGGCCCAACATGTAAATAAAAATAAATAAAATAACATATTTATTCGGGTCAACCCAACCCGATAATTATAAAAAACTGAAGTCAGGGGAGCCCCACTCAACCCTGATACCATCACTTACAAATTGTTTAAATATCATATAAATCTTTATTTATTAATCTCAAGAATTTAAATTAACATGATTTCTAACAAGGTCCATACTACTACTAACACGTGTAGAGTTCTAGATTTCAAATTTAGAAAAATAATAGAATAATTAAATAACTGACATTAAACCTGCAAGGAAGAAAATAGGTTGCTCTGTAAAAGAACTCCTCCTGTAGCTTGAAAAAATAGGTGAACAGGAGTGAACATTCGACTCAGATAGTAAAATACCAATTTTAACTACAATTTCTATAGCTACCTAGAGCTAATGCATCCTAAGAAATGGAATGCAACAACATTAAAATTTTCATACACATCACATCATAATAGCAAAGAGGCAATTTGGAGCACTCACACACCCAATAATGTTCAAACAGTACATATATGGGAGCTGATCCCCTATACAGCTCTCTTAATCCAATCTCTGCCAGCGAGTGTCTCTCAAGCTAGACTTTCACTTGATAAACCAAATGCGAGGACCAGCGAGATTATCTCGAGCCATGCCTACCCTGACTTATCCAAAAAGGACCGGGTCCCAGTGAGTGTCTCTCAAGCCGCGTCTACCCGTCTTATCCATATCCAATACCACACACCACACGCATGCCAATGCACGCACATTGCTCCAAATTACCATAAACAACATCCATGGCACTTCGTCAATTAATAATGCAAAATAAAACATGTCTAGTGTTTAACTACATAGATACATATTTATAAGTGATGCATGGGCATGTCTGAACATATATTAATATTGAAATTATTATTAAAATTAATATTTTACTCACAGTACACAAGAGACGACTATAGAGGTGGGGTGAAGGAATATGGTTAACCCTGATCACCTACATAATTTTATTATGAATTTATTAGTGCTAATTCAAATAAAAATAAATTTAAAGAGGCAAACACATTGTAATGTATGCCGAAAATTCGATAGAGTCTCCCCTATACCTAAGACCTACCCAACCTGCGAAAGGGTTCAAAAGACACTTCTATATTCACAAGTCTCCCAACCACAACTCAATCATATCACATGGCCCCTCCTAGGCCCATCCAAACAGTTAACAACCACAATTTGAAAAATTATAATTTAGTCCCTATAATTGACATTTTATAACAATCCACTCAAACAAGCTCTAAAAATTCTAAAATTTTGTCCTGCGGTCCTTAGCAATATTACAAGGCTATTGCAAAAGGAATTTCAATTTTCTAATGACCCTCGAATATTTTGTGAATTTTTATTCAAGACTATTACTCAATCCCATAAGTTTCTGACAGCTAACATGTTCCTAATTCAATCCAAATCAACATTCGCATATTTAACTCTCCATTCTCAAGTTTCAACCAATCATATGAATTTTAAATACCCTAAATTCAGATAATCTTATATGCTCAGATGCTAAAAATATAACTAAAACCCACATATATATTTTCCAAAAATATTCTACAATCAATAAAAAATTCAACAAATACCATAGAATGTCTCCAAATAATTTTAATTTCATCATATATTTTTCTTAGAATTTTTCTCTAATTTTTCCTGTTTAAGAAACACTGCATTTAAGCACCACAGACTGAGAAATAATGAAAATAATCTTACCCAAAGCTTATGTGTCTCAAAAATTCCAAAAATTTATGAGGAAGCCTTTAGAAGTTGAATCATCCCCAAAGCTCACCGGAGCCACTGTCGGAACTATTGCACACGGTGGTCGACCGCCGGTCACCGGTAGCATCTGCCGGATCTGGTCACACCAAAATATTCCTCTCCTCCTCCTGTGTCCATAGGTGGTCTTGGATTGTCGATCCAATGGGCGGATTGTCAGAAATCTCATTGAAAAGTACAAAAATAAACTGATTTTCTCTCTCCTCGCTAGCGTTGGAAACGGCCATCAAATCCGACGAAGCTGGTCTCATATGAACGATCTCTCTCTTAGGAGTCCATAGCCACTGGAATCACTCCAATCAGACGTTAGGATCGTCGGATACGAGCATTCAAAATTTGGGACCCATTCTCTCTCTCTCTCTCTCTCTCTCTCTCTCTCTCTCTCTCTACTGTTGGCCGAATTCTGGACTGCTGTCGTCGCTAGTGACATCTCTGATGAGTGTGGAGCCGCTAGGGAGGTCGCCGGCTAGTGGATGGTGGCTTGCTGGAGAATGAAGAAAGGAGAGAGAGAGTATGGAGGAAGAGAGAGAGAAGGTAGAGGTGGTGGTGGGGGTGGGGGTTCCTCCCCGTTTTTGTTAATTTTTTTTTTTTATAAAATGACCGACGGTCACACGCTAAGTCCCATCCCCCTCCTTTTTTTTTCTTCTTTTTTTTTAAATTATGTTTATAATATATAATAATAATATATATAAAATAATACTTTTTGGGTATAATTTAATAGGTTCAAAATTCTTTTCAATTGGGTTCTAAATACAATTTTGTGTTCAATTAAATAACAAAGAAAATAATGATAATAAATATAGTAATAATAATTATTATAATATTTATAAAATTAATAACAATTTAATCAAACTATATTATGATAATTGATTTAATATTAATGTATAAAACTAACCATTTCAATTAAAATTATACTATTTAATAATTATAAATTAGGTAGATACTATTAAATTAATATTTTAATACCATATATAAAATTTTAAAACTTGTATTTTAAAATTCAGGTCATGACAGTGTAAAATATTTATTCCTTTAAAATTTGTCACAATTGTATTCAATGGGTAAAATTAAATTTAAAAAGTTAACGATAAATTACAATATAGCACTTAAAATTTTATTTGATTAATAAATAAAAGTTGTGGATATAATCATGATTTAATGAAAACGTTTAGTATTTTTAGTTCATTGATTAAACTTAAAATTTAAAAAATATATATTTTATATTATTTTTAAATAAAATTTTATACTAAAGAATATTTTTATTAATGGCAGCATACATTAAATAATATATGTATTTTATATATAAATTACTCTAATAAACGCGTGTATTTTATTTAATGGATGCTATAATTTATAATTAATTAGGTTTAAACATAAATTTTTTTCACTGATTTTTTACTAAATTTTTAAAAAATCTATTAATGAATTTGAATTTTAATTGATAAGAAATGAAAAAAAAAAGAACTCAATGCATACTAATATTTTATTTTCTTTTTCAAAAAAAGAAAAATAATTTTATGAAAATTTGTGAAAAAATAGTATATTTTATTTTTTTTTTATTTTCATGAGATTTGTTGTTAAAACTCCGCCTAAGTAGTTTGCGCTTAGTCGGTCCCAAGCCCGGATAAACGAGGAGGGTTGCAGTAGGTGACAACCAGCGTAAAAATTTTATCACACCTTATAATATGGATTCAAATGATATAAACGTTGGGGCATTCTCTACTAACGACGCGCTACATCGGAGCCCGGGTGTAGTGAGAAATATACAAGGGTGTAGGGCATTCACCGAAAGTGATGTGCCATGCCGGCGCCCGGGTGTGGTGTTAAGTGAGTAAGGGTTCCCACATCATGGACGGGTGTGGGTAAAGAAGTTAGTCCATAGGACAGATAGTAGAACAGATAGTGGAATAGAACACAAGATAGACATAGAAAACAATAGAAGATACCATAGAAGGAGACCAATTAGGAAGGAGCAGGATAGGAGGAGGATCAGGGTTGGTACTTGGAATGTTGGATCACTTACAGGAAAATTAATGGAGCTTGTGGATACCTTAGAAAGGAGAAGGGTGAATATTGCTTGCATTCAGGAGACTAAATGGGTAGGAGAGAAAAGTAAGGAAGTGGGTAATTTAGAGTACAAACTGTGGTTTACCGGAAAGGAGAGAAATAAGAACGGAGTGGGCATAATCATAGACAGGACATTGAAAGACGTAGTAATAGTTGTGAAAAGAGTAGGAGATAGAATTATACTAGTAAAGCTAGTACTAGAAGGAGAAACAACAAATATAGTTAGTGCTTATGCCCCACAAATAGGACTAGACAGTGAGAGTAAATAAAGGTTTTGGGAAGATATGGATGATTCAATGCAAAGCATACCGAATGAAGAGAATATTTTCATTAGTGGAGATTTGAATGGACATGTAGGAAGTGATAGACAAGGTTATGAGAATGTTCATGGAGATTTTGGTTTTGGCAGTCGAAATAAGGAGGGACAAAGCATCCTGGATTTTGCTATGGCATATGACCTAAGACTAGCAAATATCTACTTTATAAAAAGAGAGTCACATTTAGTGACTTTCAAAAGTGGGCAACATAGAAGCCAAATTGACTTCCTTTTAACCAGGAAGACAAATAGAGCTCTATGCAAGGATTGCAAGGTCATTCCAGGAGAGGCTTTAACAAGTCAACATTGGTTGGTGGTCTTGGATGTCAAGTTTAGGAACAATTCAAGTAAGGTCAGAAGACATAGTGTAGCTCGAACAAAGTGGTGGGAGTTCAAAGGAGTAAAGCAAGTGAAGTTCAAAAATGAGCTTCTCGAGTCCGAAGTATGGAATCTGGATATGGAGGCCAATGATATGTGGATACAGATGGAAAAAAGATTAGAGAAGTAGCTAGAAAAGTACTTGAAGAGTCTAAAGGACATGGACCACCCTCAAAAGAGAAATGGTGGTGGAATGAGGAAGTACATAAGGCAGTGAAGAGAAAAAGGGAATGGTATAAGAAATTACCTAAATGTGATAATAATGAGGCATATGAACAATACAAGATAGCAAAGAAAGAGGCAAAAGAGGCTGTTAGTCAAGCAAGAGCACAAGCCTTTGAAAAGTTATATGAGCAACTTGAAACTAAAGAAGGGGAGAAAGATATTTATAGATTAGCAAGGAGGAGAGAAAGGAAATGTCAAGATCTCAATCAAGTTAGGTGCATTAAGGATACAGAAGAAAAAGTGTTGGTGAAAGATGAGGACATTAAAGAAAGATGGAGAAATTATTTTAATGATCTCTTTAATAATAGTCAAAATGGTAATAGTGTGAATATAGATTATAGAACAATAGAAAAGAATATGAATTATATTAGAAGGATTAGATATTTAAAAGTAAAGAAAGCACTTAAGAGAATGAAAGTGGGTAAAGCCTGTGGACCCGATGAAATACTTATTGAAGTGTGGCAGTGTTTGGGAGATATGGGAGTGGCATGGTTAACTAAATTATTTAATAAGATTCTAAACTCAAAGAAAATGCTCGATGAATAGAGGAGGAGTATTTTAGTACCTATTTTTAAAAATAAGGGAGACATACAGAGTTGCTCAAACTATAAGGGAATTAAACTCATGAGCCATACTATGAAGTTGTGAGAGAGAGTTGTGGAGTATCGACTACGTCATGATACTTCTATCTCTCTCAATCAATTTGGTTTCATGCCCGGTCGTTCAACTATGGAAGCAATCTTTCTCATTAGAAGCTTGATGGAGAAATATAGAGATGTGAAGAAAGATCTACACATGGTTTTTATTGATTTGGAGAAGGCTTATGATAGCGTTCCAAGAGATGCCTTATGGAATGTGTTAGAACAAAAGAGGGTATCTATTAGGTACATATAAGTGTTGAAAGATATGTATGAAGGAGCAACTACTATTGTGAGCACAGTGAGAGGGGACACAAGAGATTTTCCAATCTCAATTGGATTACACCATGGATAAGCCATAAGCCCTTACATTTTTACATTAGTTTTAGATGAACTGATGAAACATATACAAGAGAGTATTCCTTGGTGCATGATGTTTGCGGATGATATTGTTCTGATAGATGAGACACGAGAAGGAGTCAATAGAAAGCTAGAACTTTAGAGAAGTACTCTAGAGTCAAAAGGTTTTAAGTTAAGTAGAATGAAAACAGAATACATGCATTGCAAGTTTAGTGAAGGCCAAACTAGTGATAGGGAATGAGTTAGTTTGAATGGAGTGGTACTATCCCAAAGTAATCATTTTAAATATCTAGGCTCAGTCCTTCAAATAGATGGGGGATGTGAGGAGGATGTTAGTCATAGGATTAAAGCCGGATGGTTGAAGTGGAGATGTGCCACGGGAGTTTTATGTGATCATAAGATTCCCAATAAGTTGAAAGGAAAATTTTACCGTACAGCCATACGACCGGCTATGTTATATGTTAGTGAATGTTAAGGTGGATGAGTGGCCATACTAGATTAGATAAAGTCCATAATGAGAGTATTAGAGAAAAGGTTGGAGTGGTGCCAATTGAAGATAAGTTGAGAGAAGGGAGATTGAGGTAGTTTGGTCATGTGAAGCGTAGACATACGGAGGCTCCAGTTAGACAAGTAGAGCACATTAGGTTAGAGGATAGAAAGAAAAAAAGGGGTAGACCTAAATTGACTTGGAGGAGAGTAGTACAACATGACCTAGAAGCATTACACATTTTTTAGGATTTAACCCAAAATCGTTTAGAGTGGAGAAAGTAAATCCATATAGCCGACCCCAAATTTTTGGGATAAAGGCTTAGTTGAGTTGAGTTGAGTTGAGTTTATGAGATTTGTTGTTAAGAACTCATATAAATTATATACAATTTATTTGTTTTTAATATTATATATCATATATTTTGATTTACATGATAAATTGGGTGCATATATGAATTTATATGTCTTAATATTATACATCATATGTCATGTGAGATATATTCTTTTTAATTATATATTAATTTTAAAATTGGTTTATAAAAATATATGAATTTATTCTTACATTTTATATTTGGATATATAGAATTATTTGTCTTGATTCAAAAGATGATTATGATTAATTTAATTAATAAAAATATTTTTTAGCATAAAATTTTATTTAAAAAATAAATATTACATATATTTTTTTTATAAATATAAAGTTTAATCAATAGACTAAAAATACCAAACATTAACATTAAATCACAATTATATCCAAAATTTTTATTTGGCAATCAAATAAAATTTTAGGTGCTATATTATAATTCATCATTAACTTTATAGATTCAATTTTATCCCTAACAAATTGTAAAGGTTTTAATATTTTACACAAAATTAAAAATTTTAAATATAATTATAATTTGATCTAAACGTTTGACATTTTTTATTCAATTAGCCTTGTTTAAATATATACTTATGATTGCAAGAAAGTCTTATTTCTGCGTTGGTTTAATTTTATATTTTTAATTAAATTCCAGCCAATAGAAAATAAGAAAAGGTAAGAACCTTTTTAGGATTGTGCCCTATAACCATGCAAAAAGTTTAATGAGAGGTACATTAGAAGCCCAAATCAAAATTTTAAGCAACAAAAATGAATACAATATGGGCCACATATACAATGAAAATCCAATTATATATTTACATCTTGATTTATTTTAAAATTTCCATTAAATAATTATTTGACTTATAGCTAAAAACTAAAACTTATAAATAATAGTGATTTAAAAGTAATTTATATATCTATATTTAAATTAAGAAAAATTTGGAGTATACGGTAAGAATACTTAAAAATAGTAAAATGTAAGAATTTTTTGTTAGTAATTTGTGTCGTGGCATGTCTCATTTTGACATGACATAATTATACTCAACCCAAATACGACACGAGTATCAATCGTATCATAATCTCTCAATCCAAACATGACCTATTTATCAAATAGGTCACATGATATGACCTTTGTAACCCGTTTAATAAATAAATTAGCTAAATAAGTCACACGACACAATTCATATAACCCATTTAATGACCTATTTATTTAATAAGTTAGCTAAACATGTCAATGACACAATCCACATAACTCGTGTAATGACCCATTTATTAAATAATCAGCTTAAAAGGTCACATGATATGACCCCGTGTAACTCATTTAATGACCTGTATGAATTAAACTAAAGACTAAACTGTCAAAAAAACCAGACATTTAGTGAATTGTCAATTTTGGCTCTTTTTTTTTTGGTCAAATTTAGCCCAATTTCAAAATTTAGTGTCGGATTTAGAGGGCTGATGTGGCAGATGATGTAGCCAAAATATTATTATTTTATATGGTGGTGCTGATGTGGTGGCTAACTAAGACATTATTGCTGATATGGCAAAAATATTATTATTTTATATGTTTTTACTGATGTGGTGTAAATTTTCATTAAAAAAAAGCCAAACTTTTTCAATTTTAGCAAATTCTATTCAATTTTTGTCATTTTTAGCCAATTCTATTTTGTTTGGAAGAGATATAGAGAGAGAGGTGGGTGGAGGGTAGGGGAAAGATGTCCTTTTTCTAAAAAAATATTTATATTACTTAATATAAAAAAAATAATTTATTTTTTTTATATTAAGAGGACTTCTCTCCCACAGTCCACCCACCTCTACCTCTCTCTCTCTCTCTCTCTCTCTCTCTCTCTCTGTGTGCGTGCGTGTGTGTGTGTCTGTCACTCTGTCTCTCTTTGTGTCTCTCTACCTCTTTCATTAAAAAAATAATAAATTATTTTTATAAATATAATTTAGAAATAATAAATTATACTTAAACTATTTTTATTAGAGAGAGAGGGGTGGGGGAATGTGAGGGAGAGAAGTCCTCTCTCTAAAAAAATAACACAAAGAGAGAGAGAGAGAGAGAGAGAGAGAGAGAGAGAGAGAGAACTAATTTTTTAGAGAGAGGATCTATCCTAACATTCCACCCATCCTTCTCTCTCACAATATAATAAAAAGAGTTTATCAGTATAATTTATTCTTTTTAAATTATATTTTTAACAAATAATTTATTATTTTTTTTTAAAGAAAGAGACGGAGAGAGATAGCGAGATGGAGAAATAGACACAGAGAGACAGGTGGTTGGAGGATGGGGGAGAGAGATCCCTTTCTAAAAATGTAGCAACTCAGTTAAGGGCCACTACTGGCGCTAAGGAATGGGTAAACTTTAGGCCGCTTGAACCTGTAGTAAGACTAAAACCTATTAAAACATTGCTTTGTTTCATTCAAACCAAAATCCAAAGCAACTCATTATCGTTTATACTTTAGCATTTCAACTACAACATTCAATAATTCATATAAAAATGGCTCTCAATTTTGAGCATTCTCATAACATTCATGAATGCTAGAGTATAGTTCATCCATTCATAAATAATAATAAAAGAGTGCCTACAGTTTAAGGTAAACATAAAAGCTATTATGTTCTTACATATTACATACTCTTGACAAAATAAAGCCAAGCATAGTAACTAACAGTTTACAATTATATATCCATTACAAAGTCCTCAAGTCAGACATTAAGAATTTGTTAGACCACTGCAACTCGCTAGTCTTTCTGTTGATATCTCTAATCCTGCAACACTTCACTTGGGGTTAAGGGAAGGGGTAACCTTTGGAAAGCTTAATGAGTAAACTAATAGTTTATCATTATTAATTTCATTCATTCATACATATGGAATGCATAAGGCATATGATTTTACACGTCACAAACAATTCATATATGATAGACTTGTCACCAGTGATTTCCTAAAACTAAGTGCCACGCTAATAAAGATGCTCTTGAGGACTTCCACTTATCACATAACATATACTAATATGCTTGGTTCATAAAGAAACTCCTTGGGACTTCCTCTATCATAAACAGTAAGCCAGGGGCAAATTAGGGCTCACTAGTCTTATCACATCATATCATGCATGATTATATCATATCAATATCATATCCATATCATAGGGGAAATCAGTGGGTCATCCAATTTCTATTGATGCATCAATAAAAATTTATGCATTAATGCAACATCTTCATACTCTAGATACATATACCTTAACAAAATATGGAATGATGCATGTGGATGCTCATAAATTGAGCTTGCAGATAATTAAATACATAGTTATTTATTAGGGTTAGTTTTAGTCACCTCTTATAGCCTATCACACACCAAACACGTATCGTTCCTTCCTTCCTAGCTGTGGTTCTTCGAGCCTCTCAAGTCTGATCCTATAAAAGACAGATCCTAATGAGTTTTTCGAAACTCTATCACTTTATATATACCTCATATTGTCAATTCTAGGTCCTTATGGTACCTATAAACAAGTTTTAGAGCCTTGAAATAAAAAGGAAAATAAGGCAAGCAGAAGCAACTTTGGCTGTTGACATAACGCCCTCATGTTAAGTAATCTGTACATTCTATTGTTCTGGTGACTAGTGCTTGTCTAGACAGCTAAAATGTCTAGAAATATACTTAAATCACATAGAGAAGCCACAAATAAAATTGATAAAGACCAAATGAAGTTAGATGAAAATAAGAGAAACAAAGCACAAATCGGTTAAATGAGCCGAAGGTCTCGGCAATGGGTGATCGACTCAGGAAGCGATTACGAGCTCAGCTACTATCCTAAATTCATATGGGATCCCATGACATCTTCAGTTGAGGGTTAATTGCGAAACTATTGAGAACTATAAAATCCTAGAAATAAAAAGAGAACAAGCACAATAAGTAAATCAGAATCAAAGGACTCGTCGGACATTATGGAAAAAGATGAATTAGAACCGATGAGGGGCATTTTGGTCAATTCACTCCTAATGCTGACTTTTGACCTAAATGTCCATTAAAGTGAGTGAGATTAAAATATTGAAAAATAATCAAAAGTATGAAAAAAGATGTATGGAGAAGAAAAGATATAAGAATTCAAATTTTATTTACATTTATGACATCATAATGACATAAGCATGACACAATTAAAATTTAAAAATCAAATTATTTTCTTGTTATGGATAATTATAAGAGTAAGAAGACAAAAATTTCACTAAAAATCAAAACTATTTTCTCTCTTCTTTCTCACTAAGCCGAAACCCATTCTCTCTCTCCCTTCTCTCATTCTTCCACCATTAATGAATACACAAAGCTTTGAGTTCTTGTGTTTTCTTCAATAAATCACCTAGCAACTTCAATAAAAACTTAATCTTGGATATTGATTAGAAGATTGGGAGCTAAAGTAGCAAGGAAATTGAAGAGTTTGGAAGACTAGAAGTTGGTTAAGTTAGGTAAGTCACTCTTCCAACTTAAATTGTTGTATACTTATGGAATTAAGGGTGATTAACTAGAAAGTAACTTGAAAATGAAAGAAATCATACATGTATAGGGAGGTAGGAAATTAGGCCAGCCATAGGACTTTAGAGTTTTGATAGGTTTTAAATGAATTGGACATGATTCCTAACTTAGATGATGATGTATGCTTGATTAGTGTTGTGACACCCCTTACCTGTTTACAGTGTAGCCAAGCTTGATATGCCACTCAGTGTGCCAGAGCACCAATTCATATTTCCATTACAATTTATCCCTTTTAATTCATTTATTTATAATTTTTTGATAAATCTGAATTTTTCTGAAATTTTTATAGAAAATCCGTTAGAGTGCCGACTATAAATTGGAAAAACAGTTCTTCTGAACCTGTTTAAAAGACACTTCCAATATAATTTCCAAATCCAGAACTCCATTATACACACATCTCAACTCAATCTCAAAATCTCAATACTATTTTCAGAAATTTTTCTTTTCTGTTCACTTCATCACTTGAAGCTCATTTATAAATATTTCTCACATTTCATTTTTCAACATACATTATACAGAAAATTTCAATAACATGAAATTTCATATATTTACATTATCAAATAATTTCAAGAGTTTATAGTTACAATCCAAAACTAATACAAAATGCAAAATACAAAATGCTACCCAAAGTCCTAATGTCCTACCATGTGCACTGTAGATGTGAGGTGACTCTGGACTCCGTATGCCTCTCTGATAGTTTACCTTGTCTAATGTATGCTGGGCTCCCCAGCTAAGTCTCCAGTACCTGCGCGTGGCAAAAGAGACGCGCTAAGCAATTCTGCTTAGTGGTGACAATATAATATAATATAAAATAAAATAAAATAAAATAAAATAACTAAAATAAAATAAATATGCAGAATGCGTGTTTACATTTTTGGTAGACTTAATTCCTGATATTTATTGCAGTATTATTCGATTAAAGTTTAGTAAGATTTATTATCATTGCCTGAGTAACCCATACTAGTCGACTTGACTGGATAAATGGGTAAACTGGCACTGGGTACTAAGTACCTCGAACCATCACACCATCGGTCACATTGTGTCTCCCGGTGTGCAATAGAACAACTAATAAGCTGTAATAATTATCAGGGATAAAACCCGAGTATAACAACTCAATAATATAGCCAAAGGCTATTATGTCACAGAATGGCATGGGAAGCCATGAAACACAGAATGGCATGAAGCCATATGCAGTACTGCTAACAGAACCCTATTGGCATGCCAACCTATCCAAACCAATCTTGCTAGGTATACTAGGACATATTACACTTTTAAGTTTCACAATCTTGAAATTCAAGTTTTAGTGTTACTATTCAATTCATTAGTCAACCAAAATGTTGACTTTTACATAGACAATAGGTACATTGGTTTTAATACTCCCAACATACCACATTTTGCATTCTAAAATTGTTGGTATTGGTTATCAATACCATTTTTAAGCTTAATGTTAATTGGACAAAATTTTCAGTTTTCAAGCTTTCTGTTTACTATTCTATTAGTCATTTTTACAGTGGGAATTTGGCAAAATGATCAACATGAAAGTTATTCCTTATTTTGTTTAGTTACATTTTCCTTTTTTAATCACTCCATTTGGAGTTTTGTAGCTCAAGTTATGGCCTAAAAACCACAACTGGCTGGATTATGATTTTTCCAAAATTTCTGGATTGACCAAATCTACAGTATTAGGAGCAGTGATTTCAGGTCACTTTTTGAATATGTTATGGTCATAATTTGGGTTAGGGTTCTTCATGAAAGTTGTTGGTCTATATCTCACCTTATTTCTAGTAAAATTTCAGGTCAATTGGACCTTTCTACACTGAGTTATGGCCAAATGACTAAACACTGTTCATTTGGTCATATTTGCCCAGGCAGAATGCAGGTCACCCGGATTAGGGCAATCTTTTGGTCAACTTGGTTTGGTTTTCTGGGCATGGTTTCTTCACCAAAGTTGTGCCATTATGTGTCTAGTTTCATGTCTGATTGGCCTTGCACCAATTGAACCTCTATAATTCTAGTTATTGCTGTCCAAACCTGTTGGACTCATGCCTAGTCCTGCAGGTCACCAAGGGCAGCTACACCAAACTCAAATCCCACTACACAATCCACTTCATTTTTTATTCAAACAAAACCAAATGGTCACTAATTGACCATTAAAACCTAATTTCATCATCACATGATCAAAGTCTCATTTTCATCCCAAACCCTAACTCAAACATCATCAACCATGCATTATCATTTGCATTTCATCACTTCACTCAAGAGATGCATATTGAGGGCAGCCATACTACCATTTTAACTCCATAAAACTCATCACAATTATACCCCAACCAAGGCTGCTGAAATTAAGGGATGGCATACAAATGGTATTTAATAAATTCCTTTGTAATTTGCACTCATTCATAGTCCTTAAACATGAATTTAAGGTGAAAACCAAGGTTAGGTCACAAACCTCTAATGGAGTGAGATTTCCCACTTGCTAGGGTTCTTCTTTTTCTTTTCTTTTTTCTCTCAAAAGACTTGCCAAGATGTAAGAACACTTTTTTGTGTTAGGAATATAGGGTTTAGTTGGGTAAAAGCTAGGGAAGTCAAGCTTTAAAAAGCTTGCTCATGGTTGGCTATGGAGGGAGGGGTGACGGCAAGGAAGAAGAATGGAGAGGGTTCTGATTTGTTTTTCATTTTTCAGCCCATTAAGTCTCTTTTAAATAAACTTATGCCATGTGTCAACATTGGATTGGTTGGGAGAATTTTAATGACATCATTATGATGTCATAATTCCATTTTCTATCATTTTCTCTCCTTTTCTTGTCTATTTAATTTCAATTAAATTTTTAACAACATTTATTCATATTTTATGTTATATAAATTATTTATTTAATTGGACAAGTTGGCCAAAAATCATCTCTGAAGACGAAATGACCAAAATGCCCTCCGTTTGGCTTAATGAGCTAAAATTGTGTGTACCGATAGAAAAAATTTTCTAAGCATTTTCTTGGCATTCTAATGCCATAAGAACCTCAATGACCCTTCTCTGGAGTTTCAAAAATTATTTCATAATTTTTCCCCCAGGTCTAGAGTTGCTAACGGCCTTCACCGTCACTTCCCCTTTGGGTTACTCATCCCTGGTGTTTCGGCTCGTTTAACCTTAGTGTATTTCGTTTCTAAAAATTTTCCTTGATTTTTATGAGCATTATTTAGTTTCTTTATAACTCCTCACTCTAGTCTATTTAAAATTTCAAATATTCTAGCTGTCCGGATAGACATTGGTCACCGAAATAGTAGACTGTACGGACTAGCTAAAGTGAGGATGTTACAAGTGTATTGAATTTGTATGAGTTGCATGAAATTGGGAAGATGGAAGATTAGGGTTTTGGGTGAAATTAATGTTTTTATAATAGGTTACTCAATTGATGTTGTGATGGTAAATTAAGGTCATATGAGGTGCATTTGATGTGAATTGATATAGAATGGATGAAAGGAATGAATAAATTGGTAGTGTGCCAATGGGCTAGAATTTGGACCCTTGAGTCCAGCAATTTTGAATGAGTATAAATTGAGCTACATAGCTCCAATCGGTGTGAGGCCAATCGAAGATTGAAGAATTTAGCAAATAAATTTTGTAAATGAGCAAAACCTATGTTGTTTCATTGAATAATGGTATGTTTATGTACAAGTAAAAGAATGCTCTCAAAGCTATTTTAGAAAAAATCTCTATGCTACCCTCCTGTATTTATAAGTGATTCTAACTAATTTACAACAACTTGCAATGCCATTCTTAGCTGGAATGGCTAGCTGGAATAGCTGAAATGAGCAGTATGTGGGAGTGATTGATTCTCTGCTACTTCAATGCTTTGAGAGAAATTGCAGAGCTAAATTGGGCCTAAGGAAGAATGGAGCTACAAAACTAAATTAAACCTAAGCCAAAGCTAGATGGGCTTGTAAAAATAACAATTGGTCCACTTTCACCCATCTCATACACATCGTTTTAATCCCATCAGGCTCCCCCTTAAGATAGAGACACATGGATGTCATGTACTCCCATCTTGAAGAGGTGCTCATTGAATAAAATTGAAGCCAAAGGCTTTGTGAAGATATCGGCGAGTTGGTGCCAGGACGATACATGCACGATGCTGATAAAACCTTTAGTCAGCTGATCTCAGACCACATGACAATCGATTTCAAGGTGTTTAGTCCGCTCATGGAAGATTGGGTTAGCAGCAATATGTTCTGCCACTTTATTGTCACAATGTAAAGCAATTGGAAGGGGCAACTATAAACCAAATTCACCCACAAGATAGTTGATCCATTGTAATTCGCAAACCATTATTGCCATGCTCCTATACTCTGCTTCAGCTGAGGATCGACTGATGGTGGATTGCTTTTTAGCTTTCCATGATATTAAGGAAGGCCCAAGGAAGATACAAAACCCAGTTATTAATTTCCAGGACATGGGGGCAAGATGCCCAATCTGCATCATAGAAGGCTCTAAGGTTTAAATCATTATTTAACGGATAGAACAAGCTCTTTGATGGACATCCCTTCAAGTATTTTAACACATGAATAGCAGCATCCCAATGAGTTCTTCGAGGGGCTTGCATAAATTGACTTAGCTGCTGAGTTGCATAAGAGATGTCAGGCCTCGTAAGCCCCAGGTACAACAATTTCCCACTAGCCTTCTGTATTTATCGGGGTCTTGTAGCAATTCTCCTACTTCATTGTCTAATTTTAATCCCTTGGGCAAGGGGTAGGTAGCTATCTTGGCATTCTATAAACTTGCATCCTGGAGAAAATCTAGGATATATTTTCATTGATTTAGAAACATTCCCTTTTCTGACCTGGCAATTTCAAGCCCCAGAAAGTACTTCACATACCCTAGGTCCTTAATTGTGAATTGTTCATCCAAAAATTACTTAACTACTATAATTCTTTCCTCATTTGCTCCTGTAATCAACAAATCATCTACATAGACAATTAAGGCTAGAAAATCATTTCCAAAGCCCATAGTAAATATGCAATGATCAAATGCAGATTGGTGGAATCCAAAACTCTATAATTTGGCAGTCAGCTCTTTATTCCATTGTCTCCCTACCTACTTAAGGCCATAGAGACTTTTCATGAGCTTACACACTTATCCTTGAGTAGCTTTAGTGTATCCTTCTAGGGGCTGCATGTACACATCTTCATCTAGATATCCACGTAAGTATGCATTGTTGATATCAAGTTGATGTATAGGCCAGTAGAAGTTTGTAGCTACAGCCAAAAATAATCTCACAGTGACTAATTTAGCCACTGGAGAAAAGCTGTCATGATAATCAATCCCTGGCAATTGGTTATATCCTTTGGCAACCAATCTGGCCTTATATTTATCAACTGTCCCATTTGGTCTGTACTTTACTTTTAAATAATAATTGCCTTATTTTGCAAATCATATAATTTATAGCCCTTGAAACTAGAAGTATATCCAGTGAAAACACATTTTAAAGCCCTTTGCTCAAACTTATGTTTTTGTGGTATAAAGTTAGTTGCAAAACATAGGCAGCCAAAAATTCTAAGATGGTCATAATTTGGTACTTTGTTAAACAAAACTTCATATGGAGATTTCCAATTTAAAATTGTGCTTGGCATCCTGTTTATGAGGTAAGTAGCAGTTAAAATACTTTCCCTCTAAAAACTCTTTGGTAGATTGGAAGGAAACATCAAAGCTCTTGCCACTTGAAGTAAATGCTTATGCTTTCTCTCCACAACTCCATTTTGTTGTGGAGAGTAAGGGCAAGTTCTTTGGTGTATTATTCCCTTTGATTTGAAAAGCATTGTGCACTGTTGATTTATAAATTCTGTGCCATTATCTGATTTAATCACCTTGACTTGCTTTTGAAATTGTGTTTTCTCATGAGTAAAAATTCAAAAAGTGTGTTGCAAACTCTAGTTTTATCATGTAATAGGTATGTCCAAGTGTAACACCCTCCCGGTAGCAACTCCGTACATTCTACTGTTCCGGTGACCGGTGTCGGTCCGGACAGCTAGAATGTTCGGAAAAATATTTAAACTAAAGTGAGGGACCAAGATTAACTCAAATATTAATAAGAAAAATATAGTAAAAATTTAGAAATAAAATACAACCAAGTCAAATGAGTCGGTGCCCAAGCGATGGGTAACCAGAGGGAAGTTGCGGTTCTCGCAACGAGGAGCTCTAGACCAGGGGGAAAAATTATAAAATAATTTTTGAGACTCCAGAGAAGGGTTGTTGAGGTTCCCATGGCATTAGAATGCCAAGAAAATACCTAGAAAAATTTTTCAATCGGTACAGACAATTTTGACCCGTTAAGCCAAATGGAGGGCATTTTGGTCATTTCGCCTTCAGAGGTGATTTTTGGCCGACTTGTCTAGTTAAGTAAATAATTAATATGACATAAAATATGAATAAATATTGCTAAAAATTAAATTGAAATGTGGTAAAAAAAGAAAAGCAAAGAAAAATCAAAATAATGCAAATAATGACATCACATGATGTCATTTATAAATTACCAACCAATCACAAGCTAATAAGCTTTCTTAAATACTTAAAAGAGACAAATTAAAGACCAAATGAAAGGAAAAAAAACGTGAGCAGCTATTTTCATCCTCCCAACCAGCCGAAAATGTCTTTCTCTCCTCCATAAACATTTTCTTTCATCTCTCTTTCATTCCCATGAATTCTCACCATTAAAACCTAAATTGCCTTCATTAAAAATTGTCTACCTCTTTTGGGGAAGTGTTTGGTTACTAAGAAAAGTTAAGGAAATGAAGGATTGTGAAGGGACAAAAAGCTCATGCAAAGGTTAGTGCTTACTTATGCTAATATTCCTTTATTTCCATGTTAAGGACTTGAATTTAGTATGAAATTGTAAGTTAAATGGACTAAATTCATGTGTATACATACCATGGATTTCAGCTGCCCTAAGGAAGGAATAGGATTGAGTGTTGATGATGGACTTAGAATGAATTAGAGCTTATGTTTAAAGTGTATAAACACATATATAATGAATGGAAGTGTGTAACTAAGGTGTATGGGTGAATTGCAATGAGAAATTAGGGTTTTAAGGGTGAAAATTGGACTTGGCATTTGAATTGAGTAATGGACATTTTAGTGGTCAATTAGTGACCATTTTAAGTATGTTGACCATGAATTGGACTAAAAAATAGGATTGCAAAGTGAAGATGTAGGCTGCCCTAGGACAGCAGCAGAGGGACTGAAAATTCAGTCCAATTACACAGTCATAACTTGGGCTGTGTTGGTCCAATTGGTGTTTGGCCAGTTGGACATGAAACTAGGCTTATAATGGCACATTTTTTCTGAAGAAACCATGCCCAAAAGACCAAAGCAAGTGGACCAAAACTTGGCCCCAATCCGGACACCCTGCAACAGCCCCTACAGAAATGACCAAATGAATAGTAACTGTTCATTTGGCCATAACTCACTGTAGATTTGGTCAATTGACCTGAAATTTTTACAGCAACAAGTTAAGACATAGACAAACAACTTTCATGAAGAAACCTACCCCAAATTATGACCAGAACCTAACCCAAATGGCAGTCACAGTCACTATTCAAACCTGCAACTCTGCAGATTTTGATTTGAGCAGTAATGTTTGGATGGCTATAACTCTCTCTAGAAAACTCGGATTTAGGCGATTCTTGAACTGATGGAAACCTAAGGCATAGTAGAACATTTCATATGAAGAAAGTTAGACCAAATTATGAACTTAGTCAAATTACTGACCAAAGTTGGACTAAAATCTGCCAAAACCCAAAAGTGCAACATGAACAGTGCACGTGAACAGTAAACTTATTTTGGCCATAACTTGAGCTAAAAAACTCCAAATTGAGTGATTCAAAAAAGGAAATTCAACTAGACAAAATAAGGAACAATTTTTATGTTTACCATTTCCTCAAATTCCCACTGCAACAATGCTTAATGGAATAGTAAAGTTAAGTTTTAAAAACCGAAAATTGGCAATTTTGCCAAATGACCTAAGCTTTGAGGAAGTGACCAAAACTAACAAGTTTTAAATGCAAAATGTGGTATGTTGGGAATGCCAAAACCAATGTACATAATTTCTACCTAAAAGTCAACATTTTTGTTGACCAAAGAGGTGAATAGTGACACCAAAACTTGAAATTCAAAATTTGAAATTAGAAATGCATCTAGGGGACTTTAAATTACAATTGGCAATTAATACTAGCAAATGTAAAACTCAAAATGTGGGATCTTGGTGTAATTAGAATTAACATATCCCTTAAGTATGAAAAAGTCAACATTTTGGTTGACTAGTAAGGTGAATAGTAATCAAAATAATTAGCAAATTAAGATGAAGACCTAGAACCAATTCTAAGCTTAAATGCTTAGAATGGTATGACAAATGTGGACTATGCATCTTAGTCAAAATTGTTAAAAAGGGAATTAAGAGCATAAATTTGAAATCCATGAAATTTTCATGGATTACTTGAAACATGAAGAATAAGTCACCAAATTGATGTAAATAGATAGTTAAGACTTATATGCCCATCACAAATGGAATTCATAAAATATTAGTAACTCAACTTGAAATATAAAATTTGTAATTACATAAGTAGATTCTTGAATGTATAAATGAGAAAGGAAAAATGTTTTGAATACAATGGTACATGTGAACCATTGTTTAGAATTGTGATCAATATGAATAACATAATGAATGGACAAATAAACCGTATTAATGTATGAATGAGACATTAGTTCTCATTATTGTAAAGAGGAGAAGTATTTTGAATACAATGGTATAAAAGGATAATTGATGTGAATTGTGATCATATAAATGATCAAATGAATGTATGAATTATGATTGAAATTTATCATGAAATAATGAAGTCATAAAGCACAATATATTAATATTTTAAAATATTAATTGCCCTAGTATACCTAACAAGATTGGTTTGGATAGTTTGGCATGCCAATAGGGTATTGTTTTAGCAGTACTGCGAAAGGAAAGGCTTTATGCCTGTATTCATGGCTTTATGCCCGTATCCATGGCTTTTATGCCCGTATTCATGGCTTTTATGCCGATTATGTGATATCATGGCTCTTTAGCCATACTGACTGCATACGTGGTTGACATTCTGCATCCCATGGTATAACGGCCCGAGGCACCGCGGTGTCCAGTGCCAACGACCCGTTATCCAGTCCAGTCATCTAGTATAGGTTACTTGGGCAGTCAATTAAAGTATTATTCAATTCAGGCAGCTAAGTTAAGTTAAGTATAATGAAAATCCAGTACAATTAAATTAAGTATTGAATGAATAATCAAAAGAGATTAGCAAAAGAAACATAACAAAAATATAAATTGCGGGAAATCTGCACTTGAAATACAATACAGATAGAATAAATTATATACTGCTAGTATTCTTGAAAAGTTATAAACTAAGCACTTCCAAAGAGGAACAAACTAGTATATAAGATCGTTGATACTAGAAATACCATACCAAATTAAATTGATTCTTGAGTATCTGAATTATCATTTATTTCTTTCTTTACTTGTATATATTATTTTTGGTTATATTATTGCACCACTAAGCGAAATGCTTAGCGCGATGGAATTGCTTCCTCGTGCAGTGCATCAAGGTAAAACCAGAGATGTCGATCGAGATTTTGAGTCGGATCTACGTAGTGTCGTAAGAGTTCAAGATTGTCACCTCCTCAAGAATGCATGTAGATAGGGCTCAATTTAAACAAGTTATGTATATTGTTCATTCCTAGCACATTGTAAATTATTTGTATATCTTGTACAAAATAAACTCATGTAATTAACCTATGAATTATGGAAGCTATTCAAAGTAAGTATTTTAGTATGTGAATTGAATTTGAGTTATAATGAGATTATACTTGTGAATATTGAGATATTGAAAATCTAATGAGATTTCCAGAAATCTGGATCTTGCATTGAGATACATTATGTTTGAAAATTTTTGAGACTATTAACTTTGAGAAATTGAGTATATATTGAAATTGTCTTTGGCAGGTTCAGAAGAACTGTTAGTCCAAATTACAGCCGACACTTTGTCGGATTATCGTTAAAATTTTTGAAATTTTCAACTTAGTTAGATTTTGATAAAAGTAAAAATAGCCTAAATCTTCAATAAAGTTTTTGAATAAATAAATCAAGGACTGTAATGAAATCAGATAAAATAGAGTGCTCCGGCACACTGAGTGGCATAACTTGCTCGGCTACACTGTAGTCGGGTAAGGGGTGTCACACCAAGTCACTCTTGAAAAATCATCAACAATAGTAAGAACATATTTGGATAGTGAAATAGAATGCGCTAAGTATGGTCTCCACAAATCAATATGAATTAAGTCAAAAACAGATTCTATTGTAATTTTACTATTTTGAAAACTAAGCCTTTGTTGTTTAGCAAGTGGGTATACCTCACATACTTGATGATTTTGACTCTTTGGTTTTATTGAGGTGATATGTGATAATTTGGTGCTTCAAATGTGTCCAAGTCTGGAATGCCACAATTCAAAAGAATTGGGTGTAACAGAAGATTGGTAAACTTCATTCATTTGCAAAGGAGGTTTAGTACAGTGAGTCTTAGAAACAGGAACATAACTACTACTAGAAAATCTAGGATTACACTTATTTCTAAGAGACCAGCTACTTATTATGTATAATCCTCCTTACTGCTCCCCCTTTGCTATCACTTCCTTAGTCACTTGGTCCTGTAAAAGGCAGTAACTAGTGAAGAATTTAACATTTATTTTGGAAGTTTTGGCAAGTGCACTGACTGACAATAGATTTTGTTTAAAGCTTAGTGTGTAGAATGTGTTGTGTAGGTGTATTTTTGGGCTCAAGTTAATGGTTCCACTATAAAAAACTTGCTTTGTGGTTCCATTTGGTAAGGTAACTATGCTATGGCCATTTAATTTTGTAGGGTTATGAAGAAGAGTGAAGTCATGACTCATGTGTATGGAAGCTTCTGAATCTACTATCCAAGAGCCTCTTTCCTCACCATTACTGCTAGAAGAGTAGCTATATGGATTTTTACCTGCAAAGCCTGTGAAATTAACACAGCTTGCCGCATTAACAATAGGGTTTTGGTTTTACATGTACTTGGCTATCTCCTGCTGGATTATGCTTGACCAGTCAACTTAATTTTCTACTCAGCTTTGCGCTCAATTTCAGCTACTTTTTCATATGCATTTGCCGCCATATTGCCCTTGCCTTTCCCTTTCTTTTGTTTAAGTTCAGTAAACCATTCTGGATAACCATTTAGCTTAAAACATGTTTCTCGTGTGTGGCCATTTCCATTACAGTAATCACAGGATCTATTTTCCCTTTTTCCAAATTCCTTCTTCTTGCCTTGAGATTTCTCCTTCTGGAACTGTCCCTTTACTACCATGATAGAATTAAATTCATCACTTGAATCAGTGTGAACTTCTCTTTGCTTTTCCACCCTTAATACCATGGAATATGCTTTGTTCACACTTGGTAAGGGGTCCATCAAGAGAATTTGATTTCTAGTTTGATCATAAGTTTCATTCAAACCCATCAAAAATTGTATAAGCTTGTCCTCACTATTAATCTCATCCATTTGTTTTGAAGCCCCACATTCACAAACAGGTAAAGGCTTAAGGCATGTCAATTCATCCCATAATTTTTTAAGTTTAGTAAAATAAACCATAACATATGCATTTGATTGAGTTAGATTACTTATCTCTCTTTTGAGTTGGTAGAGTAGAGGTCCATTACTTTCTCCAAACCTCTCTTTGATTTCTTCCCATAGATCCTTGGATGAAGCAGCATAGATAAAGGCATCCACCAACTCTTTTGAGATAGAACTCAGGATCCAGGAGGTCATCATGCTATCCACCTTTTTCCATTTGTCCAGTGTAGTAGAATCAGCAGCAGGCATTTCACAGCTCCCATCAACTAATCCAAGCTTGTCCTTGGCTCTCAAAGCAAGCACCATGGATCTACTCCATGATAAATAATTTTTCCTAGTCAGAAGGGCACTTATAAGTATCATGCCTGGGTGGTCAGAGTTGTGTAGATGAAGAACACTATCTTTACTGACAGCAGCCTGAGTACTAGTGCCAGTGCCAGTCCCAGATGTCTCAGTTATATCAAACATTCTTTAGAACAGCTTAAGGGCAGAATGAAACAATCTATCAGTAGCACAGGTTGTGCTCTGATACCATGAAGAATTTAGCTAATAAATTTTATAAATGAGCAAAAGCTATGTTTTTTCATTGAATAATGGTATGTTTATATACAAGTAAAAGAATGTTCTCGAAGCTATTTTAGAAAAAAATCTCTATGCTACCCTCCCGTATTTATAGGTGATTCTAACTAATTTACAACAAATTGTAACACCATTCTTAGCTGGAATGGCTAGCTGGAATAGCTAAAATGAGCAGCATGTGGGAGTGATTGATTCTCTGCTATGATGATGCTTTGAGAGAAATTGCAGAGCTGAATTGGGCCTAAGAAAGAATGGAGCTGCAGAACTGAACTAGACCCAAGCCAAAGCTAGATGGGCTTGTAAAAATAACAGCTGGTCCACTTTCACCCATCTCATACACATCATTTTAATCCCATCAGAGATGAAACCTAAGACTTAATACTCCAACTTTCATGAAGAAAGTCTATCCAGAAATTGACCATAGGTTGCTGTTAGTAGTATGCCCTAAAGCATATCATTTAGTATGTATCTTGTACATGTTTTTATTAATAAAAGGCATTTCGACTTTTCCATTTACATAATATATTTATGTGTAATAGAAAAGGTCCATTAATATTTTATTAGAAATTATATTCTTAAGTTGTTAAGAATATGAGTGACAGTATTTCTAGTACAAAATATCATAAATAGGTTCACAATCGAGGATACTTCATAATAAGGACATGACTTATCCAGAAAGATTGTATTCATGTTTGTTCCCAAGTTATTTATATGAGATATAAATAAGATGGAATGGTGAGTCTCATGCCATATAACAAACATGATAGGCTCTTATACATGATAAGTAGGCTGAACCAGTGACACTTATGACAAGCACATGGAGTTTACTCTTGTCAATGTTTTGTCATAAATCATATCAGTGCATATAATCTTTAGACCTGAGATAGCACAGTTATCTTGTATATAGGTAGTTTGAGTTTGATACTGCTTTCATACTTGTACTGTGTATGGGTATATGGGCACGTGTTGGCTCCTACTAGTTATATATGGAGGTAGGTGTTGATCAAGATGGAATCTGTTCCTCTAAGTAAATAGAGATAAAATCCTATGTTCATTTAATTGTTCTTGATGTTTCAAGTTCTGGCAGACAGATAGATTTATTCAGAAAAGAGTTTCTGATGAGAAAATCTTTTTAATCAAGAACTGGAATTAAAAAAGAACATAATATTCATAGCAAATGGGGTTTGACATAAACCATGACTCCAGCTTGAGTTGGGATTTTGTAACAGAGAGATTCTAGTGCATGGTAACATATGATTATAGGTTCATTTAAGGTAAACCTTATTAATAATTGGGTAGCCATGGCATGCTATGCTAGGTGTTAACCATGTCTATGAGGTGCATAAAATGATTTAGAGAAATCATTTATGGTAAGAAAGAGTTAATATCATATCTCATTGCCAATTAGTGATGAGCCTAGTAAGTCACACACATACACAAGTTATTACCTAATTAAATATGATTTAATTAATTGATTAAAGAGTTTAATTGATTAATTAAATAGGTTTGGTTTACAATTAGATTGCAAAGTTCCTAGCATGACTTGAAACCAAATCTAGATTATTGGATGTACAGTATAAGTTAAATTTATGTTTAAAGCGTTTAAATATGAATTTAATTAATGAGAAATTAATTAATAGAGATTAATTAATTAATTTATATTTAATATAAATTGATTAGAAGAAGAAAAATAATTATTTTGGGTTAAGAACTCAAAATTAAGACACGGGGGCATTTTGGTCATTTCACAGGGTGACATGTGGCACCATGAGATGGTGACACATGGCATTACACATAAGCTTGTCAAATGTCTTGTAATCATGTAAGATGATTAAAATTAAGATTAAATATAGGTTTGACACTTGGCACAATGTGATTGGGTCAATTAAACCTAGAACCAATCAAAGGGTGACATGTGGCAAGGGTTTAAGTGATGACCTAGCTATATATGTGCTGTTATGAGAAAATAAAACACACAAGCTGCTGCTCCCAAAGGTGCTGCCACCCCTTGGCTGCCTCTCCCTTCTTTCCTTATTATCTCTCATTCATTCCAAGAGATTAGCAAATAATCTCTTGAATTAAAAATACTAGAAATTGTTTCTAGTGTCCTGTTTACATCTTTAATCTCTTAAAAGGTAGAACTTGATTTTCTAAATAATAGAAAAAGCTTTAGAAGCTGTTCAAGGGCTGCCATAGGTGTTCTTGGTGTGGACAAACTAGAGGGACAACATCTGGTGTCCTGAAGATGAATCTCAAAGGCGTAAATACACTGCAGTGCATCAAGAGGTTAGTGTGTTTGTTCTTGATTTAATCTAGTATTCTAAAATTAATCTGATTAATTTTAAAATCTTAAATGGCAAATACAGATCCAAAACATATAAAAAGAGTTTTAATATGTTGTTTATCATTGAAATCAAATAGATAAAAATAAATCTTGCATGATGCATGTGACCCTAGGTGAAAATTTTTGAATTCAGTGGTATAAACTTGTGTTTTTCACTCTTCTGTTCCTTCAATTGGTATCAGAGCTGTCGACACCATATTTTGGCCAATCCCCCGAAATTAATAAATTTTGAAGCCGATCCCCAACACAGTCCCCTTTACCAACCGACCACACTTCCGATCTCCCCACAAAAAAGAATTTAATTAATACCAAGTCTCCAGGTCATTTAAAGCCTCACCGATCCCTCAAACCAATTCTCGAGTCCCCCGATCATTTAATTGTATTTCCGATCTTTCTTGTCAAATAAAATTGAACCAACATAAGGCCTTCGTAACACCAGTCTTGTTGCCGGTCTCTCATTTAAAATTTGAGAATGATAAAGGTTTCAACTCGGTTTAAAGATGATCCCAATCTTAAGTGTTCAAAGCCAAATTTCTAATTTTAATTAAGTCCCGTTTCGTAACTGATCTCATGCATAGTGTTTTCCGATCTCCTATACTTAGATTAATAATCACTTTCAGTTGTCATTCTAATATGTTCAAATAATCAAGTGCTTACGCAATTTAGAAATTTTCCGATCACAATCAATCATTGAACAAAAGGGGAACTTTCATTTCATTTCATTTCAAAATTTATACAAGTCATTCAGCTGGGGGATCACCCCCAGCCTGAACTACATGTTGTTCATTTTCTCTCTCACCTTCAGCCTCCCCTTCGCTATCCTCACCTTCGTCCTCGGGAGCCAGGTTGGCCATCCAGGAGAAGTCCTCCTCAGGATAACGCTTCTTGAGCTCAGCCAGGAGATCTCTATGAGCATTCACATAAGCGCCGGCCACTCCGGTCACCATTTCTTCTTCTTTCGCCTTGAGCTCCTCAGCAAGATGAGCGAGTTGAGCAGCTTCATCAGCTCGGAGCGCCTGAACTCCCTCGAGAACACGATCTCGCTCGGCCAGAACATGAGCTTGCTCGGCCAGCTTATCCTCATAGAACTTCATTCGTCCCTCAATTTGAGATATGTAGTCCTGAGCGGACGAAAGTTGGGATCGGAGAGAAGACATCTCATGACTCATCCTCTCGACTTCCTTACCCAGGCGATTGAAGGAACGGAAGCGTGAAAAACACAAGTTTATACCATTGAATTCAAAAATTTTTCACCTAGGGTTACATGCATCATGCAAGATTTATTTTTATCTATTTGATTTCAATGATAAACAATATATTAAAACTCTTTTAATATGTTTTTGGATCTGTATTTACCATTTAAGATTTTAAAATTAATCAGATTAATTTTAGAACCCTAGATTAAATCAAGAACGAATACACTAACCTCTTGATGCACTGCAGCGTGTCTGCGCCTTTGAGATTTATCTTCAGGACACCACATGTTGTCCCTCTAGGTTGTCCACACCAAGAACACCTATGGCAGCCCTTGAACAGCTTCTAAAGCTTTTTCAATTAATTAGAAATTCAAGTTATGCATTTTAAGATATTAGAGATGTAAACAGGACACTAGAAACAATTTCTAGTGTTCTTAATTCAAGAGATTGATGGCTAATCTCTTTGAATTGATGAGAGATGAAGAAGAATAGATGAAAAGCCTCAAAGTGGCGTGACAAAGCAGAGGAGTGGCTACTGGTTGTATTTTATTTTCTCATAACAACACTTAAATAGCTAGGTTAACACATTAAACCCTTGCCACATGTCACCCTTTGATTAGCTCTAGGTTTAAGTGACCCAATCACATTGTGCCAAGTGTCAAACCTATATTTAATCTTGATTACTCATGGAAGCACTCATTACTCATGGAAGCAAGCATGTAACACTTAGCTCTCATATCATGCTCCTTCCACTTGTCCAAAGTTTCATGTTCCTCTTGTGTGGCCTCTGGAGGTAAGGGACCAGGAACATTTGAATCTAGAACATATCCTATATGTTCAAGGTTTAGGATAAGTTTCAAATTTCTTAGCCAATCAGACAGATTAGGTCCTGTCAACCTATTGTGACTAAGTATGCTTGCAAGAATATTGGATGGTGGTGGTTGTTTTGTGCTCATTTTTATCAGAAAATTAACCGCAGAAAATAACTAGATTAATTAGTAAATGTATCATGTAATTAACCAAAATGATTATGGTCTTTTAATCAAATTGGTCCTCCCACTAACTTAGCGAATCCTACACTTCCAAAGTAGAAAACGGAAATCCTAGTTGGATGGATTTCTAGTGGGTGATTGAATTCTTATAATTCTATTGATCATCCTCAGGTACATCCATTATTGGAATTACAATAAACTATAAGTGAGCAACTCCTTGCCCATCACATCTCATGTGAGGTTCAATCCTTTACCTAGCCCCTAATGCTCAAAATCTTAGGTACATCCATTATTGACTTATCTTGCATTAGTTAAGTTGATCCCATTGAGCCAGTAATTATGCAAATAATTTTAATGTCCTCAGGTACATCCAATATTGGCCACTAAACCATTTACATATTTACAACATCTCATGCTTAACAATTATTCTTAAGAAAATCTCTTAAATTAATTGCATCTTATGCAACTATTTAAAATTTCTTAAAATAATTGCCCCAATGGAGGGCCTATGTTATAATTACTTTAATTATAGCATTTCCAACTTAATCATTTGTTTGGAAGATTTTATGGTCATTCTAATTACTATTAAGGTCTCACTTTGCACATTTTCCAATTAGCATGCATATATCATATAATAGCATACATTCCCATACATCTCATGCATTCATGGATAAGTAATAAATATGGTATGATTATGGCTTTCTAAGGGATTTAATTCTGAGCCACCAAGAATTGAATCAGAGCATTCCTAGGTGCATTTCATTCATTCATTCATTTTACAAGAGTTGCTGAAGGAGTACATAATCAACACTTGATCTTGGATTCCTCCCACTGGTCCCACCAATGCTCTTGACCTCCTTGAACTTCTTGTAATCCAATTACATGGTAATCCTTGGCATACCAAGGCGAATTTACAAGAACTTAAATAAATGAAATTACAACCCAAAAATTATTACAAACTTAATAATACATGCCCAAAATAAATTAAAATAAATTAATTAATTTACAATCCCAAAGAAACATAAAAGAAATAAATCCAATCACATTGGTCTTTTATAGTCCATGATCATCCATCATGCATATCACTATTTAACAATTAAATAAAACATACATACTTAAATTAAATTGAATATCTCATATTCAACTTAAAAATCCAGATTTGAATATGATTCAAATAAATTTAAAAATTCAGATTTGAATCTCATTCAAACAAATTTAAAAATTCAGATTTGAATCACATTCAAACAACTTTAAAAATTCATATTTGAATCACATTCAAACATTTTTTAAAAAATCATATTTGAATCACATTCAAACATTTTTTAAAAAATCAAATCTAAATATTATTCAATCAACTTTAAAAAATCAGATTTAAATATGATTCAAACAACTTTAAAAATTCAGATTTGAATCACATTCAAACAACTTTTAAAATTCAGATTTGAATCACATTCAAACAATTTTTAAAATTCTGATTTGAATCATAATTGAATTGTGTGATTAAAATTATAATTAGATAATTTAATTAGACATAAGATGAGCTTTTAGATCATACAATAATTGTAAATTAAAAAGCAAACCTTGCACCACCTTGAAGAACCTTTGTTGCCGCCACCAATGGTGGCTTCACCATGTGTGCCGCCACACATCCATTGCAACCAGTAATGGATCAATTATCTCATGATCAAATCACACAATTAAATCATATAATCAATAATCTAAATGGCAAATATAGTGGCTCTGATACCAATTGAAGGAACGGAAGCGTGAAAAACACAAGTTTATACCATTGAATTCAAAAATTTTCACCTAGGGTTATATGCATCATGCAAGATTTATTTTTATCTATTTGATTTCAATGATAAACAACATATTAAAACTCTTTTAATATGTTTTTGGATCTGTATTTGACATTTAAGATTTTAAAATTAATCAGATTAATTTTAGAACCCTAGATTAAATCAAGAACGAATACACTAACCTCTTGATGCACTGCAGCGTGTTTGCGCCTTTGAGATTTATCTTCAGGACACCACATGTTGTCCCTCTAGGTTGTCCACACCAAGAACACCTATGGCAGACCTTGAACAGCTTCTAAAGCTTTTTCTATTAATTAGAAATTCAAGTTCTGCATTTTAAGAGATTAGAGATGTAAATAGGACACTAGAAACAATTTCTAGTGTTCTTAATTCAAGAGATTGATGGCTAATCTCTTTGAATTGATGAGAGATGAAGAAGAATAGATGAAAAGCCTCAAAGTGGCATGACAAAGGAGAGGAGTGGTTGCTGGTTGTATTTTATTTTCTCATAACAACACTTAAATAGCTAGGTTAACACATTAAACCCTTGCCACATGTCACCCTTTGATTAGCTCTAAGTTTAAGTGACCCAATCACATTGTGCCAAGTGTCAAACCTATATTTAATCTTGATTTCAATCATCTTACATGATTAAAAAAAAATAAACATTTGGCAAGCTTATGTGTAATCCCATGTGTTACCATCTCATGGTGCCACGTGTCACACTGTGAAATTACCAAAATGCCATTGTGTCTTAATTTTGAGTTCTCAACCCAAAATAATTATTTTTCTTCTTCTAATTAATTTATATAAAATATAAATTAATTAATTAATCTCTATTAATTAATTTCTCATTAATTAAATTCATATTTAAACACTTTAAATATAAATTTAACTTATATTATACATCCAATAATCTAGATTTGGTTTCAAGTCATGCTAGGGACTTTGCAAACTAATTGCAAACCAAACCTATTTAATTAATCAATTAAACTCTTTAATTAATTAATTAAATCATATTTAATTAGGTGATAACTTGTGTATGTGTGTGACTTACTAGGCTCATCACTAATTGGCAATGAGACATGATATCAACTCTTAATATCATCAAAACTCTTTCTTACCATAAATGATTTCTCTAAATCATTTTATGAACCTCATAGACCATGGTTAACACCTAGCATAGCATGCCATGGCCACCCAATTAGTAATAAGGTTTACCTTAAATGAACCTATAATCATATGTTACCATGCACTAGAATCTCTTTGTTACAAAATCCCAACTCAATTTGAGTCATGGTTTATGTCAAACTCCATTTGCTATGAATATTATGTTCTCTTTTAATTCCAGTTCTTGATTAAAAGATTTTCTCGTCGAAACTCTTTTACGAATAAATCTATCTGTCTGGCCAGAACTTGAAACATCAAGAACAATTAAATGAACATAGGATTTTATCTCTATTTACTTAGAGGAACAGATTCCATCTTGATCAACACCTACCTCCATATATAACTAGTAGGAGCCAACACATGCCCATATACCCATACACAGCACAAATATGAAAGCAGTATCAAACTCAAACTACCTATATACAAGATAACTGTGCTATCTCAGGTCTAAAGATTATATGCACTGATTTATGACAAAATATTGACAAGAGTAAACTCCATATGCTTGTCATAAGTGTCACTGGATCGGCCTACTTATCATTTATAAGTGCCTATCATGTTTGTTATATGGCATGAGACTCACCATTCCATCTTATTTATATCTCATATAAATAACTTGGGAACAAACATGAATACAATCTTTTTGGATAAGTCATGTCTTTATTATGAAGTATCCTCGATTGTGAACCTATTTATGATACTTTGTGCTAGAAATATTGTCACTTATATTCTTAACAACTTAAGAATAATATTTCTAACAAAATATCAATGGACCTTTTCTATTACACATCAATATATTATGTAAACGGAAACGTGAAATGCCTTTTATTAATAAAAATATGTACAAGATACATACTAAATGATATGCTTTAGGGCATACTACTAACAGCGATGAGCCTTCTCCCGGACCATGTGCTGGTTCACCAAACACTCCACGTTCAGGCTCATAGATCTGGTCAAGATATCATCAAGGTTATCCGGAGACAGCCTATCCCGATCTTCTCGAAGACAGATGGAGGACGCCAAGACCTTGGCGAAACCAGGGTTCTCTCGAACCGTGCGGTTTTTCTCCAACGAGTGGATCAGCACTTGGGCACCGCGGGAAAGGGACCTTACAGGAGGTTGGGAAGGACCCCCTTCTGCACTCGGAGCGACTGGAGGAGGTGGAGGCGGCTCTTCTCGGCGAGGAGGAGATCGGACCACTTCTATGACCGGAGGCTCAGAAGGTTGAGACGAGCCTTCCTGTATTTCCCCGGGCTCATGACCAGGTGTTTGAAGCAGCTCGAAACGCTTCATCTCCCGTACCTTCCGGGAGATCTCTCTCTTCTGCTTCCGGCTCTCCTTAGAGGCTTCGTCGCTTGCCATACCTGCACAAAGAAGAGGTCAGTGAGATCGCTAAGGTCCAAAGATCTGAGATATGGAAAATACCGATGCTGAGATCAAAGAGCTGAAGCCCGCGATCTTGACCGGTGACCAGCTGCATAGTCCAATGGTGTAGCTCAGCCGTCACTGCATCCAAACAAGAGAACTTTTCTCTGGACGCCTGCTCCTTCAACTCCATTACCATTGCACCCTCTTCCCTGTTTAGGGCGATGTGCTTCATAAGCAAGGGACCCTGATGCAGCCAGCTCCGAGGGAAGCCCTCAAAACCGTTCGGAATTTTGTTCCTCAAGATGAAGAAGCGGTTCTTCCAATTCTTCAAGGAGGAAGGTAGATCGGTAAAAAGCCCACAATGGGGTTTCGCCTGGAAGAACCAATACTCGTCGTCCTTTCGACGAGTTAGCCGGTGCAGTTCAGCGAACACCTTAGCCGTTGGTCAGAGTCCTTTAGCTTGGCATAGGCCTCGGAAGGCTACCATGATTCGCCATGAGTTCGGGTGAACTTGAGCGATGCACACTTGGTGATATTTCAAAACTTCTTTGAAGAAGTCGTCCAAAGGGAACCGCAGACCGGCCTTTAATTGTT
Source organism: Hevea brasiliensis (assembly GCF_030052815.1). Taxonomy (NCBI): domain Eukaryota; kingdom Viridiplantae; phylum Streptophyta; class Magnoliopsida; order Malpighiales; family Euphorbiaceae; genus Hevea; species Hevea brasiliensis. Next base: position 82,913,051 of record NC_079504.1, on the reverse strand, counting down.
CTTCGTAGACCACGATCATATCGTTCTCCTCGAAGAAGTGATCGGCACGAAGATCGCCATGACACTTAATCAATTCGTAGGAATCAGGCCGGATGTTGTACTCCTGGCTGAACGACTGCAGGTCAGTTTCTTGCAAGATTGATGGCAGCTCGTCCATGGGAAGATTTTCCCTCCCCGAAGAAGGCACATGCCTTGATGGTGCTGGTTGTCCCCAAGATGGAACGGAGACCATAGGAAGTTCAGGCTGCGCGCTTGGTCCGACCACCTCTACCTCATCGGACGACCAGGAGAACTGAATGGAAGGGGGGCTTATTGCTCTCTGACCCTCGACATCGCTCATTTTCAAGGGAAACAGAAAATTTAAACTAAAAGAAAGATCAAAACCCTTACTGGAGCTTGATCGGTGTCGGAGGAACTTGAGAAAACGAGAGAATTTGGAAGTTGTTTGCGAGAGACTGAAAATGACATAAAGGAGCAACTGGCTAACCCCACCCCTATTTATACTCGTCCGAGCATTTAATGCTCACGATGTTCCAGGTAGTGCATCGGATAGCGGGACTCGCCAGCTATTTTGACACGTCTCACGAATATTCCGGAGATTCCATAAAGAGATCGGTTAACTATAGAGCGGCAGATTAAGGTGTTTTGAATTACGGATCGGATAAGTGTCATTCAAATTAAGAGTCGAATCGGATAAATACTTCAGAGATTGGTAAATAATCAATGCAATAATAATAAAACAACAGTTGTCAAAATAAATTTTATTTTCGAAAAGATCTGATTACATCATTTGGGCGATCTCTGGAGATCGGATTACATTAAAGGTCTAATTACATTATTTGGGTGATCTCTAAGATCGGATTACATTAAAGGTCTAATTACATCATAAGGGCGATCTTTAGAGACCGGTGGAACATCCTATCTAAAAGGCCTATGTCAAAGCCTAGTCTCGTGGCTGAGTCAAAAGATGTGTTTGACCAGGAGACCGGCTGGGGGGACTATGACTCTCATGAGAATGAGAGAGGTCGTCATCAAAGTTACCGCTTCAGCGGCATTGTCGGAACACCCAGTGTGAAGAGGAGCCAGGTGAACGCCAAAGAGCAGTCGCCGGTGTTGAGGGGAATATTAGCAGTCTTCTTCCCCGAAACCAGTTCGCCGATCATATCGGGCGAACGATTCGAGATTGGCATGATCGAGGTCCTCGATCCAGATCGGTTAATTAGTCCAGTTTTCTCACTGTCATCAGATAAGGTCATCATAATTTTTCAATCACCGGGATCGTAAATTTTCAGGCAAGGAACAAAGAGGACAATCGGAAAAAGATTAAAGGCGGTCATTTTGTCCAGGATTGTTGTCGGAGCAGCTAGAACAAGGAAAATGAAGAGAATAAGGGAGAAAGTCAAGTGAGGTAGAGCTTTCCGATTGAAGGTATATATATAGGAAAATTTGAGCATTTATTGCAAGCAGAAAACGAAGCGGATGCCTCGGGAATTGAGGGAAATAAATGCTTTGACTGGACCGAACCCAATAAAAAGGAAGACAGGTGTGGTGAAAATCAGTAGAAGGGAGACCAGCTTGAAAGATCGGAAGAGAGCGTGTCAGGAGAGGGGAACCCGGTATGAGAGATCGGAAAAGGATCACGTTGAAAAGACTGGAAAGGAGGGAAGGTCGGAAGACAAAGAGAATGAGACAGCTCCTGCCAATTATCGTCATAATGAGAGCTGAGGTAGTTAAAGCGTTGCAGGTGAAATCTCAACCGCACGCCCCAGAATCGCTCGCACTACTGACATGTGCCAGAGTACGTCAGGACAACGCTGTACATCCTAATCTCCACCGTTGATCTTACTTGTAAGGACGAGCTCGGAGCTCTCAGATCGAAGAAGAAAAATGACAAGATCAGCGCCTTTCACTCCTAACCCTCAGATCGCTCTTGACAAGAAATTTTGGGCCATCAGATTAGAAGAGAGAAAAGGACAAATACTCCGGAAGGGATCCCAGTCGTCCATTCTGATTCTCTTTAATTCCTGAGCCCTTAGATCATGTCTTTCAAAATCTTAACCCTCCATCTCCCCCAAAACAGATCTTGACCCTTCATGGGGAGCACTCGGTTCCTATAAATACCTGCATGAAAAACTTTTCAAGGAGGACGAAAGAAAAAGGGCAGTGACTATAGTGGAAGAACTCTGAAACTTAATTCAGTTAGTTATTCTGATTTTTTTAGCATTCATAAGAAAAACTTTTGAAACCAGTTTTCTAAAGTATTTTCTTGCAAAAGGGATTCTTAAATACTGAAACTCTCTATTTTCAGTTCGTTAATTATCCTGTGGTGCTCTCATTTTCAGCTCTTTGTTTTATTTAGTTCCACTCCCATTGTCCAGGCTCAACCTCATTTAAACTCGGGTGTTATTTTGACCCGATTGCACTTCAGCGAAGCATCCTTCGTTTCAAGGCGGACCTTAATCTTCCGGTTACCAATCTGCAGTTCTATTAAGCTTTGTGATTTAATACTTAGTTTAGTAGATTTGGCTCCCTACAGGTGAGTGCTCGTATTGCCATTTTATTAAGTGCTCGTTTTCATTTTTCGTATTTCCTCTTTTTTTTTTTAAGTTTATATTGCGCTAAAGAATACCACAAGATTACTCTCGGGTTTACTCCTTTGTTAATCAGTCCATTCTTTTTATTAATCTTTGTTATTTCTGAATGCAAATCTTCTAGTCTTGAGTAATGTATAAGGGGTCGGGTAAAATGTAGGTAACCGTATCTTAAGGGTTTCTTTAAAAATAATAAAAGGTCTAAACAATGAGTCGGGAAAATAGTAAGGCCGAATCACTAGAATAATGCAAAAGATAATTGAGTAAGACAACACAAGGCAGAGTAAAACCGAACTTTAAAATAGATAAATGGGATAGATCGGGTATCAAAAGGTACTGGTAAGGCGATCACATAGGAAGGTCAGAAAATTCAGTTTGGTATCTCCTGACTAGTTACAAGGTACCAATGAGTTAAAAGAAGCCTTATTCCGAGCTCCTGCATCTTTAAATGCCAAAACCCTTAGTTCTAGGATTTCGTGACGGGTAGCTGTAATCAAGTTTCGAGAGATCGGAAAAGTCCTTATCCGATCCCTATTAAAAGGAGATCGGAGGAGAGTTCTTATTCGATTTCCATTTAAAATTTTAATAAATATTTAAAAGGAGATCGGAGGAGAGTTCTTATCCGATTTCCACTTAAAATTTTTTAATAAATACTTAAAAGGAGATAGAAGGAGAGTTCTTATCCGGTTTCCACTTAAAAATTTTAATAAATATTTAAAAGGAGATCGGAGGAGAGTTCTTATCCGGTTTCCCCTTAAACATTTTTAATAAATATTTAAAATGGAGATCGGAGGAGAGTTCTTATCCGATTCTCAAGCTTAAAAATTTTAATAAATATTTAAAATGGAGATCGGAGGAGAGTTCTTATCCGATTCTCAAGCTTAAAATTTTTAATAAATATTTAAAAAGGAGATCGGAGGAGAGTTCTTATCCGATTCTCAAGCTTAAAAATTTTAATAAATATTTAAAAAGGAGATCGGAGGAGAGTTCTTATCCAATTCTCAAGCTTAAAATTTTTTAATAAACATGTAAAAAGAGATCAGAGGAGAGTTCTTATCCGATTCTCAAGCTTAAAAATTTTAATAAATATTTAAAGGAGATCGGAAGAGAGTTCTTATCCGATTCCCAAATTAAATTTCAACAAATACGTAAGACGATTCCCCCTGAAATAAAATTAATACGCAACCGCAACTCACTAAGGTCATCTCATTTACTTATGTATCTGGGTAACCCGGATTAGTGAAAAATCAAACATTCCTTTCGGTAAAAAAGGATTAACATTTCCATTCAAACCCTCCTAACTATGAAGAACATGAAGTTAAATCTGCTTACCCTCGTTGAGGGACGAGGTGGGGTGCCTAACACCTTCCCCACCCGTTCATGGACCCTGAACCTAGAATCTCTGTTTTTGAAGTGGTTTCATTTTAATTTACTTTCACAAATGGTTTTCTTTAATTTCCCTCAAAATTAAAGTGGCGACTCCTCACTCTTCCCTCTTCGGTGAGTGTTCGTCCAGGCGATCGCAAAACACCTTGCGACAGCTTGGCGACTCCACTGGGGAAAGGACATAAAACTTAACCTCGGTCTAGAGGTCCAAAGGTAGATTTAATTTTGCGATCAAATCATAGTTAGGTAGGCTTACTCCGCAAAATGCTGTACGTTAATTATTGTTATCCCTGCTAACCATTTTGCTTGTCTTGCTTGTTTTACTTTCTACAGTGTTCTTCATTTAAAAGGAAAAAGGGAAAAATAAAAATCCCCCTGAGTTGGGAAGAGGTAAAGGTGTCCCTTCACATATTGAGCACTCACACGATGTCCTCACACACTTCAGCCTTATACCCAGGCTTTCTTACCCTTTTAGGAAAGTAGGAGGGAGTCATGTAGCGGTACCCGTGGGTTTTATCCCGTTAGTATCCGTGAAGGCTTCTGCTCAAATTGAAACTCGTTCTATTCACTGTGATACCCGTGGAATTTTCCGGATGTCGTGGGGATAGAATGGGGCTCTTGTTCTGATGGGGGCAATTTGGGAACCTGTGGCTTTTAGAAAATTAGACCTTGAGCTAAACTATCACGATAGTTGGAAGCCGTAGCAAGCTACCTTGTAAGATAGAACTGTCCGATTAGGTAGCACCCAGCCGGTATTAGGACTTTCCTTTACTTTAGGACAAAAAGGGCATACTTACTCTTACCCTATTCTGTTTATTTTATTTTGTTCTTATTTTTAAAGGTAATCTTGAATCATACTGTTAAGAAAACCTACACATTTTCCTACTTTGATAAATGTGCAGGTGTCACTCTGCCAATAGTATAATTCAAGATTACCTGAATTTATCCTGCTAACAAGTCTTTCCCGCAGGCATCACCGAAATAAGGTCTGTAAAAGGATAATCATCATTTTTAACATGGCATCCTCGAGTCAGTCGGTAGAAGAAGTTCTTAAATCAGAACAAAATGCTAAACCGTGGCCCAAAAATTGCTCAGTACCCCTACAAAGATATACTAGCTCATTACCCCCATTAGACCTGAGCAAGATTGAAGTCAGGATGAACAGTCTCGAGGGTCTAGCCAATGGTTGGAAGTTGTTTCCCGATCAGGTCAAAGCACAATTTGAGAAGAAATACGGGAGGATTGCAACCTTGATGCAAGTTAAAGTTCAAGTCCCGGCACTGAAGGCCATGTTGTCAATTTGGAACCCTAAGTTTGGAGTGTTCTCTTTTAATGACATCGACACTGCTCCCACTAGAAATCCCTTATGCGGCGCAGAATCGGATTTACCTGCACCTCGAACATAGGCTGACCTGGAAACGGCTTGCACATATGCTGGGGATCCCACCAGAAGAAGCAAAGGCGAGAGAAACCGTTAAAGGAAACACGCATGGATGGTATTGGACTTACCTCAAGAAAGGGTTGGAGCAATGCATCCAAGATCAACAGTGGGATCAAGCTTCATTGAGGATCGCTTTAGCAATTTACGGCTTGATCTTGTTCCCTGGACCTTCCGGAATGATAACCTGCGGTGTTGTGGAAATGTTCTGGGTAGTAGAGAAACAGAAAGTCAACCCAGTACTTGCAATACTTGCTGAGACTTTCTTAACCCTCACTTACTGCAGACAGCAAGGCAAGGGGTCCATTAAGTGTTGTTCCCAGTTGTTGCACCTTTGGGTTATTAGTCATATGTGTCCTGTGGAGATGAAGGGATTAACTTGGTATCTTGACCAGCCTCTCATTGAGAAGATGACCCGATTAGTAATCAGCCCGAAGAATGAGCCACAGTGGCAAGAGCGGATTTTGGGCTTCAATAGCCATGACTACTGCTGGACGAAGCTGTGGACGTCGAGTCAATCCATTTTGATCAGCACGAGGAACAATCAATCAGTATCCCTAATCTGAGTGACTGGGTACACAAGTTACACTCCGACCTTAGTAATGAGGCAATTCGGCTCAACACAATCCAGAATCAACATTGAAGGATACCATCAAGGTCATTTCTACCATGAGCTTGAGGAAGAGGAAGGGTTGAAGATAGCTCGCAAATCTTGGGAAAACATCACTCTGATGAAGAGGTCGCCTAAAGGTCCGAGTGCCACGGGCGATTATCTTAAATGGAGGGCTGACAGGGACCAGGAACACTTAACTACAAATTCAACAAAATGCGAAGACAGCAACCCTCGCCAAAATGTCCTATCAGAGGAAACTAATAATCATCTGGCTGACTCACTACAAAAGGCAAACATTGAGAACTCGCAACTGCAAGAACAAATAAAACAGTTGGAGGATCAATAGTAGAATCTTAAAAGAAAAGTGAGAAGACTCAGGGAAGAGGCAAGGGTCAAAAAGATGAGCTTTGAAGAAAAAGAGGCATGGTGGGAAGAGGAAAAAGGCTCTCTCCAAGCTGTGGTAAGGGAAGTAGAAATGCAGAATAATAAGCTTCAGGAAAAAATGAAATACCAAGAGATACTCATAGAAGAGTATAAACAAGAAAACAAAAAGAAGAAGCTTGAATTGAAGGAACAGGCACTGCTCATCAACGATATCCTGAAAGAATGTGCTAAGGAAAGAAAGGAGAAAGATAGACAAATTTGCTCTCTATCAAGAGCTGAAAGAGAATGTTAACCAGCTGGAGAGAATGATAGCACAGGGAAAACAAGAACTCCTTCCCGAATCCGAGTATGCTCTAAAAGCATTCGACCCTGCCAAACAAGAAGAAAGGTTATACGAATATCTCAGAAAATGTCATCTCATTATAAAGAGCCTCCCTGAGCCTAGGCCAATGTAAAGAATGCTGTGTATAAATATTCAGTTAATGGAAAACTTTTTGGGCCATTGTTTAGCAAAATTGTGAATGAATAGTATAACTCCCGTACGAACCCTCTCGCTAGGGTTATGTGAAAAATTGGATGTGCCATATGAACAGGCATCATAAATGCACATTCAATCCAGTCATTCACAGTCAGACTATCGAATGATGCCATGATAAAATTGATGCAACCATCCTTCTGCAGATTTCATTTTTGGCTCCCGAATGCCACTGTATCCTTTGTCCGAACCAGGACCTTTAATTTTTTTACGAAATTCAAAATTTACTAAAAGCTTTTATTTATTTCCCTACGGAAAATCAAACATTGCTTCAAACAAGGCAAGTCTGACCAAGCACACGGTTCAACCCAAGCGAGTGTACTTAACAAGATCCCAAACAAAGAAGATAATGGAAGATCAAGAGCAAGTACAGAATCTACAAGGATAGGTTTCCGAATTGAAGGATCAGGTCTCATAACTTATGAGACTAATGAGGGAGATGTCCCAAAATAAACCCACTTCAGAACCTAACCTACCATTACCTCCCCCACCACCTACAACAAATGATTCGCATCAAGCTTCAACTTCCTTCACCTTTCAGTCACCTATCCCGGATCCAACAATCACTGTCAATCTGGCTACTATAAATAATGACCTACCTTTCTCCCATTACCCGGCTATCTCAAATGCCGACCCATACCCTTCAATACTGATCCCTCCGGTTCACTCCACCCCTCATTTCCCAGCTGGGGGAGTATCTTTTGCAGTAGGACGAGAAAGTAAGGCCAGGGAAAATGAGAAGCTGTCTGCTTTAGAGGAAAGATTGAGAGCAATAGAGGGACTGAACATGTATGATTCAGTTGATGTGGCGTCACTGAGATTGGTGCCAGATGTGGTGGTGCCACCCAAATTCAAAGTCCCGGATTTCGACAAGTACACCGGGAACTCAGATCCCCGCATTCACCTGGCAACCTGCATTGCCAAAATGTCTGCCTTGACGGAAGATGACAGACTTCTCGTCCACTTCTTTCATGAGAGCCTTTCCAGAGCAGCCCTGAGATGGTGCATTCAGTTGGATAGAAGCAAACTGCGCTCCTGGAAGGATTTAGCTGATGCATTCTTAAAACAGTACAAATTTAACTGTGATGTGGCCCCCACGAGGAGAGATCTCCAAAACTTGGTGCAGAGGGACAGGGAAAGCTTCAAAGAGTATGCCCAAAGATGGAGGGAGAAGGCTGCAGAAGTATATCCTCCGGTGACCGACAATGAACTCTACTCCCTATTCATCGAAACACTGAAGGCTCCTTACTTCAACTTGATGATTGGGAATACCTCCAATAGCTTCTCTGACATCATCCAAGCAGGTGAAAGGATAGAAGCTAATTTAAGGATGGGACGGCTGCAGGAGTTGACTGAGAATCCTGCGAAGAAAACTACCAGTTTTGGCAAAAAGAAGGAGGGTGATGTGCATTCCATCACCTGTCAAAATAATTACTCCCCATTTCCCCAAAATAACTATCGGCCATGTCCTCCCCCTCATGGCCAAACAGTTGCAAAAATTCCACCTCCTTTTCCAAATTATCCACACCCGCGCCCATAATACCCACCTACAAATTACCAACCCAGACCACTTGCTCCACCTACCCAACCTAGGCCACCTCAAAATAATTTTAGACCACCAAGAAACCCTGATCCACCCCTTCCCCTCCCACTCAGTGAAATATACCGATACCTCGTCGGTATAAACCAGATTGTACCAGTTCCCCTAGACCCAATTCAGCCACCATACCCCAGGTGGTATGATGCCACTGCCCGTTGTGAATATCATGGAGGGGCACAAGGGCATTCAACTGATAACTGCGGGGCACTCAGAGGGAGAGTGCACGTTTTAATCCGGAATGGGTGGTTGAAGATTGAGGGAAATGGTTCCCTCCCCAATGTTACCTCAAACCCGTTGCCCAATCATAATGCGGGCAATGGAGTAATATGATAGAACCGGATGGAGAGAGGTTGGCACCAGAGGTAGAAGAGCTAATTCCTCACTTTGAGGAAATTTTTGCCATGGCGATGAGGGAAGGTTACCTTTGCCCTCAGGTATCGGAATCAGGAAAAGGTACGGGATGTCCTTACCATGGAGGGGCAGCTGATCATGAGCTGCAAGACTGTGAGGGATTCCGGCAAGAGGTCCAGAACTTGCTGTCCCTTAAAATTTTAAGATGCCAAAGGAGATCGAAAGTGGAGGACGAAGTAAATACTGCCAGGTTTGGCCAGAATACCTCTACCCCCAATCCTAGATTAACCTTTTCTATCCCCAATGCCCCAATGCCCTCACCACCAGTAATGATTATCCGAACCCTGCCTCAGCTCCCAATCACAAATACTCATGCTGTCCCTTGGAACTACAATTTCCAAGTTTTCACCCAAGGAGCATCGAGCAGTACGTCGGCTCCTAATCTTACTTCACCTCTGGCACCTCCAAAATCGTGTTTCACTCCCCATGAGCACTTCAGAATAACTTACGCTGGACCTACCAGCAATACTACTCCCCAACCTAATCCTCAGCCTGTCGCTGCCACAAAATCCTCCCCACCTGAGCAAGAAATCGAGTTTATAACTCGAAGTGGGAGATGTTACGGGAACGAAGAGAAAGAAAAGAAGAAGGGGAAAGTAAAAATGGGAGAATTACAGAAAAACACAGAAGAGGAGATTGAAATAACGGGGGAAGTAGAACCCGCCAGGCCTAAAGAAGAGGAGGAGCTGTTGCTCCAAATAATGAAGCAGAGTGAGTATGATGTGGTGGAACAATTGAGAAAGACACCTGCCCGAATATCACTGTTATTGCTGATTTTGAGCTCTGAGGTGCACCGTCATGCCTTGCAGAAAATCCTGGATCAGGCCTTTGTGAACCCCGACATCACACTGGGGCAGTTCGAGAAGATAGTGGGACAAATCCAGGCATCCAGTTTTATCACTTTTTCTGAAGAAGAGACAGATCCTGCAGGCTTGGCACACACTAAAGCCCTCCATGTGACAGTGAAATGTAAAGGTTGTATAGTGGCCAAAGTCCTTATTGATAATGGATCAACCCTCAATGTACTGCCTAGTGCTACCTTGGCTAGGCTGCCAGTTGACCAATCAGATATACGTCAAAGTGCTATAGTGGTAAGAGCCTTTGACGTTACAAGAATAGAAGTGTTGGGAGACATCAACTTGCCACTCCAAATTGGCGCATGCACCTTCAACGTCACATTCCAGGTGATGAACATTGAACCGGCCTACACTATGTTGCTGGGGAGGCCATGGATCCATTCAGTGAATGCCGTTCCTTCAACCTTGCATCAGAAGATAAAGTACATCATGGACGGCAAAATCATCACTGTGAGAGGGGAAGAAGCCATTTTGGTCACCAAGCCACAATCACTTCCTTATGTAGGCGGTGAGAGTCATTGGAAAGCTCCTTCCAGGCCCTTGAACTACAAGAAACCAGAAATGAAGGGGCTATGGCTATGGTAGCCAAGATAATGTCAAGGAATGGGTATGAAGAAGGCAAAGGCCTAGGCGCCACGTTACAAGGAATTGTTAAACCTATACCGGCTATCCAGAAGGTGGGCCGTTGCGGTTTGGGTTATGGGGAGGACGCCCTCATGGATGGGCGATTCTGGATGAGGAACAGACTTCGGGATCAGAGATTTGACCAGAAAGTCGGGAGAATGAAAGTAGTCCTGAGGATCATAGAGGTCTTCACTAAACTGGTCATCGAAAATCCGACAGAGGTTGAAGAATCACCTGATGAACCATCTATCGACGTCATCCACCTAGATTCCTTGTATGAGGCTCTGGTCTCGCCAATAGCTGAGGGGCAAGAGTTGGACAATTGGACAACAGAGGACATCCCTATACTTAATTTCGAGTCAAGTACCTTTGGTTATCTACACTTGATCATTTTGTCCATGGTGGCAAGTGTAACATTGTAAATGGACCCTTTTCTTATGTCATAAATTTTTAATGAATTAATAGCGCATTTATTTCCAATTCTTTTTTTTGCTCTCCATTTGAATTCCATCCTTATAATATATTCTATTTTCGTTCATTCAGGACCATTCATCAATTAACACCTAATAATTCAATAGACTCAGAAATTCCTCTGGTTAATTTTGAAATCCCCATAACTGCCATTACTTCAAGTGATTCTGAGGTGGAGCTCACAGAAGAAAGGGATGAAAGGGATGAACCTTCCCTAGTGCCTTGTGGAGACAAAACGCGTACCATAAACTTAGGCACGGAAGAAGTGAAAAGGGAACTTAAGGTAGTAGAAAGTGAAGAATTGGAAGATATGATCAGTTTGCTCAGGGAATTTCTAGACGTATTTTCATGGAGCTATGATGATATGGTTGGTTTGGACCCCCAGATAGTGACGCATAAAATTCCCCTAATTTGGGGCGGTCGATGCGAGAAGCTAAGAAGAATGAATCCTGACACACTGCTCAAAGTTAGGGATGAGGTCAAGAAACAGTATGATGCTGGATTCCTGGAAGTAGTCAAATATCCCCAATGGATAGCTAACGTTGTCCCAGTAATGAAGAAAGATGGGAGAGTTAGGGTATGTGTTGACTACAGGGATCTTAATAAAGCAAGCTTGAAAGATGATTTCCCTCTCCCTCACATTGATGTGTTAGTAGACAACGCAGCAGGATTGGGCCGGTGTTCGTGTATCGATGGGGCATCAGGGTACAATCAAATCCCAATGGATGAGGGAGACAAGGAGAAAACTGCCTTTATCACTCAATGGGGGGTATTTTGCTATCGGGTCATGCCTTTCGGATTAAAAAATGCTGGAGCCACCTACCAATGCGCCATGGTCACATTATTCCATGATATGATGCATAAAGAAGTGGAGGTGTAGGTGGATGATATGATTATCAAATCCCGGGGAGAGGAGAGCCATGTGCAGGTGATAAGGAAAGTATTCGAGAGACTCAGGAAATATCACCAGACCACCGCCAAGTGCATATTGAGCTAGATCCGGGAAATTATTGGGATTCATAGTGAGCGAGAAGGGAATAGAAGTTGATCAGGACAAAGTCCGAGCCATTCAAGAGATGCCATCCCGAAAGCGAGAAAGAGAAGTGCAGCTTTCTTGGAGAAATTGAACTACATATCAAGGTTTATCTCCAATCTCACTGCTAAGGCTGAGCCTATCTTTAGACTACTCCGAAAGAATAACACCACTCAATGGGATTCAGTTTGTCAAGAGGCTTTCGAGAAAATCAAGCATTACCTGTCAAACCCACCAGTATTGGTTCCACCAGTGGCTGGAAGGCCTCTGATTCTGTATATGGCAGTCCAACAAAACTCAATGGGATGTGTTTTGGGGCAACATGATGATACCGGCCGGAAGGAAAGAGCAATTTATTACCTGAGCAAAAAGTTCAATGATTGTGAGTCAAGGTATTCTTTCCTAGAGAAAACTTACTGCGCACTAGCTTGGATAGTGAATCGCCTCAAGCACTACATGTTGAATCACAAAACATGGCTCATTTCCAGAATGGATCATATCAAGTATGTATTCGAAAGCCCATTCGTCCCGGGAAGGATAGTCAAGTGGCAGGTCATACTCTCCCAGTATGACATTGTTTATATGACCCAGAAAGCGGTAAAGGGTAGCGTGATCGCCGATCTCTTAGCAAAGAACCCCATCCAGGATTATGAAGCTCTGGATTTTGAGTTGCCCGATGAGCATATTAATGAAGTAGACTACGGAGAAGAGGAGCCAGCCGATGTTTGCGAAATGTATTTCGATGGAGCTATCAATTTGTCTGGTAATGGAATCGGAGCTGTATTGGTATCCCCGGATGGGAAACACTTTCCGATAGCTATCAAGTTGAGATTTGACTGCACCAAAAACATCGCAGAATATGAAGCTTGTGTAATGGGTTTACAAGCGGCTATCGAAATGAAAGTCAGAAAGTTGGAGGTGTATGGAGACTCGGCCCTGATTATTTATCAAGTCAAAGGAGAATCGCAAACTAAGGATCCGAAACTAATCCCATATCAGAAGTACTTACTGGAACTGACTAAGAAATTCGAGGAAATCTCTTTCACTCACCTTAGTCGAGACAAAAATCAATTTGCAGACGCCTTAGCCACCCTAGCTGTTATGACTCAGATGGAAGAAGGACAAACGACCCAGGTGCTAAAGATTAAAGCAAGAAGTGAGCCGGCTTATTGCTTTATGATCGAAGAAGAACCTGATGGTAAACCTTGGTACCATGACATCTTGCTCTACATCAAAACAAGAGAATTCCCCTCTGGGGCGAGCAAAAATGAAAGGAGGATGATTCGAAGATTAGCATTGGGATACTTCCCCAGTGGAGAAATCCTATACAAAAGGAGCTCCAACGGCGAATTGTTGAGATGTGTGGATGCAAAAGAGGTGAAGAAAATCCTTTTCGAGACTCATTAAGGGAATTGTGCAACCCATGCTAATGGGCATATGATGGCTAAGCAAATCATGAGACGGGGATATTTTTGGACCACCATGGAAAAGGACTGCATCGAGTATTTCCGATAGTGCCATAAGTGCCAAATCTACGCGGATCCAATAAATGTTCCGCCTCACCAACTGTTCAATCTCGTGTCACCATGGCCTTTTGCAATGTGGGGCATCGATGTGATTGGTCCCATCAACCCTAAGGCATCCAATGGGCATAGATTTATCCTGGTGGCTATCGATTATTTCTCTAAATGGGTCGAAGCGACATCATATGCTCACATTATGCAGAACACATTTCTCAAATTCTTCAGAAATAATATTATCTGCCGGCACGGTCTCCCCAATGAAATTATCACTGACAACGCCAAGAACTTGAATGGCCCAAAGATCCAGAAGTTATGTGATCAATACAAGATTTGACATCTCAATTCCTCCCCATACCGTCCCTAGATGAATGGAGCAGTGGAAGCCGCAAACAAAAATCTTAAGAGAATAATTCGAAAAATGACGGTCACATATAGGGATTGGCATGATATGCTTCCCTATGCTCTTCATGCATACCGGACTTTTGTAAGGACCTCAACTGGTGCAACTCCTTATTCGTTGGTTTATGGGATGGAGGCTGTATTACCTATTGAGGTAGAAATTCCTTCTCTAAGAATTCTAAAAGAATCGGGGATTGATGAGTCAGAATGGATTCAGTCAAGGTTGGACCAATTAAATTTGCTAGATAAGAAGAGGCTAACAGCGGCATGTCACGGACAGCTGTACCAAAGAAGAATGGCCAGGGCATTTAACAAAGGTGTTCGCATACGCAAATTTCAACCTGGGGACTTAGTTCTGAAGAAAGTGTTACCAACACAAAACGATCCCCGGGGCAAATGGTCACCAACCTACGAGGGTCCCTATGTGGTTAAAAAGGCATTTTCTGGTGGGGCCTTGATCTTGACCCACATGGACAGTGAAGAATTTCCAAGACCTGTGAATGCTGACACCGTCAAGAGATACTATGCCTGAAAAAAAAAAAAAAAAAAAAGAGTAGGGGTGAAAACCCGAAAGGGCGCTCCTAGCAAAATGTGTGAAAGAAGGCGAAAACCCTCGAAGGGCGCTTTCTGTAAAATGAGTGAAGGACGAAAACCCGAAAGGGCATCCTGAAAAAGCGAGCTGAAAAAAAAAAATCTAGGGGTGAAAACCCGAAAGGGCATCCCAAGAACCAAAAGGAGAAATAAGGAACAAGGCAATGAAACCGAGGATGGAAATAAACCGTCGTGGCACGAGACTTCAGAGTACTTGAAATAATAGCGGTTAAAAGACTTCAAAGCTAACTACAAGGAATATGTGAGATCTGTCCTTGTACCCTTCTCCTTTGACACTGTACCTTTGTTTCCTAAAACCATAATAAAGTCATATTTTCCTATATCTTTGCTTTTATCTTTCCTTCTTTAACATTGCCCTTCTTTAATCTTTTTACCTGATGCGCTATTAATCATTTAAAATTTTGCTATAAGATTTGGATTTGAAATTGATAACCTCACGTACTTTACTATGAGATTTGCAGGAAATGGCCATAAAAAAAAAAAAAAAAAAAAAAAAAAAAAACTAGAGGTGAAAACCTGGAAGGGCGCTTCTAGTCAAATGGACGAAGGGAAAGTGAAAACCATAAGGCGCTTTTATAAAATAAGAAGAAAGTCAAGGGGCATCCGAAGAAATGAGGTCGTAGGCCAAGTCTTATAACTTGTCCTCCATTAATCATCGGCTTTCGGGACCCTGTTAAGTACACTTCATCGGGGAAGAACATCTTGTGTCGAGATTAGGCTTGCTTTGTAAGTTGATTTTAATTTTTCCTGCATTTAAATTTCCTGTTATCAACCTCTGGTTCCTTAATCTAAGTTGATTTTAATTTCATACATTTAAATTTCCTGTTATCAACCTCTGGTTCCTTGATCTAAGTTGATTTTAATTTTTCATGCATTTAAATTTCCTGTTATCAACCTCTGGTTCCTTGATCTAAGTTGATTTTAATTTTTCCTGCATTTAAAATTCATGTTATCAACCTCTGGTTCCTTGATCTAAGTTGATTTTAATTTTTCTTGCATTTAAATTTCCTGTTATCAACCTCTGGTTCCTTGATCTAAGTTGATTTTAATTTTTCCTGCATTTAAATTTCCTGTTATCAACCTCTGGTTCCTTGATCTAAGTTGATTTTAATTTTTCCTGCATTTAAATTTCCTGTTATCAACCTCTGGTTCCTTGATCTAAGTTGATTTTAATTTCATGCATTTAAATTTCTTGTTATCAACCTCTGGTTCCTTGATCTAAGTTGATTTTAATTTTTCCTGCATTTAAATTTCCTGTTATCAACCTCTGGTTCCTTGATCTAAGTTGATTTTAATTTTTCCTGCATTTAAATTTCCTGTTATCAACCTCTGGTTCCTTGATCTAAGTTGATTTTAATTTTTCCTGCATTTAAATTTCCTATTATCAACCTCTGGTTCCTTGATCTAAGTTGATTTTAATTTTTTATGCATTTAAATTTCCTGTTATCAACCTCTGGTTCCTTGATCTAAGTTGATTTTAATTTCATGCATTTAAATTTCCTGTTATCAACCTCTGGTTCCTTGATCTAAGTTGATTTTAATTTTTCCTGCATTTAAATTTCCTGTTATCAACCTCTGGTTCCTTGATCTAAGTTTATTTTAATTTTTCCTACATTTAAATTTCCTGTTATCAACCTCTGGTTCCTTGATCTAAGTTGATTTTAATTTCATGCATTTAAATTTCCTGTTATCAACCTCTGATTCCTTGATCTAAGTTGATTTTAATTTCCTGTGACCAACCTCAAGGTTTCGACCCAAGTGGATTTTAGCCTCCGGACATTAATTTCAAATTTCAAATTTTAAATCGTCCAAAATATGGGTCTGAATCTTTACATAATTCCTACACGGGAAAATTTTTCCCTTTAATAGAAATTATGTAAAGAGGGGCAGCTGTCGACACCATATTTTGGTCGATCCCCCAAAATTAATAAACTTTGAAGCCGATCCCCAACACAGTCCCCTTTACCAACCGACCACACTTCCGATCTCCCCACAAAAAAGAATTTAATTAATACCAAGTCTCCATGTCATTTAAAGCCTCACCGATCCCTCAAACCAATTCTCGAGTCCCCCGATCATTTAATTGTATTTCTGATCTTTCTTGTCAAATAAAATTGAACCAACATAAGGCCTTCGTAACACCAGTCTTGTTGCCGGTCTCTAATTTAAAATTTGAGAATGATAAAGGTTTCGACTCGGTTTAAAGATGATCCCGATCTTAAGTGTTTAAAGCCAAATTTCTAATTTTAATTAAGTCCCATTTCGTAACTGATCTCATGCATATTGTGTTTTCCGATCTCCTATACTTAGATTAATAATCACTTTCAGTTGTCATTCTAATATGTTCAAACAATCAAGTGCTTACGCAATTTAGAAATTTTCCGATCACAATCAATCATTGAACAAAAGGGGAACTTTCATTTCATTTCATTTCAAAATTTATACAAGTCATTCGGATGGGGGATCGCCCCCAGCCTGAACTACATATTGTTCATTTTCTCTCTCACCTTCAGCCTCCCCTTCGCTATCCTCACCTTCGTCCTCGGGAGCCAGGTTGGCCATCCAGGAGAAGTCCTCCTCAGGATAACGCTTCTTGAGCTCAGCCAGGAGATCTCTATGAGCATTCACATAAGCGCCGGCCACTCCGGTCACCATTTCTTCTTTTTTCGCCTTGAGCTCCTCAGCAAGATGAGCGAGTTGAGCAGCTTCATCAGCTCGGAGAGCCTGAACTCCCTCGAGAACACGATCTAGCTCGGCCAGAACATGAGCTTGCTCGGCCAGCTTGTCCTCATAGAACTTCATTCGTCCCTCAATTTGAGATATGTAGTCCTGAGCGGACGAAAGTTGGGATCAGAGAGAAGACATCTCATGACTCATCCTCTCGACTTCCTTACCCAGGCGATGAGCCTTCTCCCGGACCATGTGCTGGTTCACCAAACACTCCACGTTCAGGCTCATAGATCTGGTCAAGATATCATCAAGGTTATCCGGAGACAGCCTATCCCGATCTTCTCGAAGACAGATGGAGGACGCCAAGACCTTGGCGAAACCACTACTCTCTCGAACCGTGTGGTTTTTCTCCAACGAGTGGATCAGCACTTGGGCACCGCGGGAAAGAGACCTTACAGGAGGTTGGGAAGGACCCCCTTCCGCACTCGGAGCGACTGGAGGAGGTGGAGGCGGCTCTTCTCGGCGAGGAGGAGATCGGACCACTTCTATGACCGGAGGCCCAGAAGGCTGAGACGAGCCTTCCTGTATTTCCTCGGGCTCATGACCAGGTGTTTGAAGCAGCTCGGAACGCTTCATCTCCCGTACCTTCCGGGAGATCTCTCTCTTCCGCTTCCGGCTCTCCTTAGAGGCTTCGTCGCTTGCCATACCTGCATAAAGAAGAGGTCAGTGAGATCGCTAAGGTCCAAAGATCTGAGATATGAAAAATATCGATGCCGAGATCAGAGAGCTGAAGCCCACGATCTTGACTGGTGACCAGCTGCATAGTCCAATGGTGTAGCTCGGCCGTCACTGCATCCAAACAAGAGAACTTTTCTCTGGACGCCTGCTCCTTCAACTCCATTACCATTGCACCCTCTTCCCTGTTTAGGGCGATGTGCTTCGTAAGCAAGGGACCCTGATGCAGCCAGCTCCGAGGGAAGCCCTCAAAACCGTTCGAAATTTTGCTCCTCAAGATGAAGAAGCACTTCTTCCAATTCTTCAAGGAGGAAGGTAGATCGGTAAAAAGCCCACAATGGGTCCTTTTGATGAGTTAGCCGGTGCAGTTCAGCGAACACCTTAGCCGTGGGTCGGAGTCCTTTAGCTCGGCATAGGCCTCGGAAGGCTACCAAGATCCGCCACGAGTTTGGGTGAACTTGAGCGATGCACACTTGGTGATATTTCAAAACTTCTTTGAAGAAGTCGTCCAAAGGGAACCGCATACTGGCCTTTAATTGTTCTTCATAGACCACGATCATATTGTTCTCCTCGAAGAAGTGATCGGCACGAAGATCGCCGTGACACTTAATCAATTCGTAGGAATCAAGCCGGATGTTGTACTCCTGGCTGAATGACTGTAGGTCGATTTCTTGCAAGATTGATGGCAGCTCGTCCATGGGAAGATTTTCCCTCCCCGAAGAAGGCACATGCCTTGATGGTGCTGGTTGTCCCCGAGCTGGAACGGAGACCATAGGAAGTTCAGGCTGCGCGCTTGGTCTGACCACCTCTACCTCATCGGACGACCACGAGAACTGAATGGAAGGGGGGCTTATTGCTCTCTGACCCTCGGCACCGCTCATTTTCAAGGGAAACAGAAAATTTAAACTAAAAGAAAGATCAAAACCCTTACCAGAGCTTGATCGGTGTCGGAGGAACTTGAGAAAACGAGAGAATTTGGAAGTTGTTTGCGAGAGACTGAAAATGACATAAAGGAGCAACTTGCTAACCCCACCCCTATTTATACTCATCCAAGCATTTAATGCTCACGATGTTCCAGATAGTGCATTGGATAGCGGGACTCGCCAGCAGTTCTGACACGTCTCACGAATATTCCGGAGATTCCATAAAGAGATCGGTGAACTATAGAGCGGCAGATTAAGGTGTTTTGAATTACGGATCGGATAAGTGTCATTCAAATTAAGAGTCGGATCGGATAAATACTTCAAAGATCGGTAAATAATCAATGCAATAATAATAAAACAACAATTGTCAAAATAAATTTTATTTCCGAAAAGATCTGATTACATCATTTGGGCGATCTCTGGAGATCGGATTACATTAAAGGTCTAATTACATTATTTGGGCGATCTCTAAGATCGGATTACATTAAAGGTCTAATTACATCATAAGGGCGATCTTTAGAGACCGGTGGAACATCCTATCTAAAAGGCCTATGTCAAAGCCTAGTCTCGTGGCTGAGTCAAAAGATGTGTTTGACCAGGAGACCGGCTGGGGGGACTATGACTCTCATGAGAATGAGAGAGGTCGTCATCAAAGTTACCGCTCGAAACCGAGCCACTGTCGGAACACCCAGTGTGAAGAGGAGCCAGGTGAATGCCAAAGAGCAGTCACCGGTGTTGAGGGGAATATTAGCAGTCTTCTTGCCTGAAACCAGTTCACCGATCATATCGGGCGAACGATTCGAGATCGGCATGATCGAGGTCCTCGATCCAGATCGGTTAATTAGTCCAGTTTTCTCACTATCATCAGATAAGGTCATCATAATTTTTCGATCACCGAGATCGTAAATTTTAAGACAAGGAACAAAGAGGACAATCGGAAAAAGATTAAAGGCAGTCATTTTGTCCGGGATTGTTGCCGGAGCAGCTAGAATAAGGAAAATGAAGAGAATAAGGGAGAAAGTCAAGTGAGGTAGAGCTTTCCGGTTGAAGGTATATATATAGGAAAATTTGAGCATTTATTGCAAGCAGAAAACGAAGCGGACGCCTCGGGAATTGAGGGAAATAAATGCTTTGACTGGACCGAACCCAATAAAAAGGAAGACAGGTGTGGTGAAGATCGATAGAAGGGAGACCAGCATGAAAGATCGGAAGAGAGCGTGTCAGGAGAGGGGAACCGGTATGAGAGATCGGAAAAGGATCACGTTGAAAAGACTGGAAAGGAGGGAAGGTCGAAAGACAAAGAGAATGAGACAGCTCCTGCCGATTATCGCCATAATCAGAGCCGAGGTAGTTAAAGCATTGCAGGTGAAATCTTAACCGTACGCCCCAGAATCGCTCGCACTACTGACATGTGCCAGAGTACGTCAGGACAGCGCTGTACATCCTAATCTCCACCATTGATCTTACTTGTAAGGACGAGCTCGGAGCCCTCAGATCGAAGAAGAAAAACGACAAGATCAGCGCCTTTCACTCCTAGCCCTCAGATCGCTCTTGACAAGAAATTTTGGGCCGTCAGATTAGAAGAGAGAAAAGGACAAATACTCCGAAAGGGATCCCAGTCGTCCGTTCTGATTCTCTTTAATTCCTGAGCCCTTAGATCATGTCCTTCAAAATCTTAACCCTCCATCTCCCCCAAAACAGATCCTGACCCTTCATAGGGAGCACCCGGTTCCTATAAATACCTACATGAAAAACTTTTCAAGGAGGACGTAAGAAAGAGGGTAGTGACTATAGTGGAAGAACTCTGAAACTTAATTCAGTTAGTTACTCTACTTTTTTTAGCATTCATAAGAAAAACTTTTGAAACCAGTTTTCTAAAGTATTTTCTTGCAAAAGGGATTCTTGAATACTGAAACTCTCTATTTTCAGTTCATTCATTATCCTGTGGTGCTCTCATTTTCAGCTCTTTGTTTTATTTAGTTCCACTCCCATTGTCCAGGCTCAACCTCATTTAAACTCGGGTATTATTTCGACCCAATTGCATTTTAACGAAGCATCCTTCGTTTCAAGGCGGACCTTAATCTTCCGGTTACCAATCTGCAGTTCTATTAAGCTTTGTGATTCAATACTTAGTTTAGTAGATTTGGCTCCCTACAGGTGAGTGCTCGTATTGCCATTTTATTAAGTGCTCATTTTCATTTTTCGTATTTCCTCTTTTTTTTTTTAAGTTTATATTGCGCTAAAGAATACCAAAAGATTATTCTCGGGTTTACTCCTTTGTTAATCAGTCCATTCTTTTTATTAATCTTTGTTATTTCTGAATGCAAATCTTCTAGTCTCGAGTAATGTATAAGGGGTCGGGTAAAATGTAGGTAACCGTATCTTAAGGGTTTCTTTAAAAATAATAAAAGGTCTAAACAATGAGTCAGGAAAATAGTAAGGCCGAATCACTAGAATAATGCAAAAGATAATTGAGTAAGACAACACAAGGCAGAGTAAAACCGAACTTTAAAATAGATAAATGGGATAGATCGGGTATCAAAAGGTACTGGTAAGGCGATCACATAGGAAGGTCGGAAAATTCAGTTTGGTATCTCCTGACTAGTTATAAGGTACCAATGAGTTAAAAGAAGCCTTATTCCGAGCTCCTGCATCTTTAAATGCCAAAACCCTTAGTTCTAGGATTTCGTGACGGGTAGCTGTAATCAAGTTTCGAGAGATCGGAAAAGTCCTTATCCGATCCCTATTAAAAGGAGATCGGAGGAGAGTTCTTATCCGGTTTCCACTTAAAAATTTTAATAAATATTTAAAAGGAGATCGGAGGAGAGTTCTTATCCGATTCTCAAGCTTAAAAATTTTAATAAATATTTAAAAAGGAGATCGGAGGAGAGTTCTTATCCGATTCTCAAGCTTAAAATTTTTAATAAATATTTAAAAAGGAGATCGGAGGAGAGTTCTTATCCGATTCTCAAGCTTAAAAATTTTAATAAATATTTAAAAAGGAGATCGGAGGAGAGTTCTTATCCGATTCTTAAGCTTAAATTTTTTTAATAAACATTTAAAAAGAGATCGAAAGAGAGTTCTTATCCGATTCTCAAGCTTAAAAATTTTAATAAATATTTAAAAGAGATCGGAATAGAGTTCTTATCCGATTCCCAAATTAAATTTTAACAAATACGTAAGATGATTCCCCCTGAAATAAAATTAATACGCAACCACAACTCACTAAGGTTGTCTCATTTACTTATGTATCTGGGTAACCCAGATTAGTGAAAAATCAAACATTCCTTTCGGTCAAAAAGGATTAACATTTCCATTCAAACCCTCCTAACTATGAAGTACATGAAGTTAAATCTGCTTACCCTCGTTGAGGGACGAGGTGGGGTGCCTAACACCTTCCCCACCCGTTCATGGACCCCGAACCTAGAATCTCTGTTTTTGAAGTGGTTTCATTTTAATTTACTTTCACAAATGGTTTTCTTTAATTTTTCTCAAAATTAAAGTGGCGACTCCTCACTCTTTCAACTTCGATGAGTGTTCATCGGTGACATAAAATACCTTGCGATAAGAGCCACTATATTTGCCATTTATATTGTTGATTATATGATTTAATTGTGTGTTTTGATCATGAGATGATTTATCCATTGCTGGTTGTAATGGATGTGTGGCGGTATGCTTGAAGAACACCATCAATGGTGCGCATGGTTTGGCTTCAAGGGTGGTGCAAAGGTTTGGCTTTTTAATTTGCAATTGTTGTGTGATTTAAAAGCTCATCCTATGTCTAATTAAATTGTTTAATTATAATTTCAATCACACAATTAAATTTTGATTCAAATAAGAATTTTAAAAATTGTTTGAATGTGATTCAAGTCTGAATTTTAAAAGTTGTTTGAATATGATTCAAATCTGAATTTTTAAAGTTGTTTGAATCATATTTAAATCTGATTTTTTAAAGTTGTTTGAATAATATTCAGATCTGAATTTTAAAAAATTGTTTGAATGTGATTCAAATCTGATTTTTTAAAAAATTGTTTGAATGTGATTCAAATTTGAATTTTTAAAGTTGTTTGAATGTGATTCAAATATAAATTTTTAAATTTGTTTGAATGAGATTCAAATCTGAATTTTTAAATTTATTTGAATCATATTCAAATCTGGATTTTTAAGTTGAAAATGAGATATTCAATTTAATTTAAGTATGTATGTTTTATTTAATTGTTAAATAGTGATATGCATGATGGATGATCATGGACTATAAAAGACCAATGTGATTGGATTTATTTCTTTTATGTTTCTTTGGGATTGTAAATTAATTAACTTATTTTAATTTATTTTGGGCATGTATTATTAAGTTTGTAATAATTTTTGGGTTGTAATTTCATTTATTTAAGTTCTTGTAAATTCGCTTTGGTATGCCAAGGATTACTATGTAATATTGGATGATTAAGAATGCATAAGCTCAATTTCCTGTAATTCAGTTAAATGGCCTTATGAACCCTAGATGGTTAATAGGTCATAACGTTCTCAACAAAATCCCAATTAGAGTGATTCAAAATGATTTAGAAACCTAAGACAAAGACCTAAAACATTGTTTTAAGGATCAGGGCAAAATTATGAACTTGAGATGCCTGGATATAAAATGCAAAGTTAAGGTACAAATTTGGGAAATGTAGAATCTCAGGATATGGCACCTAGAATAGTATTTAGTAATTTGGCCATAACTTGAGATCCAGAACTCCAAATTGAGTGATTCAAATTGGAAAATAAAAATAAGACATTGAGGAAAAATTTTCATGAAGAATACCTTATCAAATTATGAGTAGAACTAGATTGAAATTGAGTTCAAAAGTCAGGGCATAAAACTATCCAGAACTCAAACTCCTTGAATTTTATTTAAGTAACTTAGGCATCTATTAGGCATTCATTTGATTAGTTATTGGAGATGATTGGGATAACTATTGAGAGATTTCCATTGAGTATTTTTAGTGGAAAAGGAGCCTCCTAAAGAGGGAAAAAGTTAAACTAAGTAAGAGGAATTTAAAGAGGTTTGTGCACAACTAAATCCTTTTTTTAATTTTAACTTTGTAATTGGTTTGAATGAGTTATGATCTTTATTTGCTTTTGAGAAATTGTGTGTTGCCAATTCCATATGGATTTTATGATGAATTGAATAAGGATGTCAAAATGTAAATGTGATTATTTGATTAGAAAATCTTTGAAAATTGTTTTTAAACCATAGTTAGCATAACAGTCCCATTCAGAATTCACCAGTAGTAACGGCTATTTGGGGTCTAATAATTGACTTTGATTATATCCCCCGTTAATAACGGTTGGTGGGTGAGACTATATGAGTGCTCATTAGCTAGCTAGCCTTCTATCATTAATAACGGTTACTGAGGTTGATTTTCTTTATCGTGGTGTACAACACGGCATTGATCCTGAAATTTTGTGTCATAGTCTAAACTGTGTGTTCTTGGCAACACTTATGTTTTGTGGATTGTGAATTGTGAGCTGTTTCATGCTGTCGCAGATAAGGAGAAGGGCAAAACAGTAGAGTGAGCAGCTAGTAGCTGTGTTTGAAGCCATTTTTAGACCTTTTTTGGGTATATTATTTATACACTTGTAAATTCATTTTGATGTAATTTAGTTCATATGTATCTAAAAGACCAATGAGCAGTTGTACAAATGAACTTGTAATAATATTTTGTTATTCCTTTTGAGTTATAAATTTGTATATGAAATTTATTTTAGTTTGTATATGAGATAAATACCTTTACTTGGTGTTGATTGAATGAAATGAGTTGATTGAGTTCAAAATTGGTATGAGATATTTTTATAAATTATTTTTCAACAGGTATAGAAGAACTATTTTATTGTATTTTTAGCTGGTACCGTGCAGAATTTTTGCAAAATTTTAAAATGCTAAATTATTTCTAAATAATCTATGTGGCTTTTATTGAAATTAGAAACACCTTAATAACTATTTAAGCACCACGCTACATTTAAAAAAAAATGGAATTATTTTAAAATTCCTTATAGTATATTTAATAGATTATCGGGAGGTGGAGTTTGGTAATTTATTAGATATGCTACGAGATCATGTCATGCCTTACAGAGGGGTGAGGTGTGATGTGTGCTAGTTTTGCAACCACCACAAGTGCATGAATCGCTAATAAGTAAATTTGTGTTTCACTAACATAAATTTGTTATTTTCCATGTAAATTGCCCATCACAATTCAAAACATATTCTATCAAAATTTTCCAAAACATAATTTATTCAATCCACAACAATGCTTAATACTTGTTGAAATACCATTTTACAAAGCTAGATTCATACATACTATAATAATTTCAATAATCATTGAATTAAATCCAATACCTTGTAAACATAATACATAAGGAAAATACGTCATTTAGTCATATGAAATATTTTGAACAAAAGCAATTAAAAACTAGTTGTGCACAAACCTCTGATGAGTTGGCTCTTGGCCTTGACTCAGTGGGTCTTTTCCCTTCCCAGTGTCTTTTCTAACTGAAACACACAATTTAAAGTGTTTCAGTACACATTTAAATTATTTCTAATAATAAGATTTAATAATTAAATTTTATTAATACTATTCCTTTCATTAGTTAACCTATAATGTTGGCCTTTAATGCACACTAGGTGAATTAGTTTTAATGTCACTGATATGTTCCATTTTTCATTCGTCACATGTTGATATATGTTGCCAATTTCATTTCAAAGCTTATTGCACTTTATTGCAATTATTCAGATTTCATGGCCAATGTTTACTGTCTATTGGACCAAGCTACAGTGAAAATTTAATAGATTTCTCTTCATTAAATTGTTTCTCATTGTGTCTTCTTTAATTTCCTTTTTGAATCACTTCATTTGGAGTTGTATAGCTCAAGTTATGGTCAATTAACCATAACTAGGTCAAATCTAAATTTTAGTTTCCTTTTTAGGAATTTTTTATTCTGATTTTACTAATTTATTTGTACTATTTGTAATCACATTGAGGTCTAGCTTTCTTCATAAGTATTGTTGCCCTATGTCTTAGGGACAACCAAAAATTTTGCTTACTATTTTTCAAGTCTTATAGAATTTTTTATAGATAAATTGTTAACTTGGACTCAAAGGCCCTATATTGGCACGGTTCTCAATTAGGTCAATGGCTTGACCTTAAATTCTGACCTTATATATTTATAATTTGAGGAAGTTGTCTAAAACAATATTTTAGGTCTCTTTCTTAGCTTTCCAGATTGGTATAGCTCATTTAAATTGAACACTTTTGGTGGGAGATATGCTTATTTGAATTTTCTAGATTTTATGGTCAATTGTGCTAATTCCAGATTTAGTGTGCCTAATTAATCAAGTTAGTTGACCTAGTTCCCTTGATTTTTGGGTTTTGGTCAAATTACCAATATTGTAGATCTATGTCTTATTGAAATTTTAGGACTGATTTCATGTCATTTGGAGTTCTATGGACCAAGTTATGGTCATTTTACTATTGCTGGTCAAGTTGCACTTATATTGCAAAGTTTAGGTCATTTTTAGGTCAAAGTCAATTCTGCCAGTTTTTGTAACCCAACTTGTGCAAGCATTTTGACTTGGTTTTGGTCATTTCTGGGCTTTAGTGTCTTCATAAGCCAGGTCATTTAGATCTATTTTGATTGAGTTATGGCCAAAATACTGACTACTGTTCATATGATCAAAATTCTGGGTTTTCATGTCATGCAATTCCGGATTCGGTTATTCTTTTAGGTCACTTCTAGGCAGAATTTGGACAAGCTCTCTACGTGAAAGTTGGCCTATATTGAGTCTAGTTTTACCTCCAATTGGCTTTATACCAATTGGGATCACACAATAAGGGTTATAGCCCCAAATGCATACGGCGCTTAAACATGTTGCTTAAACACTTATCAATTGCACATTCACCTAGTTATAAGTCCTTTTCTCATACCCAATTTTGAATTGGTATCAAACCACAACCACTCAACAAATCACATTATGGTCAATTTGGGCAAAATATACAAACCCTCAATACCCCAATTACAATTCAAAATTACAAAGTTCAAATTCAACAATTTACATACATAAACATACCTAATTACCACTTATCATTCCCAACAACATTTACATACACATTCTGCCATCCTTGGTACCAGAATTCACCAAGCTATTTTCATGAAATTAAACACTTTTCCATGCATCACAAAGCTGCCAAATTGGTCAGTTTACAAACCCTCACAATTTCCAAAAACTCCTAAAAATTCATTTGTTCAATTACACAATTCAAACACCTATATGCAATTACACTCTGATGCATTTAAACACCTTAATCAACCCCTTAAATCATCATTTACATGAAAAATTACATCATACTCCCATGGACTTGAAACTGCCAAAAATTGGACAGCACCATAACTCATAAAATCCCACAATTTCTTCCATAATCTAACTTCCCATAACCTCTACTACAACTTTAGTGAAGCAAGAATTGAAAACAAGCACTTACCTCTTTCGGAGCTTAACCAAACTTCACAAAAACTTCTTGAAATTACTACCAACTTCTTCCTTGCAAGGTGGAGATCAACTTTAATGAAGACAACTTATGGAAATGATGGCTTGATCATGGTGTTTAGAGCTTGTAAAGTAAGGTGGCCATGGATGGACTTTGGAAGCTTTTGTTTTGGCCAAAGTGAATTAGAAGGAAGAAGAAAGTGATGTAGAAGTTAGTGTAAGAAATATGATTTCTTAAGGTTTTATATGGTCCATAGTGGTCCACTAATATTAAGATAATAATAATTTAATTAAACTTTTAATTATCCTAAACTTTACCCCTTTAATTTTCCTTAATTACATTTCATTCCAATTTCATTTTTCATGAAATTTTCAAAATTTAATACCACTTTATTTTTATGGACATTTAGGTCAAAGCCAATTCTAGGTGTCAAATGACCAAAATGCCCCTCTTCGGGTTATATTTCGGATTTTTCGATACTACCGATTAACTCCTTGTACCGCCGATTTCTTTAATTTTCTTTTTTCGTTTATACTAACTTATTAATTTTTCTTTGACATTTTCAATGTCAATTACACCTCAGTACACCTTTAATTATGCCCCGAAAATTATTTCTGAGGGTTCCCCGCAGTCCCGGGGTTAGCTATTGCCTGCGCCATAATTTCCCCATGCAGTCACCCATCGCTGCGGTGCTGGCTCGTTTAACCTAGTTTCATTTCCTCTCTTTTATTTTTTCTTATTTTTTCTTGTATTTTCTTTTTATTTATGTCATCATTTTATGCCTGTTTATTATCACTGAAGTGTAGTTCCAGACATCATGACTTATCCGGACCGATATTAGGTCACCGGAATAGTCGAATGTATAGACTATATAATGTGAAGGCGTTACATTAAAACCCTTTAGGATCTTTGATTAATTTTAGAACTCGACAAAGGTCATTAGCCTATCTCTAGGTTAGATTTCCTAGGTTCAAAACCCTGATTTGCTAATACTAATATTCACCTTTCAGTTCTTCAATTAGTATCCTAGATCATGGCTAGGTGGGTACCATCACATAGCATGCATTAAGAATACAATAAATTAAATAAACAATAAAATTCCCAATGTACTAAATAAAATCAAACAAGATCCATAATTAAATTAAGAGTACTACACCTTAACCCTAGAATAAAGAGACTACTCACACATGGTGAGTTTTACAATCAAGTTTATAAAAAGATAAAGAGAAGACATGAGAACAAAATAGAGTGAAAGAACTCAGAAGGAGAGTTGTAGCCTTGGGCTCTTGGAACTTTAGCTGAAAATCCCTTCTAGCAATCTTGCAGATCTTGTTTCTCCTTTGCCTCCCTTCAAGTTGATGTGCCTCCTTGAATGTAAATTGGCTCCTCTTTTCAATTTTTAACTTGTTATATTTATATCCGTGTAAAAACCTAATTTGAGTCCTAGAAGTATTAGAAGTCCATCCAGTCGAGTTGGAGCGAAGAAAAGTTGCATCGTAATCGTGACAGGCACTTTACAGGCTGTAGTGATACATGCCCCATGTAACTACGCCGCCGTTTTCAAGTTTTCTTGATTCGAGAGTTACACATGGTCTAGAAAGTTACAGGCGAGTTACATGGCACGTGTGCTGCTACTGTATTCTTCACGTTTTGACCTCTAAATCTCCTCCAAACTCATCTTTGATTCTAGAACAACATAAAAACACCTGATAAAATATAAAAATCAATGAGTTGAGTTGGATTAATATGTTTTATAAAATAATAATGAAAATACATAAAAATAAACATAAAACGAGATTAAATGCTAACAAAATGCAATGAATGTTAACCTTAAATATGTAACACCCTCACTGTAGTAATTCCGCACATTCTACTCTGTTTGATGCAGGCAGCTAGAACGTCTTGAAAAATATTTAAACTAGAGTGAGAAGTCATAAATAACCCAAATAAGTGTAAGAAAAATTAAGAAAAAATTTTAGAAATAAAATACAACCAAGTTAAATGAGCTGGGGCCTTAGCGATGGGTAACCCAATGGAAAGTTGCGGTTCCTGCAACTAGGAGCCCTAAACCCAGAGGAAAATTTATAAAATAATTTTTGGGACTCCAGAGAAGAGTTATTGAGGTTTCTATGGCATTAGAATGCCAAGAAAGGTTTAGGAAAAATTTCAATCGATCTGAGATAATTTTAGTCTGTTAAGCCAAGCAGAGGCATTTTGGTCATTTCGTCTTGAGAGATGATTTTTGGCCGACTTGTCGATTAAGTAAATAATTATTATGATCTAAAATATGAATAAATATTGCTAAAAATTAAATTGGAAATGAGTAGAGAAGAGAAGAAAAGAAAATGAAAGAAAATGCTAATTATGACATCATATGATGTCATTTAAATTTCCTCCACCAATCACAATTTGT